>NC_138735.1:16702296-17219796 GCF_965113295.1 Leuciscus leuciscus
TTAAATTACGGACATGGCATCTGAGGACTATTTCTCATTTTTCTCAGTTATTTTGCCTTATTTCCAGATTCAATAGGCCCGTTCTTACGTACTAGAGCACGTTCACACATGCGCACTCTTCAAAAACGACGCTTTAAATCTCTTGACAAACTAAAAGATGAAAATTAATTTGTATGTATTCTAAATAAAATATATAGATTGTAATTTTTGGGATCAAGACAAGGATTTATTGAGTCCACATGTCATGCAAACAAGAAACTATGCTTCTAACCAAAGGTCGAGAGCTGTCGTTCCAACCACACAAGTTTGCGATGCTGTTTGCGAATGTTCGTTGGAACTATGGTTTCTGGAATGAACTATGCTGATAACAACAGAACTTGCGACCATAGTTGGCTAACTTTTGGGAAATGCACCCCAGCATAGCAACAGCTCAACCAATGCTGTGAGTTCGGGGTGGGGCTATCTGTTTGTTTTAACAAATCACGTACGGGCGACGGTTTAAGAAACCTGTTTGAAATCAGGTAACTGTTATTCCCCATCACAAACATCAAGTTTGTGATGGGGAATGACAGTTACCTGATTTCAAACAGGTTTCTTAAATCGTCGCCCGTATGTGATTTGTTAAAACAAACAGATCAATTCTGTATACTATTAATTATGATGTTCATTGTGTCAGAACAAAAAGTTCTGCGAACAAGTCATATCTGATTTACATGTAATTGATTATGCATTCATTTAATTTATATTAAAAGCAGTGTTTAGTTACTGATTCAACTATATTGTGAGTAATTAGTGATTAAAAATACTGCACAGAAAATATTGTTTTGTGAATCCAGCCCTCAGTATTTTTGCTAAAGTATCAGTATTGTCTGTGGAGATGTTGATGTCTCTATTCCTCATGGTTGAGGCTTTTTAATGGTTCCTGTCACACAGGGGTTTTAGAGTACAAACGTGCCTCCCTCAGACGGCAGTGGCAGCTGTTGCAAGCCTGAATAATTTGATTTGGTGTTTTATGCCGGAAAAGAGCCTTTCTTCACGAGCCACATTTGTGCTGGGCTTTGGCCATGAGTCTGCCTCCACTGAAAGACTTTACATGACATTAACACGTTTTCAGAGGGCATTACCATTCTCAGGGAGATTTGTCTAGACAAAGACATGGTTTATTTGGAGTTAAAGCTTCATTTCCTGTCTGGACCTTCACTTTCTCTCTTCCTCCATCCTTTATCCACCCATACTCCAACACTCCTCCACACCGCCTGGCTGCCTGTCAGGTAAGAGGATTTCAATTAGTTTACGCTGTGAATATGCGCACAAACGTGATAAATGACAGCAATTAGTCTCTGTCATGTCTTCCCTCTCCGCTCAGTAAATCACCAGTCCGCCCCTCTTGCTGATGTTAAGAGCATATTACATCACCTTCAGCACTTCATATGGCTTTATGAGATTTCAGGCTCTTTAGAAAAGAGAGTTGAGGAAGAGAGACCAAAAACCCACTTTACTCTAAAACTGATTGGAAAGTTAGAGCCCCTCCATTACGTGTCAAAAGCCATAACTTGGATTACAAGGTAAAAATTCGACATTTCCAGGTCATGGAGGAGCCACGCATTTTCATGTAATTACTGGATGTGGTTTCGGGGTGTTTTTAATATAAACGTGTTTGATTCGTTGCCAGGGTGTAAAACATGGTGTTTGTTATTAGACTTTTAAAACAGTGGGGTACCAAACCATGTGGCGTGATTACTCTGACTCTGATAGAGAGCGCTAAATACAACCTACGCCAAGCGTAGGTTTATATTCTCATGCGTTATATTGTGCCCTGTGTTTTGAACCGACAGGAGATTTATGGGAACATTAGTCTAACTGCCAATACAGGCTCGTATACAAAAGAACGTCTGTAAATGTCAAGAAAATGAACAACATAAAGGGCCGTTTTACCCAAACAACAGACAGACAGCTTTTGGACTTACCAGAAGGTGGTATTTGGGTGGAATTCCCCTTAAAATGTTCAAATGAAGCATAGTTTACGAATATGCTGATATTGTTTGGCTCACTGTAAGGAAGATGGAACACAGCCAAACATAATCAAGCTCCAATATTACAGAGGGGACCCCTGCTGTAGCAAAATAATGCTCTTTAAACAACTCCTCCAAGTTCTCAGCCTCTTCTCAGCCTTTTATAACGAATATGGATCGCTAAATGCTTTTCAGATGATGTATCATCATTTCATATCTTGTTTATTGAGTGAATCAGTCATTTCACAGTTTGCTACTTAATTCTGTGAAAGAGATTGCACATGCAGTCAATACAATTACTCAAACCTCAAAGAATGTCTGATGTAACTGTGAATCCATGAGTTCATGGTTAAATAAAAGCTGACTGCAAAAATACTTGCAAAAACCTGTCAGAAGCCATAAGAGATTAAAGAGAGTTTAACGACTCTTGACAGTAATGTTTTAAAATACTTATTTTGTCAGCATTTTGTATTTTTCCATCTACCATTTATTTATTGAGAAAAGAAGAAGTCATTCCCTTATACTCCATGCTGACTCTGGCCAACACTATTAAAGGATTAGTTTACACACACACACACAAAATGTTGTCATTTACTCACTCATGTTATTCCATACATGACTTTCTTTCTTCCATGAAACACAGAAAGAGAAATTTTGAAGATCACTGATAATGAGGACTGAAATTTTCATGCTTCAAAAATCTTCCAGCTTCACTATAAAAGTGGTTTATATGGTTTATATGGACTATATTCCAAGTCTTCTGAAGCTACATGATAGCTTTATGTGGAGAACAGATGCAAAAATTCACAATTCACTGAAAATCTTCACTTCATTATTTTCGATTTCGTGAGAGAAGTTTTGATGTCCAATTTGCGAATGGACGAGTCAAATTCAGTCAATGAATTGGATTGAACAACCTATTTGAATAATTTTGTCTCAGATCACACTTATCTGGTTCTCAAATGATTCAGTGATCCAGTCACTGGATGGGACAATTATGGGAGTAGGCTACATGAGAGAAGTAGTTTGATTTGTACATAAATTGTTCTTTTGAGATGAATATTTTCATTAAATCTATTGATCCTGTTCTCAAAAATAATGTGAATTATTCACTCGCAAATCATACAGTTCTTGAATTCGACTAACTGACTTGATTCGGTTGCAATCATAACAACTCATTGGAGGGGAAAATTAATAGTAATTAAAATGTATTTATGTGTTTCTCAAGACTCAGAATATAGTGCACAAGTGGTGATTTATAATACTTTTCAGGTGTTTTGCATAGTTTTTGAATATGCAATGTCAAATTAAACATAAAAACAGCAACCAGTATATTTGTTAAAAATTCATGAAGACAGTCATGCAGGTTTAGAGCAGCATGGAGGTGATTACTATCCCTTTAAGAAGAACATTTTTCATCAAGGAGTTAGACAGCATTCTCTCATGTGATCCTATTTCTTCATTTCTTCTTTCTCTCCGTCCACTTTTTCTCTCTTCCTCTCATTGCTTGTCAGCTTGTCAGATGGAAGATACCAATTTGACAGGCTCATTCCATGTGGAAATGGCATGATTGGAAGTATTTGGCATTCCCCCGTTTCTTTGTGCTGCAGAGTTAGATACACCATCATCTGACAAAAAAAAAAAAAAAAATTCCCTATAGGGATGTGTGTGTGAGACTGGGGCAGGGGAACCGGGGGGGACGGGTGAATATGGGGGTACGGGTGACAGACATACTGTACAGAGAGAGAGAGAGAGAGAGAGAGAGAGAGAGAGAGAGAGAGAGAGAAAGAAGAGAGTCCGGCCTTAATGTGCCAGAACTTGTGCGCTACTCCGGCCCTCACTTCCTGAGAGAGAGTAAATGGAAGCTCACTTGTCAAGCTGTCATGTTGCAGGAGAGCCTTACCTGGGGCTGCCGAGCCAGCGTCTCTCTGCTAAGAGCAGGCCATTCACATAACCCTGAAACAATCAAGTCAGGGCTTGAAACTGGAGAAATGCTATGGCCAGTGTGACGTGGGGAAATAAAGGACTGGAGGGAAAAGAAATGTCTCTCGCTCTCCTCTCCCTCACTCTTTCTCTCTGTTGTCTAAGGTTTTTTTTGTCATCGGGCCAGTACCTAAGTGTTCAAAGCTCTGTCAAGCCGTAACACTTTGATATTTTTCCCAGGCTTCAAAAGAGCATGGCAACAATGGGCTTGTGACTGCAGGCTATGCAAAGGTAGCCAAGACAATATTAGTTGTCTCATCTTCTTTATGTTGTTGGCACCAGACTAGGAGTTTTTTACTGGATGGAGGTAGGTGTTTCGGAAGGAAGCCCGACCTGTTAGCGGTATCTCAGACGGGTTGTTTAAGGCCCGAGGAAGTGCTCTGGTTTACACAGGTTTTGCTCTTTTGATGCAGGTAAAGGTGAGGCCAGCGCTGAGTCATCCGTACAGGTGGTCTGCACTGATGAGGGGGCCGTGAGTCACGTAACGAAGTAAAATGTGCCAGAACAAGGTAAAAAAAAAAGTAGTCAAACGTATCACTTTGATGAATGCGCACTGGGGGTTTTCATGTGGTACAAATTCACCCATAATGGAGTGTAGTATCTTCTAATTTATATAATTTTTGGTAACACTTACTTCGATGACTCTGTTTAGAATGAATCAAGTATTATTTACAATGCTTTATAATACATGCTCTTTTAATCACAATTGTTAAAAAAGGGATTCTCAATCTTTTTTTGTTAGCCTTTTTCTACCTCAAATATTTACATAAAATGCAGTGCTTTCTATTTTATTGTATTTAAGATGTAAGCTTTATCATAACTATAGTTACAGTTTCTTTATAAATGTTACTAAAAATAAGCTTCGTAAGTGTTAACAACTTTTTTTTTATTCTGTGTTTCGAGTACAGCGGAAAAAAAAAAGATTAAAAGCACAACGTGAACAATAAAATAAACCAGTATATGTGATATGTGAGATAATATTCAGAGTTAGTGCAGACAGAAGAGAATAATACATGTTCATTTCTTCACTTGGTGAAATATAACTCTAACGAACACAGTGTACACAGCTGCGGCGCTGCTACGTCTAATAGGTGCAGTCCTGATCTAATTTTGCAGGCTGTTTTTTTTTCTTTTTTTCTCACTGTAACATGTATTGTTTGAGGGAATGTTAGCCAGCGGCAGATTAGCACCTCCTTAACAAGGCAAATATGATCTGTGTGCACCTCCACAAAGGAAACACTGAAGTTCTCTATTTATAGATGCAAAGGAAATGGACACTCTGTTAAAATCCGTGAGTGAGAAGTGAGCAGAGAAGTGTCTTCAGGTTTTCTTTTCAAGACAACATAGTGTCATAGTGCATTCTGGGCTTTCCCTCCTTTTCTTAGTAAGTGAGTATTTAGGACACTTCTGAGGTAAATCTACGTGTTGGTTTACTCAGTTCACAAAAGGCCGACCAGGCTAGCTGCCACACTTTTTATTCAGTGATTATTATGTTCGTTTTTTAATGAATTTTAGTATAAATATCGGCAAAAAACGCTTGCATGCAAGTTGATGCCAAGTTGTCATATTACGACCTTGCCCTTAATTTAATACGCATTTAATATGCTTTTTAGAACAATTTAAATGGCAAAACAAATTTTTTTTTTAAAGAAAAGTATAAAATGACTCTTACCTGTGTAAATCGCCTTTACCTGACATTTATGAATAATAATAGTTCTAAAAAATATAGTTCAGCAATTTGATGAAAATCCTTTATATGTCCAAAAGATATTATAAAAATATAATATTGATGAATTTTGGAGTATATCTATATGTTTTTGAAACAAATATACACAACCAATGCTATTGTGACAACTAGCCCCAGTAGTTTCTGCTCTATGTCAGGCTAAAATACAATTAAATGTCCATTACTGTCAGCAGTACAGTGAGGCAGAAACAGGTCAAAACAGTTTGTCATTTATAATATACGCAATGTCTTTTTTTTTTAGAATGGGAGTCGATGAAAGCCTATAAAAACTTCCCATTAACACATGGGTCCACCCATAAAGACTTAACTGGGGTTGAGCAGCACAGGTTATCTTTGTTCCTGTCTTGAGCACATTACATGAATCCAGTCCCTGACTGGCTGAATTCTTTAAGGCTCAGCTATAATTATGCTAGATTTCCTCTACCGTCCTTCAGATTCCCAGGCCACAGGAGGAATGGTCTAACAATCTGGTATTTTTAATTTTGGAGCTGAAACAGGACATTCACTCTGAAGAAAATCGCACCTTCCTTTGGGAGGCTCGGCCTTTGGCAGCCGACTTTAAAGTGCGACGGCGAGCGTGCGGTAGCCGAGTTCGCTCTCTCAGCAGATGGAAATGATGGTGCTGTGATTATGGCTACAGACTGAACTCAGACACAATTAGCCACCAACAGATGGAAGTCTTCACGTTAGAAACCTCCATCACCCCCTACAAGCCCCCAAGTGTCTGGAGGGGGGAAAAAAGGCAAACATTGGCATGCAGAAGTCATGTAGGCCATACATACTCTGTAATTTTTATGTAGTTTGGAAACATACACAAATGTAAATGTAGCCCTCTGATTTTACCCGTGTTCAAGGCTGCTGAATGAAAAGAATGTAAATCATGTATGATTTAGTTTTCTGTGCCACATCACCCTGCACACAGCTGGGCTAAACTGTGTAGTAATTAAAGGGATAGTTCACCCAAAAAGTACATTTCTGTCATCAAGTATTTACCTTCATCCCAAACCCTTTGTGTGTGTGTGTCTGTGTGTGGGTGTGTGGGACACAAAAGAAGACATTTTGTAAGCTGCGTTTGTTGGTTTTTTCATGCAATTAATTTTTAGCCCGATCTTTTTAATGAGTCGGTTGATTCGGTTCATAGATACTGTTTAAATGATTCACCCATGAATCAAACTGATCCAGTTCTCAAGCTCAACTCACTGATTCAGTTATCCAGTCATCGTGGTTAATAGCTTACTGGAGGGAAAGATTATCAGTGAATAATTACTTAAATTTTGATCTGTTTGTTTCACACAAAGTTATTGTATGGCTTCAGAAGACTTGGAATATAGCATACTAATTATATGGACAACCTTTTAGATATTAATATGATGGCAACTTTTAAGGTGCAGTAAGCGATTTCTGAGAAACACTGTTGAAAGTGGATCGCATCGAGCACCAAAACACGCTTGTAGCCAATCAGCAGTTAGGGGCGTGTCCACTCATGAGGAGGGAGGTGCCTGTGCTGCACATCCTGTTCATGAATTTGGGGGCGGAGCTATCAAGATCCTTTAGGGTAGGGCCGTGTTTGTTTTAGTGATTTCAAATATCAACAGCGTTTCTCAGAAATCACTAACTGCACCTTTAAAAGCTCCATGAAAATAGTGACCAGCGTAGGCTCTAAGGCATTCAGAATTAAATTTACAAAATTTCACTTCAGTTTGTATTGAGGTAGCAAACATAATTGCAATTGGAGTAATTAAATTAAAATGAACAGAATGCAATTTAAACATGTAATTGCAATACATGTTTTTATTTTAATGATGGCTTGTTTAAAAATACAAAGAAGTTTAGGAAGTCTTAAAGGTGATCGATCTGTTTGAAATGTCACTTATAGAAATGTATACTTATTTTATGGTCACTTTGTTATATAACAATGGACCAGGGTTAAAGAAATGTTATGAATTGTAATCCAGCATTTCCAATTCAGTTCAAACCTCATGAATCAAAGGCGGGCAATTCTTCCATTCTGAATTTTGCTTAACAGTGCAGATCAGTCTTCAATTTCCTTTTGTGTTGCACATGCAAAGGAAAGTTATGTGGGTTTGGAACGACATAAGGGTGAGTAAATGATGAATTATTAAAAAAAAAAATTTAGGTATGAAAAAAAGTGTTATATGATAAATGGGAATATTCCATGAATCTGTGAATTCTACAACAACAAACTACAATCTCAAAACATTTTTCAGTATTTAGGTGGTTTTGCACTTCAACTGAACCGAAGCGTAAAGATGTATTTTGGCAGATGATGAATTCACTGATTAAATATCAAATCCACCCCGCTCTCAAAACACTGTGAGGTTGTGTTTACACAACAGTCGGCATCTGAGATTCATTAGCATAAAATCAGGAGTACAGGAACAGGAAACAAAATCTTTCAGCATCTTCTTCCCCCCACTGTCATAACAGATTATTCTTTTGGCCGGAGGGTTTTTTTTTTCTTTCCCCAGACCGTAGCAACTGGTAGAAAGGAAACTAAAATGTTTTTCTTTTCTTTTCTTTTTTATATTTGTTGTTTCTTGTGCTCTCTCATTCTCCAGCCATTCTACACATTCCCTAGTTTCTCTGTCTGGGCCACGACTCTCTCATATACTCTCATATTTCAAAAAAAGAGGCCCGGTCTCACTAGGTAGTGATGAGAAACTCCTACGCGCTCGACGTTAGCCTTTGATAAGCAATCAGAGCCTGTAACACACATTATGGGCTGAGACGTTGCTTCATAGTAGATTCACTCCCAAATCTGAAATGATGTTTTAAAATTGTCGCTGGAGGCTATGTAATACTGGGAGAGTGTGCCAGACTCCTCACACTGTCTTTCTCCTGTTTTTCTACCATTCTTCGCCTTGCTGATGGCAAAAAAAAAAAAAAAAAAAAAGCAGAGGCCTGGATCAGAAGCCCAGACAGTTTGTGTGTGTGTGTGTGGGTGTGTGGCAGCACAGGAACATGTGCTGTCTGCTCCCTGTGCAGCCAGAGGTGACACACGGGTCCTCGCCATATGCTGTCATTCCTCAGTGTCCCTCAGCCTTGACGCTGAATTAATTTATTAGAAGTTTTTTCACTGTGCCACCGCTACCTAAAAAGCCTTCTCCTCTTCACCGGAGGCTTGTCACACAGATGCTGATGTATTTTCCCTCTCCCGTTGCCAGGTTTTATGATGGAAACCGATACAACAGCATGATAGAGTTTCGGGATAAATTATTCACGCTTTAAACGCACTCTGCTTGGCTTTCTTGGAGGACATCCATTTTACAAAAGCTTCTCCTCTCAACCCCCCACAATCCTTTTAATTGATCTACTCCTCCGCGGCCAATTTGACGCATGTGGCTGCGCGGGATTTTTTTTTTTTTAAATGTATGTCTATGACTGGGCAGGGTTGTGCATCATTCATAACTGAATTCCAAATATTGAATTGAATTTGAAAACAGGATGCAATTCCAATTTAAATGTGCAGCAGTAGAATTAAAATTGGTTAATTTTTGTCAAGCCATTGTTTGAAAATTTAAAAAGCCTTAACCTTTAAAGTTGATATGCCTTACAGACAGACATATTATGCTCACCAAGGCTGCATTTTTTTTAATCAAAAATACAGTAAAAACAGTAATATTGTGAAATATTATTACAATATAAAGTAACTGTGTTCATGTTTAAGTCTGTGTTTTGATTTTGCCATGTGTTCCTGGTAATATCAGTTTCCATTGTTACTCATCAGTTCCTCGCCTGTTCTTAGTTCTGTTGATTACTGTGTCTGTGTATTTAAACCCTTAGTTTCCCCTGTTCTTTGTTCCGTGCCATTTTGGTTTATGTGGTTGTGTACTATATTGTATGTTTTTGTTATATTCTCCTGCATTGTACACTTTCTACAGCGACAATATGTGACAGAACATGGAACCAACAAAAAAATGTATGGACTTACATGCAGTTCGCCTGCTCTGTTTAGAGCAGAAGCATCACACCAAGGACTTCCTAGATCTGGCATGTCTCACCCACTACCCATATCGCTTGCTTTGAGTCTTCAACTCAACTTCAGCGAGCAATCCAAGGAACGCCAGAACCACTCCGGACCTAGAGCCCAGCAAGCCTTCAGGATCTTCCGGTCTCCAGCTTCGCCTTGGCAAGGGGATCCCTGGCTCTGCCTCCAATCGCCAAGCCCGTCGCTCCACCTCGGTTTGTAGACCAGTGGCTCCACCTTGGCTCCTCCCTTTCTCAGCTCCACCCGGGGCGGTCGTCCTTACAGCTCCCTCGTCTCTCCGTCTCCATCTCTCCGTCGCTCTGCCTGTGCCACGGAATTCTGGCCCTTCAGCTGCACTTTGTCCCTCCACCCCTAATGTCAGGGTTATGTTTAAATCTGTTAAATTTAATTGTGTTTTGGTTAATTTTCCCTGTTCCTGTTTTGCCTGTGTTCCTGGTCATTATTAATTTCCATAGTTACTCATTAGTTTCTCACCTGTTCTTAGTTCTGTTGATTACTCTGTCTGTATTTAAACCCTTAGTTTCCTCTGTTCTTTGTTCCGTGTCGTTTTGTATTATGTGTTTGTGTAACTATTATGTGATCCCCTGCGTCCCCTTTTTATTCTTCAAAAAAAACCTGAAATTAAAATGCATCATGGTTTAAAGTGTAATAATAGTTCACAATATTACTGTTTTTATTGTATTTTTGACCAAATAAATGCAACCATGGTGAGCATAAGCGACTTCATTCGAAAACATAAGAACCCTTACCGGCTCCAAACATTTGAACAGTAGTGTATATTTAAATTAAAAAAAGAGTTGGATAGATAGAACAAGAATATTTCAATATTTCTTATATTTCAAAAAAGAGTTACATATTCTCTGCATGAAGAAAGAAAGGGCTGTTTATTGAGAGTCTGGGCTATTTTTCATCTTCAACTCTAATGCCAATACCATCTGCCTGGATGAATCCTTAATTGAAAAGAATTTTGGCCTTAGTAGTTGGACCTGCTCCCCAGGACACAGAAGAAAAATCAAATAGCTTTTCTTCTTCTTTAATACCTGTTGAAGCTATAAAGAAAAGCATGAGGCAGTGAAGTAATGGACTTAGCCATGGAGAGTGGGTGAGCGTCTTTCATATTACATTGAACATCTGCAAAGATGGTTTGCAGCAAGCAGGCCGATTGGATTTAATGTTATTGCCAGTCTGCTATTGGCCGTCCGTCTGGATGAGCGTAAGGTGGCAGTTCATACAGCATTTTTTCTTGTCAGATGGCTTGGACGTAAAAGAGGAATTTGTACGTTACTGTCAGTCGCGCCCCTTGTTGGATCCTTGCCCCAGAGTAGGATATTTCTTTAAACAAACATTGGGGGAAAGGTAAAGCAGACATTTTGGAGTCTAGGGAAGATAAGTGATGCATCTACCAGCGCGCAAGGAGAAATAACTGAGGGCTCTTTTAATGTGGTTACGCTGTAGGGAGAGTCAGCCCTCATCCACCAGAGATTTGTATAAACCGCACATAAAAAAACATCAGATGGGAGATTTTATGAATTAAATAAATCAGGAATTTGATTGTTGATGAATTTAGAATAATATCAGGCTGTTGGAAATCAGCTGTGCGCTGTGTAAAGCTAAACTCTAAGAATATTTTGGGCTGTTATGGTTCATGTGACCGCTTTTGATTTAAGTGACCATGGAAGTGAGGTGATTGATTTTTTACAATAGCTACTTCATTGCAAAGTAGAAAGCTGATTTCCATTCAAGTAGACAATATTAGTAGTGTCTCATCATGAAGTTTAACAGTAGTACCTATAACCTTGACTTGGCTTGAGGTTTTTCTGTTAATTATTATGTGATAGAGCTGGCAAATGCTAGCCTGGATGCCAGCCGAACTTAGCCCCGCCCACAACATTTGAGGTCGGGAAGTTCGGTCTAGACTTGATCCATTGTGGAGCAACAATGCTCGAACCAGAGCTGTCCGGACCAATTAAATTGTCAGGGCGGGCTTATACGATGATGGACAGATGATCAACAGTAATGTAATCATCAACGTCACCAAAGATCGATTGGGTTGAATTCGTTTAAAACAAAGATGACTGCTGCTGGAGAATTGAGATGTGTAGATTCCGCTATCGCGTCTGTATAAGATATAAAACAGGAACAGAGAACCGCGATCGAATCAAGTCGATCGGAAAGATGAATGAAGAACATACGTCACTTACTCCATTGCTATGATTGGTTGTAGGTCTATCCAATTGAGTGCAGAGGCATTTATCTTTCCTGGTTCTTTTGAAACACGCCCCAAAATCACAGCCCAATAGAGAGCCTGAGTCCCTCCCCTTCCGGTGGACCACCATGGGACCTTATTTCGGAAAAATATTGTATGGTAGTCAATGGCGAGAGACAACAAATATTTTAATCTCGTTTGAATATATGATTCAAACATATGATGTTTGACAATTTAAAAGATACATTTTAAAGTCAAGAAAGTCGCAGTTTGATGTAAAACTGTTGAGGTATAAGACTGTGAAAATACGTAATTACAAAGACTACAAACCCAAAAGGCGCACATGTGACATCATACATTTTCTCTCAATGAATTAAGCTAACTTTACTGGAGCTAACGTCTGTCATTTTTTCTATAGTCTTACGTTATAAGACGTTATAATCGTAACGTTACGCCGTCATGCCTGAGTGTTTTGTACCAGACTGCACACATATGTACATAGTGCGAGACGAGAGATGTAGTTCATTGAGCGATTTTCACATAAGACTAAATACTCTTCTGTTTTATGACAAACTGCGACTTTCTTGACTTTCATAATTATCTTTTAAATTGACAAACATCATATGTGTAATTCAGGGCACAGTTCAGACGGAATAAAAAGATAAGTTGTCTCTCGCCATTGACTACCATTCATATTTTTTCCGAAATAAGGTCCCATGAGCCGGACGCGGAGGGGAGGGACTTAGGCTCTCTATGGAGCAGTATCAGACTCATATTCTGACTAGAATTTGAGTATGAAAAGTCGTCATACCAATCATACCAATCAAATTGTCTGTTCATACCATTTAAAAACTCAAACCGCTAGGCAAATGCAAATACTGTTTTTATTTTAAGCCAGTCACATAGAGACATTTGTTTAGCTAGCATTTTGGATTTATGCTTTTAGATAATGTATTTAAAATTTAACACCAATAGGGTTGTTTAAAAATGAATTCCCTTTCAATTTATCTGCTGAATTTGAATTTAACTGAACACGCCCCATGAGAAATTGAATTGGAATGACAGGAAATGAAAAACTTAAGCAATGGCATTCTGGGAAACCAGTCTTTTAAAACCTTCAAACTTGAAGACCTTTTTTAAGCTCTCAAACAGGGTTGTCAAGTCAAAATTCAAAGTTTGTCTCAATTCATTTTGATGAACGTTGGTAACCAGACAGTTGACGGTAGGCTAGCCATTGACTTTCATAGTATTTTTTCTTTTTTTACTATGAAAGTCAATGGCCACCGTCGTCAACTGTCTGGTTACCAATATTCTTCAAAATATCTTCTTTTGTTATTCTTTTGTGTATGAGAAACAAACTCATACAGGTTTAGAACAACTTGAGGGTGAGTAAATTATGACAGAATTTTCATTTCAGGCATTGGAGAAAATGTAAATGAGATTTTTTTGCCAATAAAAAATCTGTCATAATTAAATCATCATCCTTTCAGGATGTGAACTTGGCTTGGACAAGTTCAACTTTTCTCTTCTTTAAATCACTTTATCTTATGTTTTGTTACGTTTGTCAGTAGGGGATGATCTTAAAGCGTCATGATTTGGATGATTTTCATGGTAGATGGCTGTTATGCGTTGCAAATGGCAGATGTGTTGAGAGCGGCCAGGCCCCCTGCTGCAGAGCTGTATGTTTTGGCATGTGTTGCGTCTCATATGCATTGATGCTGCACACACAATTTGGAGGGTATCTGAAACCCCACATTTCCAATATACAGAATCTGAGGGATGGAAAATCCCTCTGTCTTTCTCTCTTTTTCCCTGTCTCTCAACCCTGTGGCAGGGTCTTCACACCACGGCTTCAGTAATAAGGCCACAAGAAATGATGCGGTTCAGCGGGAGACAAGCGGGCCAGGCGAGACGCAGGAATCCCAGGGCACGTTCATCACCATTCTCACTCCCGTCCAAAACGCCCTGGCCTCACTTCAAAGCCATAACCAGTCCAATTCAACTCACAAGCTGCGGATAAAAGCCACTCTTCATGTTCTCTGTCTCCGGATCTTAACATGACTGAACAAATAACCGTTGCTTTTTGGGGGGCAGCACAGATTTTTCTTCAGTATATCTGGACTTTTTTCTTTGTTTTATTGCGCTCAGTTTAATTCCTACTCAGCTTTTACAAGAAGAGTTTATTGCTCATGGTTTGCAGTGTCTGTGCGAGTGACTGAGTTGTGTACAATTTGTACTGGCATTACAAACTTGGAGAAGACATTTTCTTGAGTCATGAGCACAGTGGTTATGAACAAAAATAAATACTCATCAATGTTAATGTGCCACACGTTGAGGAAGGCATTTGCAAACATAGTTTATGGCACTTTCCACGAATAGGGCCTGATCTCCCCCCTTTTTAACAAATGGTAAGTAAAAGAGTTTAAACTTTATATGTTATATTTCCTATTAATTTTGAATGATGTTTAAACAAAATTGAAACCACATCTAAATAAATTTTAAAACTGATTTGTCATTTGCCAAATTAATAACAAAAATTTAGTATGGGGTTCTAAATGAACTCTTAATGGCATACCTTAGGTTTTCAGTGACCGGGGACGTCATTCATCACCCTCCTCCTCATAATTTTTTTTAAGTTAGACATCAACCTTCTTAGTATTCCACAAATTATTTTATAAAAGAATGCCTGTTTTCCCATTTATTATTTTTTTAATTGTAGGGTCGCTAATGACCCGAGGTGTGCAACAGTGTAAGTATTTTTTTTTTCTGTGACAACAATAATTGAATCTTTGATGACTGAATAAGTGCAATACACCTTTATTCCACAAGGAGGCAATGTCTGATACACAATCATAAAGTGACGTTTCACTCGTAGTTACTGCAGGCAGGAAACAAAAGAATAGTAAATATCATCAGCAAAACTTGAAATGGCTCAGTGATTTACTGCAGAGCAAGAACTGAACGCAATCAAATATTAGTGTCACTGTCGCTTGATGGTGGATCTGGTGAAGAAGCTGTCAGTGATCAAAATATTGATTTTAAAGATGTTGGAAATTATAGTTTTGAGAATATGTTTGAGATCGTGAATATGAGCCAGATGCTGAATGTACAGGGCTCTGAAAAGGACAGTGATGATGGTATAAAACATCTGCTCAAACTGAACCATACCAAGCTCCAAAAGATAACAAAATATGCTTTATTTTATTATTCTTTAATTGTTTAATTGTTACTAATTGTTACTACCTAATTTATATCAGGAGAGTTTTATATCATCTCGACGGCTAGAGATCCATCCGTGCTAGATATAGTTCCCGGTCGCTAAAGACCCGAAAATGTAATAATGACTGGAGAAACATTCATGCATTTAAAGGTTAATCTAAGTTATCATACTAAACAAAGGCACTAAATAAAGATGCCAAACACATCATAAAATGATTAATGCCTCTACAATGAAACAATCAAAATACAGCAAGGAGGCTTAGATGTTAATTTGTAATTTAATAATAATGATTGTTTTCAAGAAGGTTTCCCAAACACTCCCCTTATTTGTCATTGGTCAGCCAAAATAAGATAGCCTTGCCCCAATCTCTCACTGGTTGAGCCTGGTCGGGATTCTCAAACAAACAGAGAAATGTTTTGATAACTCCACAGAGTCAAATTCTATAACATGTTCTTATATGTGACTTTTCCACACAGGCCCTGAACATGAAGTAGTAATTCCACTCTCACACCCTTCAGCACTTAAACCTCATTCCAAAAGCCCACGTCCATAAGCCACTACACAGGCATGATCGACAAGATGGTGTATATGTGGAAAGAGGAGGGGGCGGTAGGGGATAATGCTTAATCTGCAGTCTCTAGTGCCCCCAGCTCCAGCTGGCACTGCACAGGGCTGGCATGACAGAATGTGACAGAAGATCCGGAGGCGAGGGACTGGGGGAATCCCGTAACAATAATGCGGATGGTGAGGCTAAGGCCCAGATTAAATCAGAGCCATCGCCCACCTGCCAATAGAAAATTACAGGGCATAGCCACACACTCTCGCTCTCTTTTTCCATCTGGGCTTAAGTCCATGTGCTGCTAAACCCAGCTACGCTGCAACTTCCAGTCATAGGTGTTTAGTGCCCCTGGACTTGCCATCGGACATCATTGGAGTTTTTTCGAGTTTGTTAATTCCTTGGGTGGCTATAAAGATGCTAAAAAGCAGCTGTTGTAGTGTCAGACCAGAGGGCAAAAAAATGGGAACAGTGCAGTTAGCATTGAAATATAACTGCCATTTGTCGAAAACCGCTGTACAGAAACCAGTTTCCCAGCAGCGTTTCATGGCCGTGAGCATTTCAATTACGCGCAATCAGCCCGTGATCAGAGATGTATTAACTATCTGATTTATTTTTTTGCGAGCGTAGCTCTTGCCAAACTGGAATCGAGCATTTGTTTTCCTGCAGCGCTATGCTAACTCCAGAGGCATGCTGCAGTCTCTCTACATGATCTCTGATTTGCCTAAATGAGGTTTGTTGAGATTTACTGTGGGTGATTATAATGATGGTTTGTGTCATATTGCAGCAATCAGAAGGGAAAAGCTTGGCCTGGGAGTCGACGGTGTCAGAATAGGGCAGTGGATACGGCCTGATTTTAGCCAGAGCTCAAATGCACCAAGCGAGGCCCCTCTGCTAACAACGTACAATCAAAGAACGGGTTCCTTAAGCCAATCACCCTCCCCATGAGGCTGACGAGCAGGGTCGCTTTGTTTAGATAGAGACTCGCTATGTAAGAAGCTCAAATTATTTTAATTTTTTTATCAAACTGCTCGAGGCCAAGCTAAAATTCACATGTTCTGATCCACCATCATGAACTGTGGGCAGGTTCTGATTAAATTTTCACTCTCATTGCATTATGTTACATCATCTTGGGTGAGTTTGTGAAAAGTGATTTTCTAGAAATAGGGTTTTTCATGTTTTAGGTAGTTCTGTTTTCTATTGGTTGATGCTAATATGCTCCTGTTTTTTCAGTATTCCTGCTGTTTGAAACATCAGTCTATGTCAATATACGCTGATGACTGGAATATTTACATGTTTATGCTCAGAATTTCCATCTGTTGTTTCTGGAACAATCAGAATCGCTCAGAGAGAGAGACTCTTGCTCAGCTTGGGTTTTTTGTGATTGGAGGCTGGTCTTGATTATTCGCAGCTCAAGTGGAAAAAATGTTTTGCTTTTCTTCAAGGCCTTGTTTCTTTTGTGTTGGGCTCACTGGACCTGTGGTACCCTTCAAAGTGCCTGTTTTCCACTGTCAGTGGTCTGTTTTCACTGAGGTTCACTCAGCATGGGGATATTAGCACAGTGAGGGTCTACTAGCCTGACTACGTCAGACTTCCTACTTCCGCTAATTTCATTTCGCTCCTGTAGTCAGTCTGAGATAGCAGCCTATCTTTCAGTTTTCCACCGGCCTGAAAACAGCCGGGCCAATCAACGAACAGAGGGCGGGCTGAGAGCCGTGACGTAGACGCTGATTGTACCGTGGATGCGTAGATTTACTTCACATAATCTCCAAAAGTCATTCACAGCCATGTTCACTCCGATATTTCGCTCGATGATTTAGTTTTTGCATCATACATGCGTTTACAGTGGAAGTTAGATGCGGCTGAGCATGCGCATAACACACGCCATAACCAAACGTTATGTGATTGGCTTACGGGTAACCAATGATTTTAAACTTCAGACAAGCGCCCCCCGCGCGAGAGAAAACACTTCTCTATTATGCCCTTCCAGACTCTGTATACGAAGCAAAGTGAAGTAGCAGAGTCTGGTATTACCAGGCTAAGGGTCTACACCAGCCATTCTCAAACTGTGGTCCGCGGACCACTAGTGGTCCGTGAGGGTACTGCAGGTGGTCCGTGGAAAGGCTAAATAAAATATAAAATAATATTTTTTTAACTTCATTTTACCAGGAAATTCCCATAAAAAAAGAAAAGTAAAAAGAATATGTAGGTCTATATTGATATAACATTTTAATTAAATTGTCAAGTTATTGTGTGATTACTAAAATAGCCTAGTGGTGTTCGGCCGTGACATTCAAGTTCAGTGCCGTTAGAACCACAACATTGGTTCGGTGGATAGCAACAGGTTCTCTGAAGAGAAAAGGGCAGAGGCAAATATGTTCTCATTATCACATCACACGCATAGCCTTTAATGGTGCGTTCACAACGGACGAAATTTCGCTTCAAACTTTTGTTTTTACGCGCGTCAATTTAGCTCTTGACGCGCGAATTGATACAAAGTGGTCAAGCGTATCACTAGACGCGGCAGGCGCGAATTTCACATAATCCCTTTTTGAATTTGACGCGCTATTCGCGTCCGGTGTGTGAACGCACAGTTAGGCATAGGCAGTTTATATGAAACGAAATGTTTATAAATGGAATGAATAAGGCCTGTTATTATTTAATTTCCAGTTTCTTGATCTCGCGTTTCTGAAATGTTTTGCAGATGTGCGGTTAAGTGGACAAACTTTTTGAGGACTTGTAAAACTCTGAAGATTAATAATAATAACCCCCTTAAATCGCCAAAGGTTTTGAAATGTTGACTATATTCCAGTGTTCTTATTACTGTATAGATTTCATACTACATTGCTATGGAAATAAGCCTGTTGTTCAAATGAACCTGATTATGCCCTGGGCGCTTGAGTAGCCTAAATAAATAAATTAAATATGTGGCAGCCGTTGTGTGCAGTAAACTTTCCTTTAACAGCCTGTGATGTGATGACCAGTTATAGTTTTAGTGCTAGTAAGCCTATTTAGAGGTGCAGATTAATTCAGGTAGGACTGTGTGTAGACATATTTTATTATGTGTATTATGAGGTGGTCCGCGAAAATTCTTGATTACAAATAGTGGTCCACACACTCAAAAAGTTTGAGAACCCCTGGTCTACACCATCCTACTAACACAACACACAGATCCAGCAAAGTCTGGCTATAATATCCATTTAGGAGATGTTGTTGTATGGGCTGTTCACTTTATTCACAAGCACATTTAACAAACAAACAAAGAGTAATCTCTGCTATTCCCATTTTTACTATTGTCTGATTTAAATCAAAACTTTCACATTTAATACGGTTTTGGTGTTTCTTCAACTTTGCACTTTTCTGACCCAGATGTTGTTTTTAATAAACCTCAAAAAAATGATAATATATGGTGTCCCTTAAGGGACATGGAAAAAAATCTCCATTTTCTCTTCCAGAGAAATCTTCCATTTCTCATGGAAAAAAAAGTGCGTTCACTCAAAACTTTTGAGTTCTTTGCTAGCGATTAACGAATGCAACGTTTCTCAGGCAAACACAAATTAAATATATTTTTTTTCATCACCATGTCCCTAAAGGGATAGTTCACCTAAAAAGGAAAATTCTATCCTCATTTATTCACCCTCAAGTTGTCCCAAACCTGTATAGGTTTCTTTCTTCTGCTGAACACAAAATAAGATATTTTAAAGAATGTTTGGTAACCAGACAATTGATGGACCCCATTGACCTCCATAGTATTTTTTTCCTACTAGACTATGTAGGGAAACTAGACCTAACTAGGCTATTTGGTTATATACAGACATTCCGACTTTTGTGTTCAGCAGAAGAAAGAAATTCATACAGGTTTGGAACAATTTTTGCGTGAACTATCCCTTTAAAGGGTTCCTAATTTATTTTATATGCAAGTAAGTTTTTTATTAATCTGTTCATTATTTATTTTTGCTACTTTTCAAAACTCCTGATGCATGGATTTTATTATTTTACCATTGTCCCAGGCCCAGACTTGCAATCAAAAAAAAAAAAAAAACATCTTAAAAATATAATGTTATTAACTATAGTTACATTTATTAATATGATTAAATACAATGTTTAAATATTGTATGTATATATAATATATAAAAAAAGAGATAATCATGAATAATTTCAATACATTTTTGTTCACTTATATACATTTTTAATATGTTATTATGTTTAAATATATCAATTTATATCAATAAAATTATTTATAATTTTATTATAAATTTTTTATATTTTTAGAAAACATCTGTGATACAATTTCCACCACAATGGACATTTTTTCCCCCCATAAAAAAAGAAAAGAAAAAAGAAAAGTCTAAAAAAATCTGTTATACTTATTTACCAAGGAGGCAACAGTCTCATTGAAAAGCTTCAGGTGAAAAATGAGACGTGATGAAGAAAACAAAGAAAAATTCAAGGTAAATATTACATATCCATATTTTACAGTCTGAAATTTGTACATTTGAATTGTACATAAAATGCTAATTGTGAAATCAGCCAGAGGAAAAGGAGTTTTTTAAATGTCATTTCCTCAGCAGAATGCTATTAAACAATACAGAAGTTGAGAAATGTGGTGGAAATGATCTTGACTTTCAGAAAAATGATAACTCTCTTTTGAAAAATGTGTTTTAAGAGTAGTTAACAGGGCCAAAAGTCCTTATAGTTGAATAAACACAATTGTACACCATAGCAAGCCAAAAGTTGGTTACTTGGTCATCAATGAAAATGTCAAACACAAAAATATTTGACACACAAATCCTTTGAATTGCTTCCAGATAAATGAGGTGTCATAACCATTACCTCAAGGTGTTACATTGGTCAAAAACACAGACTTTTGGCACACACGCGCAGCTTACAAGATATGTATCTTCAGGCAAGACACACTAGTGCTTATATCATATGCAAGTGTTCCTAAAACATAATAAATGGACCCTGTCCCATTTAAGAACGAAATCAAAATATTAGTTTTTTTTTCTTTGGTGAAAAGTAAAGAGTAGTCTCAGGGGGTCTGAATGGCTGCAGTAAGAGAGGTGATATTGATGGTTAAGAGGCCAGATGAAAGTGCTGCCACGGTCCCTTAAGATGGAGCTTGAGACACGGACTGGAGTGGTCGGTCTGGGGTGGTTTAGGTTTCCCTCCGGGCCGGAAGTGGTGCTTTTCCCCTGGCGAGAAGCTTTTCCTGCAAAATAAAGAAATCATTACTAAGATGACAGCTCCTCCACCAGCCCGGGCCCCTGGGGACCGCAGCTCCGAGAACTGCCACTACTGATTAGGTAACTTTGCTTTGGGCCAACATCACCTCTAGCCGAAAATAAACACCATAGCATGTCTCTCTCTCTCTTTTTCCCTTTCGCTCTCTCATTCTCTTCCCTGCACTTTTCTCAGCCCCAACACACCACCACATCCGGGCGGTATAGTAGAATGGGTGACCTTACTTGGATTGATATCAGAACCCCAAATAATTAGGCAAATGATCAGGGCTCAATGGCGTTGACCCTCTGAGATCGTGGCGTGTGGCGTGCCGGTCGTGTCTCAATCCTGCTGGGTCAGATCCGACTGATTTCAGGCCAGCGTCACTCTCCAACAACTCCTTCCCAAATCATCTCCACCGTCTGCCAGATGAGCACCGCCAAAGAGCCTGTGGACTTTAGAGAGCTTTACGTCTCCTTTCTAAAAAACCATCAGAGATTGGCCCGAGATCACAAGTTGACCCGGGAGTAATGATTTCCATGGAGAATATACAGTCTGAACCTGATCCCAGAGTCTAGTCTGGGTTTAAGGGCTCCTGGAGAGATGAATTGTTGATGCCCTTCAAGACAATAATGTCATCCTTATATTTTTACTGTCTGAGAAATGGATTCTCCTCAATCAAAAGGGCACATTGTTACAGATTGCTCATTGATATCCCAGACAAGGACTCGCATATTTCTGAATATTGGTGACTTGGGTTACTAAATCAGTGTTTCACTAAAACACTGCAATCTTTTATACGCCTACAGTTAACTGGCTGCACACACACACATATATAAACACAGATATTTAAAGGGACAGTTTACCCAAAAATCTAATTCTGTCATTACTCACCATTATTCCCCTTCATCCAAACCAGTGTGATCTTATTTATTTATGGAAAACAAAACTACTGTACTGTGGGCATTTTTTCTAGAATCATTATGTAGCTCTTGCTATACAACCATAGTTCATAGTGACCACAGGTCAACATATTTTTTAATCCTGGAACAAAATTCCTGTCCAAAAATTTTATCCTAACCATATCCCAATCCCTAAACCTAACCTTATCCATAGGTTATCCCTAAAATCAGCGGGGAAATGAAATGTGAATAACACTGATGTAGAAGCACCTAACCCTGGTTGTAAGCCTAAACTAGACAGGAACTGTAAACTTGTCCCTCAAATCTGATTGGTTGATTGGAATGTTGTTCCAGGATCAACAAAGATGTTGATCCAGGAACATGTTGTACTTGGTGAAATCAGGTTCTGCAGGGCCGATCAAGCGCCATTATTATTTTTTTTAATAAATAATGAATTGATTTTCGCATGCGATTTGTCTCTTCAGACCAGTGATAAAAAGCAGCTGACGGACTGATTTTTTTTTTGCAGGCAAAGAAATTCCATTGTCTATTATCATTAGTGTAGCAATATGTAAACCACAGATCACACAGAAGTAACTTTCAAACCAAGCATCTTTTGATGAACACATGTAGCGAATGTGTGACCAACTTGAACATGAGCAAAATCTGCATCGGAACTTTCGTGCAAAACTCCTGATCGCATGGATTCCTATTTAAATGATGGGATTACGCTAAGCAATGGTTAATGCGACGCATTTATTTACTTTCGGGTGGTACTTTGGTACACAAATGCTGCCTGATAGGGCGGCGAGGCAACAAGGCAACTGGCCAAGCTTTTAGACACAGCCAATATAAATAGATAGGGAGAATGAAAGAAAGAGCGACCCCAGAGGAAGAGCCCCAGGTGTCATAGTCACATCCAGGTGCAGGGACTCTGTTGTCATGTGATTAGCGTGAGCAGAAATTCCCACCTGCTGCCGCTGCTTACTCACAGAGATTAATGTGGCAAACACAAATGAGCCATCAGAGGCCAGGCTGCTGTCCTCTCTAATGGAGACTGATAAAAGACAGACTGCATCTTTCTCTCTCACACACACACACACACACACACGCACGCACGCACATGCACACTCACCCAGCAGCAAGCAGGTCTCTAATGGTTTAACTGGCTCCATGTGCAGTTGCATTTACACGTCTACCTCAATTAATGGTTGCAATCTCTACACAAAGACTTTATCAGCTTGGGTTTAAAAATGGGTTTAAGCTCATTTTTATTTCTTTTTTATTATTATTGTTAAAAAATAGTTTACAACTAAATACTTGCTTGTTTAATTAATTTAAAATTTCACACTATTTTTGAATGTTTTAAAAAAAAAAGCACTTTTTATAATGCTTTTATGTTTTCAGTGTCGAATGATCCTTCACTGTTTATTGTAGGTTTAAATTTAAAAAAGTAAATTACCTGGTTGCCTTAAAATTTTGAGTTCACTGAAATATATTTTTTTTAGTTATGTTATCTGAAACACATTAATTAGTTGAATTTTGACAAAAGAAAAAAAGTTGTGATAACAAATAATTAAAAATAATAATAATAATTATATATATATATATATATATATATATATATATATATATGATATCATCATTTAAGTTTTACAAATAAGGACAATTAGAACATTATGTCTGTTTCAAATAAATGCTGTTCTTTTGGACTTTCTATTCGTCAAATAACCCTGAAACAATGTATCACAAAAAGATTAAGCACCAAAAACTGTTTTCATCATTTGTAATAAAAAATATAAACTTTTGTAATAGTAATCATAATTAATAACTGAGCACCAATGCCACCTGATAATAACTGATATTAGAATGACAATAACTGCATATTAGATTATATTAGCATATTAGAATGATTTCTGAACGATCATGTAACACTGAAGACTGGAGTAATTGTTACTGAAAATGCAGCTTTGTTATCAGAGGAATAAATTACATTTTATAATATATTAAAAGAGAAAATAGCTCTAAAGTTGTAATAATATTTAATAATTTTTTATAAAATAATGCAGCTTTGATGAGCATAAAATCTTAATTATTCCAAACTTTTGACAGATAGACAAACAGATTGATTGATTCTTTGATTGATTGATCGATTAAATATAATATATTTAATAAATATATATATAATCTCTCTCTCTCTCTCTCTCTCTCTAATAAGGAATATGTTCTGCCATTACTGGATCACTTAGACACAAATACTCACATACACACACAAACACGTTTTTCTTAAATAGACCCTCTTCTGATTTCCTGTGCCGCCCTGTGTTGTTTTGTGACTGTTGAGAGTAACTGTCAGTAGAGTGAGGTTACAAGTGGAGCATGTGCGCACATAAGCGCATGTGCATGTTTGTGTGTGAGTCTCAAACAAACCCACCTAATTAGGGAGCAAAAGCCAGTCAAGTTTGTTTGCCATTGTGCACAACATTTAAATAGCTTAAAACAACAGTGTCTGTTTGCTCACTCAACACATTTCCATGTTCATGCCGTCGCTCTTGTTCTATTTTTCTGTGGATGAGACTGATTTACAAAAACACAAATGAGATTGTCATCTATTGGTTCAGAGAGATTCCCCACAGCACTGTAGTCAGCTTTGATTGTTCTTGTATACCAATGCATTTTGGACTCTCTAGCATAACTTTGTAATGGATAACACATTGTTGCAGTGAATTTACTTGCCTGGGTTCTAATTTTCAACTGCTGTACCAATTGCAAATGTCATTTTGCAAGTAACTCAAATGCTGTCGGCTCTGATCAGTGATTAGCGAGTGAAGACTCACCACAAGACATCCAAAAACACAAATGGTTCACATGCTTATGCCTTTGATTTGCGATTATGAGATTTTGACTCTGTTGATGTTGATGTGTCGTGGACAAGAAACATGTCAGACTACACATTGCTTCCCGACCAATCATCGCTTGCTGTCTTTAACGATGTGCTTCATGTCATATTGTAGGCGGGACTAGCGACTGACTTCTGGGAAACAAAAGCGTAAACAAACTGCGGAGTGTTAGCTTAATGCTAATTCCAGTACTCACTGAATTGCCGATGTGCCTCAGCTATCGTTCACCAGCATTTATCTTTTTTCATTCTTTCATGGTAGTCATAAGGCATGAGTATTGTTGCCATAGCTCCAGAAACTTTTCCTCCATTGCATAATTACACCTAGCAGCACCAATACCATAGTCTCTCTTTCGTTTGGCCATGTTTGAAAGCTGGAGCTTCTGTGCTCCTATTGGTCAACGTCACAGATGTGACAGAACACATTACATACGCGGCTTAGGTTGTCATCCTCTATGACGCACTATACAAGATAAAACGATCGATTCTTGCACCCCGATGCCCATTGTTGTTTACGTATCACCACAGCAACCTGCGTCAAATGGATCGCACCGAAAAAGGGGCTGAAATCGTGTAGCCTGAACCGTATTATAGTATGAACAAAAACTTCTTCTATATCTTCATATAATGTCTGTTGTTATAGGTTTGGCACAACATGAGTGTCTGTAAATGATAATAATTTAAATTTTTGTGTGAACTACCCCTTTAATAAGTACGCTAGCATGCTAGTTCTTTTTCTAGAAAGTTCTGAATCTGACACACATGCATGCACATCTGGCCTTAATCATCCTGATCCTGTTTATTTGGCCTGTTAGAGACTAAATTGTAATCTTCCCTCATTTTTCCAATAGCAATTGATATGCACTATTAGACGGTACCCACTGTGTAGTTTATGCTTACATAAAAGCACATCAGTGTTTACAGGACTTTAAGTGATTGGACTTCAGAGGGGGAATGTCATCACCAACATCGTCTGAGCCAGTTGTGGATAAGCCGTTTTGGGGAATCGGATCTATGTAAATGCATCAAGGAGACACCAAAATGCAGGCCAAAATGGATGCATCTAAACCAGAGCTTAGCCAACGATACAGCCCTTCAAGCAACATCCTCTTTATGAGCATTATTACGTTAAAGAGATGCGCAAAAGCATGATATTTCATATCATGTTGCTTAAAAAATAGATATGGTCCAATTAAAGTCCAAAGAGCCTGAGATTAAGCAACATTTTGGAGGGAGTCTTGATTTTAAAGACCAATATTTCACCCTTCCAACATTTTAATCAAAATCATGATTGCGTTCGTTGTGAAACCGCCGCTTTTTCATCATTCCCTTGTTCTTAACAATTCAAATACATTCAAACGAAATGACAGTAATAATAGGATGGCTTGTGATGACATTTCCCCTTGATTTCATAAGGTCGTCACATGAAGATATAGTTCAAGTACAACATTTACTAATACAATCAAAATGGCCGATCTGTTTGTAATTATCCCACACCCCGAGCGCTCAGAAACATAATCCGAAATGTCTGTTTTGTGAGCATTGTCACGCGAACGCGCTGCCACACAATGCCATCACTCACCGTCTTATATCCTCCATTTGTCCTCCGGGCCGTACACTTCTGCTCATAATCGGCGACTCTCCTAAATATTCGCAGTCGATCAGCGTGTCACCTGTACGGGCGCAAAGAAAGATGTGTAACAAAGACGAGGGGTGTATTGGCGTCCGGGGGGCATGGGGAGCATTGTGTAAAAGCACGGTGTGAAAAGGCTAGCTCTGGGAAAGAGCCCCCAGGTGAAAGGTGGGGATGCTCTATGGAACAAAGTAAAGGTGACAGTGGAGTGTCGTGTCACCCACCTGAAGACTAACCTCTGTGCTATCAGTGTCAGAGGAGCTCCAGGCGTCAGGCAGCTGGGACCTGAACAAGGCCTCACTGTTTATGAGGGTGACTGTGACCTTTCAACACAATGTGGTGTTATATAATAAAGCCATTAGACATACCTGTGGCTGTCTGCTAGTGTTTGATAGGAGGGGCAGGTGCATCATTTAGGCCAGGCTAAATAATTGACTAAATATCCATAAATTGTGTGTAAATATGCAGTGCATATAAAACATAAACATTTCCAATTACTCAACTTGTCATTAATATAATGAACTGTACTTTAGAAATACAGATATTTCACCAAATTAGGCCGAATTAAATATAATAAGGTGTCAGTTTTGAATGAGTAAATTCAAAACATTTATTTAAAATAATAAAAAAGTATATTGGTTTCCACAAATATCAAGCAGCACAACTGTTTTCAACATTGATAATATTAAGTAATGTTTCTTAAGCACCAAATCAGCAGACGGATTTTCTGGATCATGTGACACTAAAAATTCAGCTTTCCCATCACAGGAATTAATTCAATGTTAAGATATGTTATAAAAGAAAATGGTGATTTTAAATGTTAATAATTTTTCACAGTGTTATTTTACTGTATTTTTGATCAAATAAATGCTGTCTTGGGGAGCATTAGAGACTTCTTTCAAACAGGTTTGAACATGGACACACACACACACACACACATACACACACATATTCACCTGTTTCCAGTATTTGGATTGCAAGTAGTTTGCATCCAGTTTTTTTTTTTTTTTTCTGTCTACAGATCTACATTTACATTTTTACATTTATTCATTTAGCTGACGCTTTTATACAAAGCGACTTACAATTGCTATATATGTCAGAGGTCGCACGCCTCTGGAGCAACTAGGGGTTAAGTGTCTTGCTCAGGGACACATTGGTGTCTCACAGTGGATTCGAACCCGGGTCTCTCACACCAAAGGCATGTGTCTTATCCATTGCGCTACCACCACCCTATACATCTATACATTTTTCTTGTAACCTTTATGATCATTTAATGCCAGCTGCAGAGAAACTTATATTTACATTTCTGCAATTAAACAGACAATTTTATCCAAAGCGACCATAGGCTGTAAAAAAATAGGGAAAGCGACTAACATGGAAGATTCATAGCATGGAAGATTTACGATTATACTTTCATCACTTATAATAACATACATCACTCTGCATGTTCAATGCCTTAAAATGCATTAAGTAATTAATGATTATAAATGGTTTATATGATTTATTTTTTTATCTTATTATGGAAGACTGGTTTGTAGATTTTACATATACAAATCTTACTGTATTTTAAATATTGAATATTTGTTATAAACATTAAAGATCTGTCATGTGCATTGTTCCCAATCAAACCAGGCATATTTTCCCTCCAAGCACAAGACAAGAAAGGGAAATAATGTGCTTTGATGAATAAAAAGAAAACTTCAAGGAGGTTTTTCATATTTCACCCTTGTTTTTATGGCATTTTCAATATGAACAGTCTCTGTAATCATGTGTGGTTCTGTAATCTGCAGTTTCGTCCTTTCTCCTGTTTGTACTCGAATTACACACGGCTCCCTCTCCAGCCCAACTCCACCACTCACTCCAGCCTGACAGCGCCGATGCCTAAGAAACAACCATGAGAAATTGATTCATGTAATGGCAATATTCCTTAATGAGAGTAGGCCTAATTGAGAACCACATTACTCCAGGACTTCAGAACCGATTAGGTCTGTAAGGGGTGAAGAAAGCGGGGGATATGTTTTCCATATGGTGAGAGAGTCTGCCATCTGCTATGATTCACAGGTTGAAGAATGTATGCATTCTGAAAACAGCCATCTTCTCTTCTGTCATTTCGTATTTTACAGCACTACTATGAGCTCTCGGCCGGCTCATATTATTTTCAAAGTCCTGCCGTTTCAAGAGGGACAAACACAAATATTTATTCTACTGTACGCCGTTGCATTTACATTGCCATCTACACTGCAAAAATCATGCATGTCATATTGCTGATGAATTTTATTGCCTTACTGATACTCATACTATTCAATAATTCAGTTCTCTCGGAAAAAAATGAGCAATATGCGTGTTTCAATTTCCATTTCTTACATTATACTGATGGTTTTATGAAAATGAATGTTCCCTACTCAGCCGAAATGAACTGATTGACAGCTGACCTGACCTATAATCAGAACAGGAAGGTCTCGTTATAAAAGTAGTGGAAATTTCTGCGGTAAACTATAATTAGGCCCAGCACCCCAGGGCAGGTACGAAGAAACAGGGCCAGGAGCAAAGCATTATGGGGCAGATTGTGACTGTCACTCAGTGTGAGTTGTTACTGTATGTGCCTGTGCTTACTAACACACACACACACACACACACACACTGTCCCAATCCCTCTGGCAGCTCAAATTGAATCTCAAGTTGTGTCCTATTTTGGTTGAAGAACAGGTGATCCACTTGGCAAACACACTTTCTCCTGCTTTCCTTCCCTCCTGTGGCAGTTAATGAATGTAGCGACAACATTGTTTTCCAAGAAAAGGAACAAGGAGTTGTATCACAGTTTCCCCCCAAAAAATATATATATATATGTTTTACTGTTTTCACCATTGATAATAATAAAAATAAAAAAAACATATCAGCATATTATAATGATTTCTGAAGGATCCTGTGACACTGAAGACTGGAGTAATGGCTGCTGCACAGGAATAAATGATGTTTTAAGATATATCACAATAGAAAACTAATATATTTTACAGTATTACCGTTTTACTGTATTTTTGAATCAAATAAATGGGATGAGGGGTTTAATAACAATAAAACTGAGGGAGGTTGTGGAAAAGAATGGAGCGCTACTTGATTAGCATTGTGTTTGCGGTACACAAACGAGAACGACATGTTTTCCTTCTTTATTGAAGACATTTGTCTTTGCTTTTGTTTGCTGGCTTACTTCATCTGAACTGGCACGGATGCAGAGAGCTGGGTAATTACGACCAAGTTTTTGTTTATGGACACTGCGTATAGCCGAATGAATGCAAAGCTGTCCGTCTTGGGTGATTGGTATTGTTGAAATACGCTTGGATGGTTCGGAAATATCCACTCAAATTAGGCAAATCCTTTCACCTCTCTCACTTGTTGTATGGTAAATGGGGCAGGCAAGAATGGAAAAAGAACTTAAAAGTTTGACAAAAGCTTTAAATTTATTTGATAAGTCATACAAATGGACACTATGTGTCAAACTTACACACAGAGACACCCAAAAACAAATACAAATGCATAATCACACAAGTATTTTCCCTATTCGCGTGAACAGGGCACCTGCGAGTCTTTCTGTTGTCCATGAAAGAACATTTACATGGCCGTCTATTACTATGCAAATCAGTCTGGATCTATATAGGCACGTAAAAAAAACTCTGAAAATCCCACAATGTGTTCTTTGTTTGTACCTTCATTTGTTTATGTTCTTTATGGGGCCGATGAAGACTGTGGACAACACCAGTGATACAAATGATACCTGTATCATTAAAGCTCTTTTTTTGCTTGAGTTACTTGCTTGTTTGACTAGCAGCGTTACGTCAAAAGTACAGGAAAACACATGATAAATGACGTAACGCTGCAGGTATTATTGTCGACCACAAACTAAATGCTTTCCTTTTCATTCATAAGAGATGGATTAAAAAAAAATGGAGTTCCTGATTGAAAACATTGTTCTTATTGTCTTGGGAAAAGTCCCAAGTAAATTTTTTCCAATAATTTTTTCATTACTTTTGTAAGTACATGCCAGTAGATTTTTTCAGAGAAAATTCAGAGGCACTTATAATTAAATAAGAAATGTTTTACTATAAACCCAAACTCTGGAAGAGAGTAATTAGGTGAAAGAGAACAGAGAGTAAGAGCAACACTATGCCATCCTTCAATTACCAGCTCATAATCACAGCCGTCCCGGGCCATCTGACCAGCACCGGACAGCTGCTCGAACGAAAGGGGAACACACACACACGCACACTTCCTGCTAACGTTCCCATAACCCCTCCTTGACTGGCATTCCACTATTGACACCCATGATCAGTGAGGATAGATACAGATGGGACAATGACCTTTAAAAATAATGTTTAATGGTCTAGTTTAAAACACGCACTTTCCAGATTTACTCTTTGTATTTATGTTGGATTCAATAAAAAACTTGTTTAAAAAAATTTGAATGACTCTAATACATGTGATCATATACATCTTTATAATTTTTTATTAAATATCATGAATTAAAGTAAAAATGCTTGCTTATAGACTGTATACAAGCATTTTTACTATTACTTTAATAATTGTTTAATTTATTATTATTTAAAAATACTATATATATATACTTACATATAAACTTATATATGTAAAAAAAAATACTTTTTACAAATATTTGAATATAAAAAATATTTAGAAATGTATACTGAATATAGAAAACATTCTCATTATAGAGGAGGTATATTTTTATGGTATTGTATGTATACATTGTGTTTGTTTTTATGTATGACATCATTGGTCCAGATATTATGTACATTAAGGTTTTTGTTGCTCAGGTGTTTATGCAACTGTCTCCCTAAATATAACATCAAAATATATCACAAAAAAAAAAAATAATCCTTAAATATTCATATGATGAATGGCACATTTTAAATGAGTAAAAAACTAGAGTTTAATAATAATAAAAAATGTGTATAAATCTTAATGGAACAAGGTAATGGACGATTTCCGTTTATAGTTTTATAGTCCTGCATGTGATTCGTTTTCTTAAATTTGAATAAAAACGCAAATATGTTTACATTTATGAATACGAATCACATCCATTGTTTTATTAAATAGTATGCAAAATGTTTTATTATGCTATAGTTTTTTTTTTTACTCATTTAAAATTCTTAATTCATACTATGAATTATATGTAAAGGTCGATTCAATTTGATGGAATTTTACTATACAACTGAAATTCGTAAATCTTAAAAAAAAGACTTATTTTTTGTGTGTTTACATAAATAAAAGTTAAAATATCTTCTTGCCATAGTGGTGTACACTGCCTCAATGCCCTTTGACGCCATTTGAATAAGTTGCCGCTCAGACAGGGAAATTTCTCCGAGGCACTTGTGCATCCAGCAGACCAGAGTTAGTGGGCAGGGTGGAATCCATGCATGCAGCCCAAAACAAAGCTCTCTCTTACCTCCTCTCTCTCCAGCCCAGCGATTCCCGCAACGCTCCACAGATGTTATTGACCTCTGGGTTAACTCATGTCAGGTAAGCCTGGGAGATAATGGACAAAGAGCATTTTCTTTTACAGGTGGAATGACACGGCATATCCGCGGCCGGCCGCTCCTCCCGCATTGACAGATTTTCTAATTCACTGCAGATTCTCATAAAACTGGGTGGCCAACCACAGCCCAGGCCAACAGAGGGGCCATTCATACTGGGTGGGATGGAGGCCTGGCCAAATTAACCTGGATTAATTTAAGGGAGCAAAAGGCTCTTCACATTCAAATAAAATGAAGATCAATAAATTAAATGCTAGAGGTCAGGATGTCAAGTTGCCTGGCGATGAGCGACCGCCATGTGGAAAGTTTTTCGCAGAGGGAAGAAAAGGGCCGTTAAATGGCTTTCTTCCACAAAAACTTCCATTCCTCTCTCTTTACATGCACGAGTTGCTTTCCTATAAACACTGCCATGCCAGCAAAGAATGCTTATTACTTTTTTTCATTTACTGGATTGGTTACTGCAGAGCGCCATAATTACTGCCCAACTCTGTTTGTTTCTTCACTTCCAGAATTATTATCGTGAATGTTTGACATCTCTCTTTTTGTCTCGTTGGACTTTCCATTAGAACCAATGTTGATAGTCGCACGAACAGATTATAGAGCTCTCCGAAGGCGTACATTTTGTGCCTCTCCTGGGCTTCCATGATAATTATAAACGCTGCGCAAACCTAAGAAATGATTCATGATTAGAAATGCAGGTGACAGTTCCAACTCAATTATTTAAGTACTCTAGAGGCAAGTTCTGGTTCAGGAAAGCTCCCCATTTGGATATCGCCAAGTGACGCCATCCAAGCCTAAAACCTGAACCACTTCATGTGTCATTATGTGATCAATTATCCAGTAGAAGGCTTCTGAGGAGGCCTGTGTGCCATTAATAGCATTAATTCCTAAGCAGCAGCCTGAGATGACATGTGGCACAATGGAAAGGGCCCTGAAAATGGCTGACGTGCTATGGCACTAAAGTTGTTGCTTATCATTTTAATAAAATGGACAGTTCGTAATGAAGACACACTGTATGCCCCTATAAAAAATATCATAATATAAACCAATATATAATAGAAAAATGCAAACAAAATGAGCAATATATATATATATATATATATATATATATATATATATATATATATATATAAATGGCTACTACTGTATTACCCCCCCATAACTGTCTGACACGGCATCTACTGCAATTGCTGACAAACATGATGTTCGCCAGAGCATTTTGTCTACACGCTCTAAACCTTTATTTAAACGTTATTGTATTTAAATTCATTTATATTAATATGTAAACTCATTTAATCAAATATTTATTTTCATAAAAAATATTCACAAATTTGCACCAATTTCCCTAGAAGAGATTTTGTTTCCTTGGGCATATTGAAAAGCTTTTTTAGCTTTATTAGCACATTGTTGAATCTTATGTCTTGAAATAAATTAATATTTTTTTATTTATTTTTTATTTATCGCTTTATTTTTTATATAATGTATTTTATATAAAACTATAAAAATAGGACTATTTTTGAGAATGCATACTATACTACTATCCTATACTATACTATTCTGCAGAGTTAGACGCGTTCCTGGGTCAACACATTTTTGTTGATCTTGGAACAACATTCCTGTCGAAAAGTTTGTCTTAATCCTATCCCTACCCCAAACCTTAACCTACCCATAACTTATCCCTAAAATCAGAGGGAAATGATAGGTGAATAACCCTGATGTAGAAGCACCTGGTTGTAAGCCTAAACTAGACATAAACTTTAAACTTGTCCCTCAAATCTTGGTTGATTGGAATGTTGTTCCAGGATCAACAAAGATGTTGATCCAGGAACATGTTGTACTTGGTGAAATCATGTTCTGCATACTATTGTCAGCAAACAGAAGAATACAGCACAAAGGGCACTTCCACAAAGGGTGTTTATTGGCAGGTAAGTGCAGGAAACAAACGATGCAAGCAGGAGAGTGACTGAGTTCATTAAATAGCAGCAAACACTTAGCTGAGAATAACAGTCCTTATCGTTGTATGTGTTGACTGATGCAATCTGGATGGCAGGAGGTGACAGGTGATCGTGACAACTATACTACACTATACTATACTGTACTATACTGTGAGTACTATATAGTGAGCCAGGCACTAAAGGACAAGCACCTTACTCCCCGCCAACCCTCACACTGACACTGCCAATATCCTTGTGTTCTCCCTTTCCGTTTTTTAGCATGGCTTTGGAGTTCATCTCAGGTATGAGGTGCCCACAGGAAGCTATTGGTCTCAGGAAACTGCCCCTCTGACTCTTGGCCCGCTTTCAAGTCTAAAAAAGCCATAGAATTGGACTCTCTCTCTGTTCCTCTGTTACTCTCTCTGTCTCCATGTCTCAACACCCCCCTCCCTCTATCCTGTACACGCCGACAGGAGGCAACCAGGGACCGTTTACCGCAGTCCCGAGAGCCTACAGCTGGTGAGGGAGAGCAACCGAGTCCGATCTAAGGTCAGCGACTAACAGCCAGGTGATCATGTCCTCTGGCCAGCTGGAGCTGCTATCCCCCATAGACAGAGGCTCACGGACAAAAGGCAAAGATGCTCGCCACCTGTCCATTAACAATACGCACACTCACTAACGCAAACAGTCAGCTTGCCTTTGTTCCGTTAGCAGACCTTCAACACAACTGACAGAAGTTGTAGCAATGACTCTCCATCTGGGTCAATGATGTGACTCTCTCTCTCTCTCTCTCTCTCTCTCTATATATATATATATATATATATATATATATATATATATATATATATATATTAGGTTAGTTCAGATTGTACATATACATATTTCTCAAAACCACATACAGAGATAAATACTAAAAGTATATTTATAAGAACTTGTTTACAACTAAATTTTTCCTTCAATGTAAAATATGTTTTCCCTTTTCTTTATTTTGAGATCTCTGAGATCTTTATATGCCATTGACCAATCACTGATCAGGCCTAAGAGACAAACTGGCCTAAATTAGTTCTGACTGCTTTGTATTTGTCAATAAAGGAATGCTGGAGGATAATCAAATAGTTACTTGTGCTCAGCAGACCTGGCCGGGTGTCTTTGGGACCATGTGTTTCGCTCAGTGAGAAGGGAAAAGAGAGAATAACAGGTTTGTTGTGCTGGGCTTTGGATTGGTCTATTAGCTCTACTTTGTTTCTTCCCCATCTATCCAGGAACTAGACTGGCTTCCAATGGGATTGGGCACCGGCAGCCAGTAGGACAATGAGTCTTTTTATCTCTCCAGCCTTGTCTGAGAGTTCAGCTTTCACAGGCTTATCAAGATCCTCTGCAAGTGTGCTGAAAAGTCAATCACAAATGTAAAAAAAGACCCCTGGGATTCGACAACCCCCTCTCCTATTCTCTTTACATATAGAGCTCTCTCTTTAAGAGACATGCACTCTGCTGGATCCAGTGGAATTTATGTGTCATTCCCAGCAAAGAGGAAACAGACTGTCCAAAAGGGTGTGAAACGGCTCCTTTGACCAACGGTCAGTCCGGCTAACCAAAATGGTCATGAGCCCAGAAGCATTTCCTGTGGATGACAATGCATGCCATGCTGCAAGTGATACCTATGAATTGCTTCTCGACTGTGACAACAGGAGCGGGTTGTTTTGACAAAATAGAGCGTCTATTTAAAGCCACCAACAACTAACGTAAACATTGTCACACTCCCATGGAATGACAATTGTCAGTGTAGAGAATAGACTAATGCCGCAGTTAGCTGTCGCACATTCTCATGTAGATTCCCATCACCAGGCAGGGTTAAGAAGATGGTTTGAGGGTAAATCACTTGTGGAAAGGTGAAATGTGGCCAGCACGAGTCAACATAATCCACTCCAGACACATGTGTAACACAAGAGAAACAGGTGCAAACAATTGAAACAGCTGTCAGTAAGCTAGAGTGATCTCTTTTGATATCTTAATTGTTAGGCAATCCCGGCACAATTTTGGCAACATTGCTGTGGGCCCGGCTGCCTTGTCTCCATCTGTCAGAGGGTAGATACAGTGTGTGTTTTCAGTCCTCATGGAAAAGAGTGTCTCTGGGATGTGTCCAGCCCTGAGCTCCGTACTTTGAGGAAAATGGGGCCTGATTGCCGCCATTTCCAACTTCTCTCTGGGCATGGTCAAGAGTGACAGTAATTCTCATAATTGTAGTGGTTGGAAACTTCTAGAAGGTGTCAAACTTCCCGGTGATTCTGAGGTTTACCCCTTATTTTACTCTGTCTCACCTTCTCCAACTGAGCTCAGTTTCTTTATTGTGTACTAATCAGGCTTAGTTTTTTCTATTTTGCATTTTTGTCTAATTGAACAATAGCTTCGGAGAGAGACTGTAAAATAAAAGGATTGGGAAAGGACCTCAAGCCGAGACCCGAACATTGGATCACCCAAAGCACCTACTGTATAAATAGTTTGAAAACAGACCATAATTTTTTTTTCTTTTTTTCGGTTGGGTGAATTCAATACAATGCAGTATGCTTAATAAAGCACCCAAAAGAGAGTCAACAAAAAAATTGCATGTGGCTTGCTGAATGTTTTTCAAATGTTCCGATCGGTTTTGGTTTTAAATCCAATATTTAAGCAATTTTAACTTTAAAATCATGGCGACCACCATGGATCCTTTTCACACACTGTGATGACGGGTTATTAGCATCTAAAATCTAGCTACGTTGTTTTACTATTTTCATTTTTTCTTAATGTACATTTATAACACTACACTTCTAATATTCTAATGATTCTAATATCAATATATGATTCTGGCTGTGGGAGTGATGGCAAATTTTTCGCTCTTCTGACTAATGTAATCAATCTCTCAATATTTTTCCTCTTTTGTAATGTAATAGAAACTCAATTCTTCTTTCACTTCTTCCATTTTCCACAGAAGAAGAAAAAAAGTTTAATTTACCTGTGCCTAACTGGCCCATACTGGGTGAAGAAACAACCAGTGCTTAGCCTAATGAAACAGCCAGTGGGCATCACAAAAGCCATTATTCACTAATGACAGACAGTGATGAACCTAATAATGGAGTTTCTACAAGAGGTTGATGTGCCGCCCCTCAGTATGCTCTTACCTTTTGATTTATGTGGGCCTGTGAGTTGGTGCTATTTGAGGGCGGGGTGAGGAATGAAAGTGTTAACGCTGAGTGTTGGTGAGGTGAGGGCAGGAGGGGGCTGAGGGGGCCAGAGTTATGAGTTTTCTCAGCTGAGTGCTGTGCTTGGGTTACTGCCTCTTGTTTTGATCTGGCAGCAGAGAGGGAGAGCCTGCAAGCCTGCAGGCTTGAACCCCACAGCTGAACCACTGACCCCAACATCCATCAGGCCCAGGCTGCCCTGACAGGGGAGCCAGTCGCAGACACTCGGGGGCGGAGCCTCAAAGTTGAGTGACAGATGAGAGGGATTCCATGCTTGTTCGGTGGAGTTTATACCAATAATCAGTTCCAAAGTTAGCTAAATTCAGCTTAGAAGATGATCCAATTAGGGGTGTTTCTAACCTTTTATCAGTACGGAGGTACAGGCCCCCATCAGAAAAGTGCCCCAATATATATCAGCAGAGAGTGTAACATGTATGTTCTGTTTTAGTTTCATTTTCTCTCTGTTTGCTCTTTTCCCGTTTGCTTGTTCATATTAGTTCCCTTAGTTACTGATTCACTCTCTAGTTTGTTGCTATGGTTAATCACTGATTATTAGATTATGTTCACCTGTACTCATCTAGTTTCCTTTGTTTGTTCCTTGTATTTAAGTTTCATTCTGTTCCTTTGTCCGGTAATGTCAATGTTAAATTGTTGTGTTGTGATTCTCCTGCGATTTCTTGAGTTTTCTTTTGTTAGATTTATTATTAAAGACTGTTTCTGGCGTATTCTTTTCTCCACCTTTTTTTGTGAAATGGACCTGTCTACTGGTAAGACTTTCAAGGTAAGATTTTGCTGTGTGGAGTGGGTGTTGGTATGAAATTGATCGCCATTAACCATTTGCCCGGCTGAGGAGGACATTACCAGCCCTGCTCCACACCTAGAGCCCAGCCATTACCCCACTGCAAGGAGAGGATGCCTGAGCCCACCAGGCATCCTCATCAGGTGAGCCAGCAACACTGTGTGATGCCGTGGGAGTACTCCTGGAATTCGAGGGAATGGAGGAAGACCCGGCCCACACTCCCACCACTGAGGGTGAGCTGAAGCTGGCCTCCGTACACTGATTATATTGTGAAATAGAAGAGGATGCCTACCTTAATCTCCAGTCCCCGCTGGTCCCGTCCAGCGTAAAGACTCCTGCGTCTCCAGAGTTCCTGCTCAGCCTCCCTCTCCCGTCTCTTCTTCAAAAGTCAGCCAGTCTGTCATCCCTGCTTCCACTGGTTTCACACAGTTCAGAGTCTCCTCCGTCACCACATGTTCTGCCCAGCCCAAAGTCTCCTGCATCTCCAGAGTTCCCACTTGGCCTCCTTTTCAAAAGTCATCCAGACATCAGTCCCGCCACCGCTGGTTCCCTTCAGCCCCTCCTCTTCTCTAAGACCACTATATTGTGTGGATTTGCCTAGGGTCTTCAGGTCTCCAGCTTCGCTCTGGCAAATGGATCCCCTGGCTTCAGCTACAGCCTCTGATCCCGTGACTCCACCTTTGTTCGTCGACCTGTCGGCTTCGCCTTGGCTCCTTCCTCCCTCGACTCCACCAGATACCATTGTCCTCATGGATTCACCAGGCTCCCTCGTCCCTTTTGCTCTGCCTTGGTCAGCTGGGACTGCGCCACGGACTCACATGCCATCCGCTGCGCTCCGTCTCTCCACCACTTCGGCTCTGTCTGTCTCCACTTTCCCTCTGGTTCCGCCTCTGTCCTCTACCTCAATGGCTCTACCTCAGTCCTCAGGTACCCTGGCTCCACATCGGATGCTTGTCATTGCCTCCAGGCCTCCAGGAGTCTGCACCAATTGGCTTCATCTCCATCAGCCGAAACTCAACCATGGCTCCTCCCTCCATCGACTTTATTAATCTTGGCTGCGCTCTGGGTCCCCACCTTGCTACTCTTGCTCCTGGCTCCTCCCACCATCATCGCCACCTTGGTTTCTTGGGGTGCTTCTCAATTCTTATTTGTGCCTCCTCATTACCTTTCCTCGTGTCTCAGCTCCACCCCTGTAGGATGCGCTAGGAAGGCTGCAAGGAAAGAAAATGAGGACAGATGAATCGAATGAAAACTTTTTTTATACACTGGAATACTTGATCACTTGAGCGTCACTTCACAGCGTCATCAGCTGCACTAAAAGGATCTGCCCTTATGTTGTTGAAGTTTGGTTATTTAAGAAATTCATAAATAATAATAAAGCAAGATACCCTGTTAAAATATGTGAGATATGTGGTTTACACAAACTGCAAAGGTAAAGGCAAAAAAATTGTGACCGATGTAAAGGGGAGGAGAATTTATACGTGCGTCACGTTTAGTCAACTTACACTACTTTGTGTAGTCCACTGGTAGTGTATATTGGAATTTACTTAAAATCTACATTACACTTTCTCGGCCATGGACAGAATTTTTTTCTATTTAGAACACAACGCTTTCCCACCATTGACCAAATTGTCCAGCAATCAATATTTTATATGGTATATTTAAATACAAAAAAAAAAAAACGCTGGTGGGGAAAAAGTTAAAGATATATTTCAAGTATAAAAATAAATTCTTGAATAGGAACATAGTAGTATACTTTGTGCAAAAATAATATATAAATATAAAACTAGTAGTTTACTGAGAGCATATTTCAAAGTGTACTTTCATACACATTATAGGTAAACTATCGGTATACCTAGTACCACTATACCTCTAGCTTTTAGGCTATGTTCACACAGCAGCAGAATATGGTTGTCAGTCATGAATTTGAATCCTTAATACGCTTGACTCCTGTTGCACGTTTATACAGATCCGAGATGCTACTGTAAGCTGCTGTGTGAACACTTTGAGACTTGCACCTGTAAGTAAATGCAGTAGCAGAGTATGGTGGCTAATGTGCAGTATCATTTGTATGTGTTCATCTGCTTACGCACTTATGGTTAGGTTTAGGGCTGGACCTTCACGCTTATGTTTTTTTCAAAAAATCGTATGATTCCGGATAGGCATCCCATCGTACAAATTAATTCGATCGAAATTACCACCAATACTTGCATTTTCTCATTAGATCAGGCTGCATGGTCACAAGGTATAATGTAGCATTAAGGTGTGGTCACATCCAATCGTAATCCACGCGATAAGGAATTTCGTGTGAGGGTGAAAGATTTTAACATTCAGATTTCGTTGTGGGTTCAAGTTGGCTGAACAAACAGAAAACTGCTTGGTTTGAAAGTGACTTCTATGTGAGTGGTGCTTCACACATCACTACACTATTCAAATAAACAATGGACCTTTTTTGTTGGCAGTATTTTGCAGACATTTAGCTAATGTGAACGCGCCTTTAGCATGTTAGCTTTTCTCTGTTCAGTTGGCCTAAGTTTAAACAGGAACACAGACTACTGGCTGTTTTGTACTGTGTTATTGCTGAAAAAAAAAAAGAAAAAAGAAAAAAGTGGCGCACAGCCAGTGGGAGTTATCTGGGGTTCGACGTGTCTCATGCTCCACTGAATCTTAGTGCTTAAAAGTGAATTGGACAAACAAATATTCTATTGTCCTCTTATAATCTGGTGCAGCCTGAAATTCCATTAGCAGGAGAGCTTATTCACAAAGCTGGGAAAGAGACCTGAAGGAGGCCACAAAAGTGGTTATAGGGGTGACAGTATTTGTCTGTTTGACACACTGTAAAAGGGGGTCGCAGCTTTACACAGCCAAGGGGGATGGAGATCCAGACTTAGACAGAGAGAGCTAGAGAGAAAGAGAAAGAGAAAGAGAACGACAGAGGCAGCAGCAAATCCATGAGCAAGCGAAACCACTGTTTTTAAATAGCAAGTATCTGGTGTCAGCCAACTGAGGCCCGCTCCATCAATATGTTACTTTGCCCTTGTCTGCTCCTGATATCTTTATCTTGTCAGGTCCTCTCCTGTATTTTCCACCTCAATAGCTTCCGTCTGGGTTCACTAGGTGTTGCACAGATGGGGAAGTTCTGGTTTTGGTGGAGACCTGCAACGCAAAAGAGCCATATCAAACCAAGGTTTATGTCAATCTTCTCTCCACTGGGGCCTCATTATACAGCCATCAGTTTTTTTCAGGCATTTTCTTCCCCAAGAGAAATGATACTATTACTGGTCAAAACCGTTTAATTTTTGTGCAACAGCTTTCTGAAGAGAGTGTATTTTGCTTACCTTTCATTTACTTTGAATAAGACTCAACGTGTAAATTTGCCAGCACAGCATTTATTTTGCTCCACAAGCAAATTCAAAAGGCGGTTTGATGCTTGTTGATGATGTCATCGAGAAACGAAAGAAACTTAACACTTAAATCTGTGTTTGGTCAACATGGCAAAGTTTTTAGTGCCTCAACTTAAAGAAAGTACAAGCGAGAGTAATTACAGTGGCATCTGGATATGTTTCTACAAGCGCCAAATGTTACACAGATGTTATGAATAAGGCCATGACGTTTCATCTTGAATTTTTGCATTTAATTTTGCATATATTTCTGAATATTTTTACTTTACTATATATATACAGTATGTGTATATATATATATATATATATATATATATATATATATATATATATATATATATATATGAAGAGTTCAGATGCAAAAGCCTCTAAGTGCCATATGAAATTTTCTTCTAGAATGATCATTTCTATCAAGCTCGTATATTTAAGTTCCGTAATTTCACTTAAATGGCAATGAAAATTACCTATTAATTGTCATTTAAGTGAAATTACTGAACTTAAATATACGAGCTTGATAAAAATGACCATTCTAGAAGAAATTTTCAGATGGCTTTTGCATCTGAACTCTTCATATATACTTGTGTGTGTGTGTGTGTGTGTGTGTGTGTGTGTGTGTGTGTGTGTGTGTGTGTGTGTGTGTGTATACTATATATATATATATATATATATATATATATATATATATATATATATATATATATATAATTTGGCACACAAAGTCACAGTAAAGAACACAATGACAGAAACCAAAATCAGGGTTGTTAAAATCATCTCTCTTTGTTTAAAATAAACAATGAAGCCACATGGGAAAGTCTCTGCGTAATTGAACTTGATGTGGGAAGCTTCCCCTCTTTCCTGTAATTTCAAGCTTTACGCGTGATGAAAATAGGAGTTAGCATTGTGCAAATGACAGATGTGGCTTAGACAGAGCCGTTGATGGGGTCACATGTCATCGCAAGGTCATCCTTACCTTTTGATGATGGGGGATTTTTTGTCGGACCACAAATAAGTCTAACCCGAAACTTCAGCGTGAGACGCATCCTCGAGAGTTCGCTGAGACAGACACCTGTCAATCCCCATCACGGCGCTCCTTTTGTCAGGCCTTTCTTTTGTGCGGTCGAGGCGCCTGCGCTGACTCAAGCCTTTTTTCACCTCCCTTCCCTGTCCAGTTCTTCTTTTAATCATGAGTGTGACTGTAGTCACGAAGCAGACTGAGGCTTTAATAGCTGTCAGTTACCTGCTCGCACTCGATATCCCTCCAGCCTGCCTGAGCAGATGGCTATCACTTTCCAGTTGTGAAAATCAAGCTTATACAAACACGAGGACTGGGACGCATAGCCTTTAATATCCTTTTTGATTGATTTGGTTTGAGGGGGAAGTAAGGGCAGATTTTAAGGCCGGCTGTCATGCTTCAGGAGTTCTGTGAAAATCATTAAATATGAGCATTAGTCCATCTCTTCCAGGTCAAGCGGCAGGTGAGAGCTCATCCTGCACTGCAATTAAACAAGAATTCACTAAAGAAACATGAATAGGAAGTTTAATACTGGTTTATTTAGTCAGATAAAATATCTTATTAGCAAAACCACAGACACACAGAGATTTGTGTGATTTATTTATTAATAGTCAAGAAGACTTAGGTAGAAGTTGTAATATTATCTATAGAGGATATGGATTAATAAAGCATTTATAAGGTAAAAAAAAAAAAAAAGCTATTTTCCGCCATAAGAAGAAAAAAAAATTATATATATATAAATGTTTTTATCATTTTGATTGTTCAATGACAGAAATAGTAGCCTATAGGCTATATCTGAATCAGCATGACACACACATACACACACACACAGGCTATAAGCTGTTTTAAATTAATTTTGAATTGAATTAAAATGTATTTACCACAATAAATTTGTGAACAAACAAGGATGTAAACAACACTCTGTATTTGACGTTCATTTAAGGATACATTGTAAATTTGTAGCAGACAAAAAATGGGATTATTTTATCAACGAGACACAACAACACCACACATAAAAAAACACGTTTAAACAAATTCAGTTACATCATCTCTGGCCTGTAAATTGGCACATGGAAACTATACAAGCACATGCATCGAATGTTGAACAGTTCTGCTCATTGTGCCCTACTAAACGCCAATACGAAGCTGCGCAAAAATGCACAGTAATTTAATAACAATAAGCAAAGTTTTACATCTTATATATTTAGAAATGCGAAAATATAGTTTAATTTATGCATATTTGTTTAACTTTCTTTTACGAGGGACATTTAAGCTCAATCATGTTTATAGAAATTCAATATTGTCTTTACAGACGCGGATATGCTCGCGCTGTCTCCTCTGCGTTTGCAGTGGTGCCACATGCGGCGCGCGCTCAGTGTGTGGCGGTGACATGACGAGCCGCGCGGCCTCCTAACCACAAAGAACCACTTCCCTGTCATATAACCCCATACGAACCACTTCCCTGTCATATAACCCCCATATTTCTGTTCCGACAGGGAAAAAAGAAATACAACAATTCAGCGTTTATTAGGCGACATGTGTCGGACACGGAAATCACGGAAATGTGATTTAAAGCGCATGGTAAACCTTTAGAATAGGCTACTATTTGAACAGTCTGAACAAACTTTGCAAATAATAATAATACAATAAAAAAAAACTAATTTATAAATAAAAGAATAAAGAAAAATTTCAAATGAAATAGTTATTCTGAATATTTATGGAATATTTGTTTTAGGTGAGCGCGCTGAACTGAATTAGGCTATATCCGAATTAAATTTCGTAGTAGCCTATCGAATTCAATTTTGTAGTATCGAAATTGTCTGATGAAGAGAACTTAAAATATGCTCTATATTTTGTAACGTTGCATTGCCTGTAATTACATGGTTTGTTGCATGCGCATTTTGTGAAAACATGCACTTACTTGTAATGTAACATCCGCAAACGCATTCATAAAATTCAGTAGTCTGACAGACAACACAGTTGTGGAATAATCCAATACCATTACATAAATATTGTACTTTATATGAATGGTAAATTAATTGTATCATATAGCGTAATATTTACTGTAAATAGCCTAAAAGTAGACTATGCAAATTGATTATTATTATTATTATCATCATCATCATCATCAGGTTATTATTAAAAGTTTTCCATGCAAAATATTCTTTCAGACAAAACTAATCTTTTCTTACTTACACATTTAATATAAATTAAATATTAATGTGTGTGTGTGTGTGTGTGTGTGTGTGTGTGTGTGTGTGTGTGTGTGTGTGTGTGTGTGTGTGTGTGTGTGTGTGTGTGTGTGTGTGTGTGTGTGGATGTGTGCATTAAAACCACCGTTTCCGTTTCTTAATAAGAGTTAGAATTCCGGAATCACTGTTAAATAAATGTGTTTTTCTGTCCATATTATTTGCCTAGTTATGGCAATGATTCTAAAGCTCATAATATGTGTAGGTCTATATATATATATATATATATATATTGTTGTTGCTGTAGTAGGCTAATCCCAAATATGATAGAGACATCCAAATACATTTCTATTGCTTTTTGGAAATTATTTAAATGACCTAGTGTTGTTGTTGTTTTTTTGTTGTTGTTTTTTTCATGTCACGTGTTTATTGATTTTAAATAGAATCTAAAGAACTTCTGGCGTCGACAAAGTAGGTCTAATTACTATAGAGAAGTTATTATGATAATGAAGTCGGGTCGCATTGCACTGTCTTTAAAAAACAAAGAGGACTCTAGTTGGCTTTAAGTTTAGGATCGGTTCCATGAAGATTCACTGACATCTTCTGGATAAGTGTGGGAAATACCTGCATTTCGCCTGTGTCTCAATACCTACATTTCAGCTGTGTGACTGTGTCTCAAAACCTACTGAGCTGCCAACTTGGACACCATATATTCGGGCATCATAACAATTCAGTGTCAACCAGCCATCTGGGGGGATCATAGACATGCAGCATTTGGGGGAATTAGAACTATTTCATTCTGTGATGCCCAAAAATGTTGTCTTAGTAGATAGACACACCGTCTGATCTCGCCATTCCTAAAATGGATCCCTGTGGATATTACTGATGTTTTGGTTTTATGATCTTTGTCCAATCATTTATATGAATGTATTAATATTGGTTAACCGTGGACTCACAAAAGCACTTTCTTGTAACATTGAGAAGATCGTTTCACTGCATAACAAGCTTTTACTTCTCTAAAAAAAATAAAAAAATAAAAAAAAATCCAGTGAAATCCGTGCCTCAAAGGTGTCGCTGATCTGAGTAGCCTATTACTTTTGCTCTTTGACTGGCTAAGATTAAGTTTGACTGAGAACGCTGGTCCCCGATCAGCAAAAGAGTCAAAATTTTACTTGTGACCTCAATCTACCCACAGGGCTGAAGTAATGCGACAGGGTCCTGTAAGCCCCATAAATAACCTCTAGGCCCACAGGAGTGCTGCGCAGTATACAGGTGCTATGGGACTGTCATTAATGACCCAACAGACAGGAAAGGGTCCAGTTACTGCGTAGGCCCTGAGGTCTTAGTCTCTAATATCGGGGAGCTAGGTCTTCATCAAGCCCATAGTGGACCCAGGGGTGGTATTAGTGATGTTGTTCCTTCAGCACGTCCATAAATGATAAATAATCACCATCATTCATAGCTCAGTCGTGCTGTGGATGTCACATGGCAAGCTAATTTGTTAATGCTGGGGCCTTAGAGAGAACTAGTTGGATACCCATGAGTGCAATGAATAATAAGCTCTCCTTCACTGTGTAATATACTTCAGTTTTAACATCACGCATCAATGTCCAGAAAAAATTAAAGGGTTAGTTGACCAAAAAAAAAATAAAAAATAAAAATCTGTCATTATTTACTCACCCTCATGTTGTTTCAAACCTGAATTACTTTCTTTCATCTAAATAAAAAATAAAAAAAAAAGGAGAATTTTTAATGAATATCCTGATGAGGGTCAGTCAAGCTCCAAAATTGCAAAGCTCTGAATTGAGACAGATATTAATAACTTGATTCATTAACATATCAGAATCAGACTCTTCAGTTCAAATAGATCCAGTCGGCTAACAGCTCACTAGAGGGGAAGATCATCATTGAATACTTAGGCCTAGTTAAAGAGTAGCCTACTTTTATTATATGTTTTCACAGTGGAAGAAAAAAAAAACCTGTTTGGTTCCCTAAGTACAGAGACAGAATAAGAGATGGGAGGAAAAGTCAATGGCTGCATCCGGAATCGCATACTGTCTTAGAACAGGTACTTACTCTGAATAAGTAGTTACTTCACAACCACTAAAAAAGTATGTTCTATATAGTATGAATGTAACCCAGACATAGGCCCTATACAGTTGCCATGTTCTCGTTATCATGTGACCTTTCAGTGTCAGTTGTGTTGCTTCACCTCCATTCATAAATCCTCTCTCATGGCCTCATGGGATAGTAAAGTGTCCATCGAATGCACACTTCAGAATCTCGCCGGAGGAAGTAGGTTATCCGGGTACTTTTTGCCTACCGATTTCGGATTTTTCCTAGTGTGAAGAACATTTTAAAAATCTAAAGAACCTTTTTCCACTATAAAGAACCTTTTGTGGAATGGAAAAGTTCAATGGCTGTTAAAAAGGTTATTCATGACTATTATTTGTAAGAATATATATATATGCCTTTTATGCTTGAAAGCTATGCTCATTCATTTTAATTGCACGGAAAAAGAAAATATTTCGATTCTTAAAAATATCGTATTTTATGTTCGACAGAAGAAACAAACTCATAAGGGTTTGGAATGATGTTAAAGTGAGTAAATGTTTTTTTTAGCAATTGGAAACTATTTCTTCAAGGACTGTTCAGGCGCAGTTCTGAGTGTGTTAATGCCTTAGGATGAGCCCGCTGATATTGTCCGAAAACACGGAAAAAACGTAACTTTTTAATCATTCCTCACCCAACCGGCACCATTCAGACTCCACAACGTTTTCTCCATACTTTTTTTGTGGCTTTGTCCAGCACTATGAATGAAAAAACATTTTTTCATTCTAATTATAGCTTGAGTCCTTTTGGCAAGTCCAGCACATGAGCAAACCCATTTAATTGAGGTGCTCCGACCGTCATTCTCCTTACTTTTATTTAACTTGGCTGCTGTTTGTCAGTGGTCAGAGCCCAATTGCCTGCTGCAGGAGACAGAAAACATTATTATTCACAATGCTTGGTGCAGAATGTACGCTAATAAGGGAACTGTTTAGATTTTTGAGGCTGGAGTGATGTCATGGTTGTGTTTTTCACTCATAGTGGATCCATGCCACTACATTTCCTGGCAAAAATCAGGGGAAAAGACTTTAAGCCCAGCCTAAGTCTGAACCGTGTGTGGACTGTTTGGGATGATTATGAGGGTTCTTTTGTTGTATTACATTCCTGAATAGCAATGCCTTGCAGAAGTCCCATTGAGACCAGTTGCTTGCAACATCATCCGGTCCAAAATGTAGTAGGCCTATGCATTCTGAGGTTCAAGAATGTGTCGGGTAAAGAGCACCAGCTGCAGCAAATGCAATTACTAGCATTTATCTAGACACAAATTTTCAAAACAGAAGTTTGTTAGCTTTCCTCCAAAGAGACTAAAGTAATTTTGCACCATGCATGTGATACAAGGGTATGTGACAAATGAGAGCATCCAAGATAAAAGATAAGAAACACTTTTACATAATTTTTAAACAAAAGTTGAAATATCACGGTTGCATTTTATTTTACAGTACGCATACATGTGTACTTACAGTGTACTTCCCTAAGAAAATACTAGGCAATATAGAGTAGGGGTTAGGGTTAGGTTTAAGAGTAGGTTCAGGGTTAGTACCTTATAGTACCCAGTTATTGTAACTACTGTAATAAGAATGTAAAGGGGAACTGTAAAATAAAGTGCTACAAATACATTTGAATTGAGAAATTAACAACAGTTCCATCACATAAATGTCATGGAACAGAAGAATGCAGACACAGGTAATATCGGAATAGAGTTTATTGAATGAAACATAGGATGTTACCAGGGAAGTCTCTGAATGGCAGATCATTATGGTGAAACTGACATGAAAGTGACAGGTCGTATCTGTTGCAGGCTGAGATGAGAGGAGACTGGAAGATCAGATGACTGGATGATTCTACAGAAGACAATATTGCGAAGGTAATCCACAGGTGGGTAGTCATAGAAGCCTGGCGTATAACAACGAGACCAGACACTGATGAGTGTGTGAAGCAGGCATGAGTGGAGCTGATGAAGGTGATTGATGAGTGTGTTCAGGTGGGAGCAAGAAAGGATCATGGGAAATGTAGTGCAGTGGTGACAGGACTGGTGACTGAGGATTGTGACAATAAAAGGTAATAGTTTTTAAATAGGCCTCAATTAAATCTGGACAAAATGAGCATTATCATAAAAACTTTATTATCTTTATCTTTGCTTTACATTAACAGTTTCCATTCAGCCTTCAAAGATGAAGTTGTACGATTTGTTGGGCAACTGAACATCCCCGATCGATTATTGGTTGGACAATCAGACCCGCCCCAAACTCATGCCATTGGTTGAACCAGCTATGTCGAGTTGGTCAAACTGACCGATTTTAGCCCACCAAAGTCAGCATACTTCCCTACCATATACACTCTTAAACATTATGATCAAAAAGTTATGATAACATTTGTTTTATATTACTAATTTTCACCCTTTTTATGTTAAACAAGATTCAGCTCATTTAAGTACTTTAAGTGGAAATTACTTAAACATCCAAGTGTATTGTACTTAAAAATTCAAGGCAGCAACTTTTATTTAATTTTATTTTTAACAGTGGGTCAGTGAAAAACAGTATGTGACAAAAGAAGTAGGTCTGAATTTACAGTACTCAAAAGAGTAGGCAAAAAGTACCCGGATGACCTACTTCTTCCAGCAAATTTCTGAAGTGCATATATGATGGACACTTTACTATCCCATAAGGCCACGGGACAGGATTTATGGAGGTGAAGCAACGCAACTGATGGCGGTATAGGTCACATGATTATGACAACATGATGAATGTAGTATGTCTGGATAACATTCATACTACAGACACTCATACTAGAACATACTTTTTTAGCAGTCTTGAAGTAATTACTTATTCAAAATAAGTACCTACTCAAAAGAGTATGCTATTTTGGATTCAGCCAGAAGTATAGTTGGGAATTTGATTTCTGAAAAAATCTCAATAAGACAATCTGGCAGGTAATAGTAGCCAATAGTATCCAATTATAAGAGGAATGAATCAGTCACAGTCACTTTTTATTGTGTGTCCAAAAAAAAAAAAAAAAAACGTAAATGTGTTTCCATTGTAGTTCACATGTATTTTTTTTTATTATTAAAATTTAGTTCGAGCATGCATGCTTTTATTTCAATATTGAGATTCAATTCAATTGAATTAATTTGCATCTCTCTGCTCATTTCTGCATTTTTATGCCATATCCCAATATTTGCATAAAAATACATGGATGTAAACCCAGTTACAGTGTAAAAAAAAAAGGATTTGTTATCACAACATTTTTCATTTATCAAATTAACTTAGATAATTCATGCAGTTCAGATAACATAATATTTTGAGTTTCTGGTGATTAAACCAATCTCCTTCATTGTATTAACTCAAAATTTTGAGTTCATTGAAATAAAAAAAAATAAGGCAACCAGGTTTTTTGGGGGTTTTTTTCAGTGTAGTTTTAACTTAACAGAAGAATAATCCTTAAAATTACAGTCTCTAAGGTATAGGATAGCCTATAAAGTAGGCCTATTATAACATCACAAAAAAAAAAAAAAAAAAAAATCACACAAACTTTGTGATGTAGCCTAACCTATCACACAGAAAAAATATTCTTGTTTTAAACTTACTCTTGAAAAATGATCTCCTTTTAATTTAATTTGAACCAAAGCAACACCGTCCATGTCATCTCTAGAGAGAAAAGGCTTTAATTTATTACCTGACGCAGGAAACGACAGCGGGCTCGCTCCTCCTCCTGTTCGTTGTCTTGTGAAAGTATGCTTCTTTTTCCAAGGGGATGCCCACCGCTCCCCGGCGAGACAAGAAGGGTTTAGTTTTATTGCTCCGATAAAAGTGCGACGAGCCAACGGTCGCAGCGCAGTCGCGGCTGTTTCATTCTTTTGCGCGGCTCCGGACAAGAGAGAATCACACATCCCATTTCTCACATCGCCAGCTTCCACGGCCCCTAGCGCATTTTATGTAGCTCTCCCCTCTTGTGCAGATGGGTTAAATATTACATCAAAGAGCCTTTAATGTTCCACAGTGCCTCTCGAGTTTCGTCCCTGTATCGAGTTCAAAACTAGTGCATGGTGCATTTTAACAGTAGACTTAATGGATCGCAGTCCATAATCAGATTATCACCGGCTTAATGTAGAACAAATTTCACTACAGCCAGCATCAAAGAGGAGTCACACACACTGCAAATCCACACTGCATCTTTTTTCATAATTCAGTGTTTAGACCTGATCTAGACACGGAGGAAAAGAGACGGATGAGGTATGGGACGATTTTGATAGAAGGCAGATACACAATGGACTTGTAAAGAATGAAAGACAACATCACTCGCTAAACCACTTGCATATGTGCTTTATGTCTTCTTTCAAATGGTTTTCGTGTTTTACTTTTATAGCTCCTTCACTGTCAGCATTTATCTCGAAGTCATTTCCTTTCACTGTCGTTCCTCAGGGTCATTCGCGTTTCAAAATTTTCCCAAATGTTACAGCAAATGAAGACAAATGCATGATCTGGCAGTGTCTGCTGTGTTTAATGAAATGGTTTGTGTTATTATACCCCCACAAAGAGCACTGGTTTTACTTGAGACCACCATCAAGCCTGAGTAAGCTATCAAGTCAGTATTATTTATATAGAAGTTAGAACTTTTTACTCTGTGCTTATTATTACACAGCTTTCTGGAATACTCAATTCTGATTGGCCAGCTGTGGCAAACAGCTCCGGAAGTAAAAAAATCCCATATATTTTCTGCGGAGGGGAACTGGTTTTTAACCATAACATTTTAAGACAGACTGTGAGCTACAAGGTTGTTAGTTGATGGTATATTTTTTTTATTTAAAACATTTTTAACAGCGGAATTTCTGTTGAAAAATACTCATGAATCTGAAATTAAATCCTATGAAGCACTGCAAATGAAGTTAAAGGTATAGCGGAGGATCTTTCCAAATTTTAGATAAGACCCGCCCTCTCCACTTTTTGAAAAGTTTGATTGATTCACCAGAATGATTGACAATTAGGAGGACCAATAGTATAGGTTACCCACCAGGAAGTAAAACATCCTCCTCTATACCTTTAAGTCTCTCTCAAAATACTTTATTATATTTAGTGTGTATATATAAATATTTCACTGTAAAAAATTATATGATCAATAAGTTGTCAACATGTTTTTACATTGCTTTAACTCATCAAAATAAGTTAAATAATTTTCAACTTTTTTTTAGAAGTTATACGAGATTCAACTCATTTTTTAAATCAGTTTAATGTAATTTAAGTTGAAATGACTTAAGCATCCAAGTTGATTGTACTTAAAAATGTAAGTATATATATATGTGCAGTATAAATAAAATGCTTCTGGAACCAAGGCCGCTGAAAAAGTGGATGGGTACCGTTGCACTAAATAGCCTAATTGTTTGGATTATTTGTTAGTCTTGCCTGGTTGTTCATGTGATCTATGTAATCATGTGACTCCTTAAATTAAGTTGGCTCTTGCACAAAGCATTGCATTGACAAAGGTCACATGTGATGAAACGTTTTCGCCCTTTTTTTTCAGTAAAACATTGTTTTTATCTTGCATTTGATGACGACTTCTTTGGTAGAGTGTGCAGACTCTCTTGATGTGTTTTACTATTTGGCCATCCATTGAGAACGCAGTATATCAGTCCTCCCCAGATCCTCATAGGGTGCCATACCATTAGCATGCCATGCTATATGAAATCTTTTTTTTTATCTCTTGTTATAGTTCTTCTCAGCCTCTTTGGCTCCAGAACCTGTCCTTGGACCTTGATACAGTACGGTAATGAATGTGGGGTGTCACAGTTCTTGAAAGCTTAGAACAGAGAAATGGACCCCAGCACTATTTTTAGACGAAAATGGACACTTACCACCCCAAGGCACAGATCATCAGTCTTGCACTGGATGTTTTGGACTGTCTTTGCATAAAGAGAAATATATTCCCTTTGCTCTCTCAATTCAACATGGTTACACCCCGTAAATGGTCAGACTATGATATTAAGCATTCAGCAACCCTGCTGCCCAGAAATCAAGCTCAGGACTTCAGCGCAAATTCAAAACAGAAAGCGTGCGATTGATGGCTTCCGTAGCCAGGCCGTTTTAGGCTGAGCTATGATGTAAGAGAATAAACAAGACGGCCTGACGTAGTCAGCTTAATCAAGACTAGCTTCCTTTTCCGTAGGCGTGCAATTCTGCGCAATTTCTCTCTCCAGTTCATTCCTCATTCATAATTTCTAATCTTGTTTAGATGTTGATTGTGTAGACGGTCCAAATCAGAGGTCCACGTGCTTACAGAAACTCTTTCTTATGCCTTCAGACTGCACAAATAAACAGACATGGCTTAAACATCCATCTTGCTTATGCGCCGCAGGATCATGCCCAACAAAAACACGGCTTCTGTTTTCTATCTGTGAGCGAGGTGACTGGGACGGGGCCAGGAGACACAGGCCTCTGTCGTGTGCTGCCCAGGCTGGCATCATTCTTGAAACACTAAACCAACATCCCCTTAAATTAGGATTATACAAATTGGCTTTCCTCTGACTCACTTCTTCCTCTTTTATGGTCAGTCTCTGAGTGCCTGCGGTACATTGCGTTTGATGATGTGCAGCGGCCAGGTAATTGCTCCAAAACCACCATGTTGTTTTCTGACAGCGCAACATGTTAAAGTTAATGTTGTGGATCATGACAAAATCTTCCACTGTTTTTTCTCTTCTTTTTTTTTCTTTCACAAATTCATCAAATACACAATTTCCAAAAATACAAAAGAGTTTCAGCACTGGGCCTATACTGTAAAAAAACGCATGTAGATCTTCAAGTTTTTCAAGAATCAGGTTTTTAATGTTGTTTAGATCTCTATGTGGTGTTTTTAATATGCTTTAAGAAAAACCATGTGCAAATTCATAAGTCAACACCATTGCTGAGTATTTTGTCTTTAAAATTGCAGTGATCTAAAGACAGTCTCAAAAATGCGGTTTGAAATCGCTTGTGCTTCTGACGCCACAAACTACCTTGTAACCAATCACATGCGTGCGGCGGGCTTTAGCATATCATTAACTATGACGTTAATATGAATATGATATGACATTGCTCTGAAGCAGTGAAGTCTCAAGAGAAGCCAGGTATATTTTTATGTATATTACGATGTTATGATGAACTATATGCCTTTCTCCACTGACGTTCTGAGTTGTTCAAAGCATTTCTGTTGATTTTTAGCTCTGATTCTGATATGGCGAACAGGAACATGGTTTTTGTAACATAGCAACACATTATTAGATGTTTGATAACATAGTCAAGCAAAAGGCTAATCATATAATTACCGTTATGTGTCAGACTTGCAAAGAGCGATACCATTGTGCAGCATTTACCTCAGTAAGTTCATCTCTGTGAGATGGCGTGAATGTGTGGAGGCGGGGCTAATTTGCATGTTCTAAATTACTAAACATATACATATACTAAATTAAAGGTTTTGAGTTACATTCAAGCTATTTTAAGGCATGGAGAAAAAATTTGTCACAGGAAAAAACTAATAAATATGTCATTTTGGTGATCAATGACGAGGTTTAAGGATTACAATTATTGACTACTGGGGGACTTTGATTATCTACATAGATCCCTTGACTGAACATAAATGTCAAGTTCCCATAACTTATAAATAAAACCAGAAAATGGTAAAACAATGCAACCATATAAGAGGGTGAATGAGTATGACCCGTCAAACCATTTTTTCCAGTGTAGGCCCATTTAAAAAAAATTTAAATGTGCTTCCTCAGCACGTGATACACAGTGATACTAACAGTAACGATGGCTTCGGTTTTACCGTATCAATTCAAGTCCTCATCCTTTGGAAGTCCATGCAAAGTGGATTTGCTTTCGCAGAACAGCGTCTTCTCGACATATCGGCACAAACCAAACTCTCCCAGGCTTAAGTTACAACTACAGTGTTTAAGGGCGGGTCAAAGTAGACGTTGATTGCAGGCAGCCAATGAAAACAGTAGGCTGGCATTATGCAAATTTGTTACAAACCTATACTGGAATAAATTATGACTAGTTTCCGGCAGTTCAGAATCAATAACTCCATTAATCGATCTTTGAAACTTTGCAGACCTTTTACATTCACAAACAGCTATTACACACTAAAGGGAATATACGAAAAATCGGCATTGAGATGCATTACTTGTGTTCCTCAAAGTTGTAAGAACTACATTATAGCAACAAAAGCAATAAAAAAAAAAAAAATTGTCAGCATTATTTACCATATTTTGGATTTGAGAAAAATGCTAAAAGAACTATGTATTACCCATGTGCAACATTAATATGGTTTAAGTGCCATAGAGTACTATGGAAATACAAAGTATATGAATATGGTAATCATTCAGTACCATAGTACAGTACATATCAAAGTATGGCATTAACACCATACCATGGTACAGCCACACACTGAACATTATTTTAAAGGCAATGTGTATAAAATCAAAGACCAAAGGCCTGTTCACACAAAGGATGATACATTTTTTTTGCTGATGAAGGATAAAAACATTGACAGCCAGTCAGAATTCACTCAACTTTAAAGAGCTTGAGTATTTAAAGTAGCAGACAGAACATTATCTTGTTGTTGTGGATAGCAATATAATTATCATTCTTGGAGTGAAGTTCCTTTAACTTCATAACCATTTGAAGTACTCCATAAAAATCATTGTTACTATGGGGTGAATGTACCCTGAGTGCATTGAAGTGCAAGATGCAAGCTAAACGGCATGTAATATTTTACCCACTCTGTTTTTTCCCCCATTTATTTAAAAAAAAGTATGTTAAAAAGCAGATTGATTTATAAGCTGAACAATTCATTGGAACGTCATTATTCTCTTTTTAAAAGCCAATCTCTGCCAACAGAGTTAACCTGAAATAACACATTCATAGTTTCTTTTGGCTCATGAAGCAAATACACCAAAGTAATCATCAATTAATGCTAGTTCTAATGTAAACACACTTTATTCGCAACATTGTTCGTTACCAAGAATAAATAAACCTATTTAGAGGAATGTACATTTTTATTTTTCATTTAACATTTACTCAGCCAAGGGCAGACATTTGTTTTCATTTATTCCTTCATTAGGATCATTTTGCCATTATACATAAAAGGCTCCTGCGTCGTTTACAGCATAAAGCATGTTTTCCTTTTCAAAATGATTTTCAATGAATTAATGATCCTGATTTTCCAAGATCAAACCCAAATGTGATTGACAGAGCTGATGTAGTGTCTAGCACAAACACATTCCCTCATAATTCTCTATTAAACTAATTGCGTAATGTAGAAGTGCATGCGTTAGTTTACTTGTGCATGTACATGTGCAACCGTGCCTGTGTGTGTTCCCGCTCCTATGTATGTGATGTTTAACATCCGTGAATGAGTTCCAGGTGTGTGTATGTGTGGTTTGTGACACAGCCCACCTTGGCGCAGTGGTGATGTGCTTCATCTTGAGAGCTAGGCTCTTTTTGCCTTGTTTCTCCAGCATATGTAAACAGGCAGTGTCAGGTCTCTGGTAATGACTGACCTCACCGTAGCTAAAACGCAGATTGCTTTCCCTCTCTCGATGGTCCCCTCACTGAACGCATGCCAACTGCTGCCCTGCTTTACAAAAATGGCCCATGCAAAATCCCAGCAGCCACTGGTACTTGAAACCATTGTTTAATGGTGAGTTTTGAAAAATAGCACAGTTGCATGTGGACTTTATTTAAAGAACCTCACAGAGAACTGTAGAGTATGGAAGCCCATTTCCAACACGTAAAAAAAAAAAAAAAATCATGCTTTCATAAATCATAATTATGACAAGTCAAAAGTAAGACCATACTTATGAGATGGAGTCATAAGTCATAATCATGAGAGGAAAAGTTGAAGTTATGAATTAAAAAGTCATTATTATGAGATAAAGTCGAAATTATTACTTAAAAATTCAATTTTGTTATTCAATAAATTTTTCGTCATTTGTCTAATTAGTATTATGTATTATTATTGTTATTATTATATATATTATACATAATTATGAGATTAATAAATTGAAATTAGAAGATAAAAGTACTTTGTGTTTGTATTGTCAATTTTGACATTTCATAATTTTGACTGTTTAATCTTATAATTATGACAAGTCAAAATGTACATACTCTCAATACAAACACAAAGTACTTTTTTATCTCATAATTTCAATTTTTAATCTTATAATTATGACGGTCTAAGAACAAGTATTTTGACTTATGTCATAATTTTGACTGTTTAATCTTATAATTATGACATAAAAAGTGAAAATTATGAATTTGTATCATAATTTTGACTAATAATATTGATTTCTTTTTGACTTTTTTTGTCACATAATTATAATTATGAGATTAAAAAGTTGAAATTAAAACATCTAAATTGTGACAAAATGATGATGACCTAGTATTGTCATAATTTCGACCTTTTATGTCATTTCGACTTCTGAATCTCATAATTATGAAATAAAAAGTGAAAATGATCAGTTATCATAATTTGGACTGTTTCATCTCATAGTTATGACATAAAAGGTTAGTATGTCTATGTTAGTAAGTAGTATTTCAAAACAATGACTCACATTTTTGACTTTTTATCTCATAATTGACTTTGTATGTCATCATTTGACTTTTTATCTCATAATTCTGACTTTGAATGTCAATTTTGACTATATGTCATAATTAAGATTTATTTTTTTCTTATGTTGCAGAAATACTAGTGTCACCCTATGATCAGAAAGAAAGCGATTGGACTTAATTAAACGTTCCTCTTTTGCCAATCTGTCACTGCTGGCATTCATTTCTTAGCCTGTGCGCTGTGATTAAAGGACCTGTACCCCTATGAACCACACCGATCGCTCCAGCCGTCCCATTCCGGTGAATTCTCCAGCTATGAGGCAAAACCTCCAGTGTCAGAATCCAGCCTGTGTCGACATTTACAGATTATTGTTGCCGCTAATGTATCTGTGCTTGCAGCCACAAGTCAAGTCATAATAATTAAAGACACGCTGCATCTCAAGCGCACATTAATCATGTTTTATATGGACTTTGAAGCTCTAATGGGAAACAGCCACCCATTGCTTGGACAAATTGTGGTGAGTGTATGCTGGCATTTCTGACTGGCTTTTACAGGAAATGGCAATAAGAAAAGCAAAAAATAAACTGGAGTGAATCTGGGAGACAGTCGGCGGTTACACTGTCTTGATTGACTCACCAGACAAAACAAAGCCTGATCTGTGTGAGTGCGATATGGCACAGCTATCTACTGTGTGTAGATAATAGTGTCAAGACATTACATTTAAATTAAGTTAATCCTTTATCAACAGCTCAATTGAATTTGTTCACTAGGTTCCTTATAACTAACTAATTATAGGAACATTATCAAGATATTAATGGTAAATTTAAATCAGCTCAATTTAAATTGCGACAAGTTGCTTCATTGCCTAGTTTTTATGGAGCATATCAACCAATAAATGACAAATTCTGTTTATTGGAAACACTGCTAAACTCTAAAAATTTGTTGAAACTTCCTGAAATGTATACATTTCGGTAAATTCAAATTTATAAATAAATAAATGTAACTACATTTAAATAATATATTATAGGCCTAATATAATATTGGTTTTCTCTTTGCTTTACATGGACAAAATCACAGGGTTGAAGGAAGGATGTCTTTAAAATACCTCTGCATTCATTATATGATTGCATCATACATTTTATACGTCCTTCTTCTGTCACTACGATTCTGTCTTGAGTCCACAGATATCTATAGGTGACTATCATACTTTTCTCGCTGTGCATGAAGAGCAAAGGAGTTACATTATGTCTTGTCCATAAAATGTGATCCTGCTTTTAAATGCAACATTAGTAGAAAGCATTCCAATATATAGACCAGTGCATTTATCATGTAAGGGAGTAGAATATTTTGTTTGCTAATAAAAAATGTGAGCACGTGGTTACGTCCTCCCTGTACTCACTCAGCTGATGCAGTTTCTGACTCCACCAAAAAAGGGGAAAGTTGTAAGAGGGAAAATAAATGCAGTTATAAGCACCTCCATATGATCAACAACACTTTCAAAAATGTTTTTTACATGACTTCAGGTTTTAAGATTTCCAAACCACCCACCTTGCAGGCAATGCCCTACCTTCAGAATCACAAAGTCCCCTATGGGCCCCTGACATTAAGACCCCTAGTTCTAAATGTTTGTGTGGAAATGAATGAAATGGATGAAACATGTGGTTTGGAGGGGCTGAATGATGACTTGATGAATGATGAGGGGGGAAATATGATTTTTATTTCTAGCCATCACGATTCCAGAGTTATTAGCACAAAAAGTAGGAATTGGCTTTTTATAGCACCACCTTGTTGCCGATTTTCACCATGAATTCACCTTTTCCCTACGCCCCATGACTTTTTGCGCAAATTATGGGAGTAGCTAACTTCCGTTAAACTGTAAACAATCAAGGTTTGCTCTATGAAAGCAATAATAAGCATTTTCAAAAACTGGGTATAATGAGATAATATAATAGCCTATAACATAACATTGAACATTAAAAGTGTAAAAGCATTAACAAATTACTACAACATACTGAAAAACCCCAAAAGCTAAATTATTACCCCCGCAATATTACGACGTGTTAAATATCACTGTTGTTATATATATCTGTAGGCTGCATTGCCTTAATCAAAAATGTTCACTGGTCCATTGAGTGAAATTTCAAAGTGATTTCTGTCATTTTAACCCACAATAAATATTGTATTTACCTGCTTTAGAAACATTCCAGTAAACACTGCTAAAAATAAGGATTATAAGTGGAAAGGGTAGACAATTATATTTTAAAGCATCCGTGTGAAAACAAACCTGGAAAGAGACATGAGGATTTGGATTGAAAAACGAGAGATTCTTAGGGATATCATAAAGTAAATCGTGAGAGTAGACCACAAATGTGAAGTGTATGTTGTCTTTTTCCATATTACAGAGGAATAAAAAAGAGAAAATAATGAGGAAAAGATTACAGCAACTGAAAAGAGCTTACATTAACCGTTATTCTCCTGACCTCTGAAAATAGAACATGAAGGAAATTTTACTGCTCATTCAGTCAAACTGACGGTTAAGGATTATTTGTAGTGCAACCTTATTATTTGAAATGATCTGTTTCAGTCTTTTTGAGTCGAACTTCCCCAAACCTGAAGTGCCTCCCAATTTAACCTAAAACACAGTAGGCTTGTTATGAAAAAGGTGGATAATGCAGTTACTGTCACATGTATGTGTTCCGTTTTGGTTTAGTTCAAGTTCCCGTACCTGTTTCCTTAATTCGTTCTCATTTTCCTGACACTAGTTAGTTTCCTTGCACTGATTAAGTTGCACACCTGTTTCAGTTTCTGTTGATTAGCCTCACTTGTGTTTAAGCCCTTATCCTCTCAGTTATTTGTTCAGTGTTGTCTTAATTTTACGTGGTAGTGAGTTATTTCCTGGATCATCTCCAGTGTGTCCCCATGGGTTTTGTTCATTAAATACCTTTTTGCTACTCCTTCGTTGTGTAATTCACTACAGCCACAGTGCTGACCGTACCTTGCTTACAGTTTTTTACAACATACACATTTCTCAATACTTATAGTCACTTTTCACACTGTGAGCACAAAAGCAGACTATTTTAGCTAAATGTGGATTATTTATTTATCATTGCTTTGCCACAACATGCATTCATTGACCACACCTTTCAAATTACATGAAAACATTTCTCACAAACATCACCAAAACTCTATATAGCTACCTACAGGCCAGTAGTTTGTATGTTTACATAGGCTACTCTTTTCAAAACTTGAAAAAGTTCATAATTGAAAACATTAAAAATGTACAAAATAAGACCGCAATTTGCTACATTTCTACAATAATAACATATTGAAATATATTCAGAATCTAAAAAATTAAATAGTATCAAAACAATTAAGGGTAGCTGAACACCTTACACAAGTGTTAGTCAACCAGATGGAACTGGATAATATTCTGAATGTTCTGATCCAATCTGACTTCTGACCTGTAATGCTGCCTGAATCATAATCATACACTGTTTGTTCGTCCTTGCCACTGTCGCCTTTGGCTTGCTTAGTTGGGGACACTTAATATGCAACAATATTATTGATCTGCCTGCATTGACTCCATTATATGAGAACTGAACTGAGCTGGACGATGACATCACTGTTTTCTCCAGAGCGGCTATATATATAAATTAACTAAAAACTAAACTTTTTATAACAAAAATTACCCATCACTGAACTTACTTTATGATGCTATTTTCTTCTAGATCTGCTGTACAGCTGAAACAAACTGTTGCATTATTTTCCAGTTATTACTGTAAAGCTGCTTTGAAACAATCAGTATTAAGTATAAAAGTGCTATATAAATAAAGGTGACTTTACTTGACTTTCAATTTCATTAGCATTTATACAAAAGTGGAAACTTATGAATAATTTTGTACTGTAATGTAAACATGGACTCTGTAACATATACTGCAATCAGTTCTAAACAGCAGAGAGTGTCATTCTTGTTTTGTAAAGAAACAAAAGAAAACATTATATAATTATAAAAACTGTAATAAGTTTGATTATATAATCTTTTGATTATAGTTTCACTTATGAACTAAAACACAAATGTATTTGTCATAGCGCCACCTAGTGTCCGAAGCATAAGCATAGTGTGGGGGTGCCTGGGTAGTGGGTAATGTGGAACCATCCCACCAATTTTGAGATCTCTGCAACTTTTAGATGACTTTTTAGACTAGGGCAGAAAAGGAATACAATTAAAAAAAAAAAAAAAATTAAGTAAAAATGCAATTAATAAATAGGCTTTGGAGCCCTAATTATTTACTTTATTTAGGAATCAAATCAGTTTTCTAAGTGAAGATGTTGCCCCCAAAGGGAAGATTTGTCAAATTTAGTTAGAGACTAGCTGGCTAAAAGTAAATGCAAAAAAAAAGAAAAAAGAAAAAAAAGGTTCAATTGTGAAGAGAAAACCTCCAGCACCATTTGTATGCAGATGCAAGTTGGGTTTATTTTGTGTGTGTGTCTGTGAGACTTAAATGTCCAAAAAGTGTCCAAATACTTATTGAGGCCACTGTATGTGTGTATGTATACATGAGAAAATCAAAAAAGGCCTGCAGCCTGCTGAGCAGTGCTCATGTTTATTTGAAAGGCTACTACCGTTGAATAAATCTGCAGTCTGTCTGTCACGGTGAGCTCACGTTCTCAGCGCAGATGTTCACTCAACAGCACACTGAGGAAATGCTGTGACCCTTCTGTTTTAATCCTCTTTATCTTTGCTCTTTTTTCTTTTTTCTTCTCTCAATCCTGACTCACTCCAATGGCTTGCACAATATTTTGCTGGTAGTCAAAACAGAACCGGATTAGTTTATTATCTTTCAATTAGCTCTGAAACAGGCAATCTGCATGATCTCTCAGCCTATCTCGGTCTCTGTAGACTTGTGAGGGTCAAAGTTCACATATCCTTCTGCTTTAGACAGACAGACATACATGGACACATGAAGGACTAATGCATTTTTAAAACTAATTTTGTATTTAATTAACAGTGTTAATTACAGTGCCAAATTTGTTTTGTTATACCTGTCATCATGGACTTCAGTAATTCCTTTATTACAAGAAGTTATTATTTACAATAAAACAATATATTATGATGAAGATCATGTTCAGTACAGTCTAAATTTCAGTTCAAGGTTTAACAATTCTCCATAATGGCAACAAAATCTCCTGTTGGATGAGGCAGTGTTTATTTTAGCCAAGCGGATTTTTTGGAACAACAGTGCCATCTTGTGTCAGTCTTATTTTAATTGTAGTGATTGAACTAACAGAAAACATCAGAGGCCCAGTGCAAATTCTGGTTTGTGAAGATAAACTAGCCTATCATTCAAAGTTTGGGGTCTGTAAGATTTTCTTTTTAAGGAACAAAAGTGACAGTAAAGACATTTTTAATGTTACAAACGATTTCAATGAATGCTGTTCTTTTTAACTTTCTGTTCATCAAAGAATCCTGAAAAAATGCATTACAGTTTACACAAAAACATAAGCAACACAAGCAAAATGAATAACTAGAAAGTATAGCCTAATGTTCAATAGGGAGTCGGGACAAACTTTATGTTAGCTTGACAAGCCTCGTCTGAAGTGGACATGCTTCCTAGCATGATTTATCATGTTGCTAACAAGTTTTATGTTGTTAGCATGTTTGTCTTAGGATGTGCTTAACATTATTTAGCATGTTTGTCGCATGTTTTAGTACATTTCTAGCATGAATTGGCATGTTTCAAGCACATTTCTAGCATGAATTAGCATGTTTCAAGCATTTTAGAAAGCTCCTAGCATGAATTAGCATGTTACTAGTCTTGCCAATTGCTAACAAGTTGTTAACATGTTTTAGCACATTACTAGTATGTTTAAGAATGTTGCTAGCATGTTTTAGCACATTGCTATCACAGTGTCATGTTGCTAGCATGTTTTAATACATTGCAAGCATGATATCACGTTGCTAGCATGAATTAGCATATTGCTAGCTGGCAGGTTTTTCACAACGTTAACATGTTTAAGCATGTTACTAGCTAGTTTTAGCCAATATAATAAGAAATGTTTTTTGAGCACCAAATCAACATGTGACACTCTGTAATGTAATGGCTGCTGAAAATTCTGCTTTACCATTACAGGAATAAATGTAAAAATAAAAATTCTGAAATATATTATTTTAAATTGTATTATTGTTTCACAATATTACTGTTTTCTGCATTTTTGATCAACTAAATGCTGCCTGACTGAACATAAACTTCTTTAAAAAAAATAAACCAATCTTAAGACCCCAACTTACTTACTTTCTTTCTTTCTTTCTTTCTTTCTTTCTTTCTTTCTTTCTTTCTTTCTTTCTTTCTTTCTTTCTTTCTTTCTTTCTTTCTTTCTTTCTTTCTTTCTTTCTTTCAAAAAACTTTTCAGTAAACACAAACTTAGTCAAAGTAGTATAACTTTGTGTTTGCAATCACTTTAGGTTTGAAAACAACAGCTTTCCTGGGACAGGATGAAATGAACAGAATGTAAACATTGGCAGAAACGTATATTATATTCATCATTATTACAAGTTCAATGACACCTGTAAGGTTCAACATTTTATACCTGAAAAATCAGATATCATTCCATAGCAGCATTTTTAAACATAGATCTTTCATACTTGACCAAATCCAGCAGAAATATAAATATGCTCTTTTTCATTAACCAAGTTCATTAGTTTATGATCAAGAGTATTATATTTGTAAAAAACGATCAAAACGAGTTGATTTTGTCTCTTGTTTCAGTTCCTCTATTCCATCTATCTCATCTGCCACAGATCCACGAGGGTGCAGGAGACTGTAATAGAGTCCCAGAAAACCCAGTCCGAGTGAATTAGTTATCAATATAAAAAATATAATGGGCACGAAGTAGTCAGTCCTTTCAGACTCCGGCTTGAGCAGATACAACAAAATAGGTGCAGCAAGATTTTGACACACACTAACAATATAATACACAGTCATAGGAACTCTGGTGTTCACTCCTTTAATGTTAAAGAAGGTAAAAACCAGGATAACTCCAACAATGGCTCGATAAAGATGTTCAAGGACTGGTGACATGCAGAAATCGGTCTTCTCCACAATTGCCCAGATGGTTCCCACAAGCCATATCAAGGCCATTGCTAGAGTACTTAAGGGGGAAAGCATGATGAAGAGGGTGAGGCTGAGGATTCGAGGGGTTATGGTAAATATTTTGTAGAACAAGTAGACAGCTGTTGGGATTCCACATGGCATCTCATTAATGTGAGGTAGAGAGCGCCGTAAACACCGCCGATAATCCACCGTGGCCCAGGCTATGTTGACGAAAGACACAGCCATGCTAATGTCTAAAAAAAAAGAGATTTTATTTTATTACAAATCAGTCTGATTACATCAGTCTTTTACGCTGATATATAGACATACACTCTTAAAAATAAAGAGTGGTGCCATAAAATAACCATTTTGGGTTACACAAAGAACAGTTCTTAAAAGTAAAAAAATGTCTTAGTGTAAAGAGCATTTTAATAATATTTGTATCCATTTCCAATCTTACATTCCATTCCATGGAGCCATTTTCCACAATAAAGAACCTTTTGTGGAATGGAAAAGTTCCATGAATGTACCTATAACATCTAAGGTTCTTCTTGGAACCATTGATGAAACACAAATGTTACTTTTTTTTCTTTTAATTTTCGTCTTCTTTTTTTAAGATTATATAACGTCTAGCATTAATTTAAAATATACACTCACCTAAAGGATTATTAGGAACACCATACTAATACTGTGTTTGACCCCCTTTCGCCTTCAGAACTGCCTTAATTCTACGTGGCATTGATTCAACAAGGTGCTGAAAGCATTCTTTAGAAATGTTGGCCCATATTGATAGGATAGCATCTTGCAGTTTATGGAGATTTGTGGGATGCACATCCAGGGCACGAAGCTCCCGTTCCACCACATCCCAAAGATGCTCTATTGGGTTGAGATCTGGTGACTGTGGGGGCCATTTTAGTACAGTGAACTCATTGTCATGTTCAAGAAACCAATTTGAAATGATTCGAGCTTTGTGACATGGTGCATTATCCTGCTGGAAGTAGCCATCAGAGGATGGGTACATGGTGGTCATAAAGGGATGGACATGGTCAGAAACAATGCTCAGGTAGGCCGTGGTATTTAAACGATGGGCACTAAGAGGCCTAAAGTGTGCCAATAAAACATCCCCCACACCATTACACCACCACCACCAGCCTGCACAGTGGTAACAAGGCATGATGGATCCATGTTCTCATTCTGTTTACGCCAAATTCTGACTCTACCATCTGAATGTCTCAACAGAAATCGAGACTCATCAGACCAGGCAACATTTTTCCAGTCTTCAACTGTCCAATTTTGGTGAGCTCGTGCAAATTGTAGCCTCTTTTTCCTATTTGTAGTGGAGATGAGTGGTACCCGGTGGGGTCTTCTGCTGTTGTAGCCCATCCGCCTCAAGGTTGTGCGTGTTGTGGCTTCACAAATGCTTTGCTGCATACCTCGGTTGTAACGATGGTTATTTCAGTCAAAGTTGCTCTTCTATCAGCTTGAATCAGTCGGCCCATTCTCCTCTGACCTCTAGCATCAACAAGGCATTTTCACCCACAGGACTGCCGCATACTGGATGTTTTTCCCTTTTCACACCGTTCTTTGTAAACCCTAGAAATGGTTGTGCGTGAAAATCCCAGTAACTGAGCAGATTGTGAAATACTCGGACCGGCCCGTCTGGCACCAACAACCATGCCACGCTCAAAATTGCTTAAATCAACTTTCTTTCCCATTCTGACATTCAGTTTGGAGTTCAGGAGATTGTCTTGACCAGGACCACACCCCTAAATGCATTGAAGCAACTGCCATGTGATTGGTTGATTAGATAATTGCATTAATGAGAAATTGAACAGGTGTTCATAATAATCCTTTAGGTGAGTGTAAATAATTTGTAAAATTCTAAATGTCTTTACTGTCACTTTTGATCAATGTTTCTTTGTTGAATAAAAGTAAAACATTTTTTTTTTTTATCTTACAAACCGCAGATTTTTTAACAGTAGTTTAGACTGCGGACAGTGTTGGGGAAAGTTACTTTTAAAGTAATGCTTTACAAAATTGCTTTACTCCCTTAAAAAGAAACTAATTGTGTAACTTTTTTTGGAAATTAGTGTTATGTTACTTTTGTTTGTTTTTTCTCCCTGTGTTTAAAAAAAAGTTTGACCAATATAAAGGCCCTTTCATACCAAAAGTGAAATAAAAAAGCCTAACGCTGAAATAAATGCAAGTTCATGCCTGTACAGTTGAGGGCGCAGCTCAAATAAACCTTTCAGCTGTGCTGCTATTCTGGATTGCAGAAAAAATTTAATAAAAAATGAAACACAAATGTTATGTTTATCTAAAGTCATTTGCTTATTGAATGGGATTTATTTTTTAATGAATGGGGAAAAAGTAACTTGCATTACTTATATGAAAAAGTAACTAAATTTGCATTACTTATTACTTGAAAAAAGTAATCTGATTACATAACTTGCATTACTTGTAATCTGTTACCCTCAACATTGACTGGCATGTAATTATTGTATCTGTGCAGGACTTACATTGCAGATTAGATCGATGGTTGTGCTCCAGTATGATATAGACCTGCAGAATGAGTTGAGGAACGCTCTCCAGGAACGTCTCGAACATGCGGAGCATGCTCAGATCCGTAGCGAGGGCGAAAAGGCGTGAATGCTCCACCTCTTGAGTCTTGCCTGAATACAGGGTTTTAAAACTCTTCTTCAGGAGATGGTAATACCTTAAAGTAACAGATAGGCCAAAAGATTATCTCAATTTGTAAATGTTTGCATCAGCATAATAAAAAAAAAATATATACACATTTAACAAGTAAAGAATCCCAAGTGTGGAGATGCTATATGTTAATTTCCTTCCTCTTAATTTAAGAACTAGTTCACCCACATATGAATCTTCAGTCATCATTTTTCTCACCCTCATATCTTTTCTCTGGAAGCTTGTTTCCGTCAAGGAATAAAACAATAAAAAAGTATTTATCCCGCAATTCTGACTATTTTCCCCGAATTGTGAGATATAAACTCTCAACTGTGAGTTATAAAGTTTGAACTGTGACGTGTAAACTCGCAATCGCGAGTAAAAAGTTAGAATTGTGATATAAAAAATGACCTTTTTCACTTTTAATTCTGTGCATTCTATACTTTCAAAAACTGTGACTTACTTTTTCTGTGAAAAACTAAATTAGGCATTTCAAATCAGTGTTTTTTTCTCAGTGTTGTCTTGGACCCCATTGACATTCACTGTATGAACAAAAACAGCTGAAACATTCTTCAATATATCTTCTCTTGTGTTCCACCAAAGAAATACATTTATACGAGTTTGGAATGACATGAGGGTGAGAAAATTATGACAGAATGTACATTTTTGGACAATTTATCACTTTAATATTTGGTTCGAAGTTCGAATTGAGTCACATGATAAAGTAGCATGACGTTACCTCGTGAAAATGCCTATCTGCAGTAAATGTATCCCGATCAGATCAGAAGTGGACAGACCTTTGTCAACAACTTCATCATTTTCTTTATCATCTTTGAACCATGCATAGCTGAATATCTGTATGCAAACAGATCCGACCAGAACAAACACAAGAGTCAGTGCGGCCCAGGTTATATGAGCGCCTCTAAAATACTGCACAGATAACAACAGGTCTGATACAATGTCTCCTAAATAAAAAATGAATCCAAAAAAGGTGCATAGCCATCGAAAAGTAGAAAATCTCCTTCCAGTAGACGTCATGATTGTGATTTAGGGCATTTGATGAACGCTGATGGCAGATTGTGTTTGTTAATGCTGAATATGTAGATAGACATTTAGTTCCTGTCAACGAGAACAGCTGCTTGACTCATTCCCTTCATGTCTTTATCCAAAACTGATAACCTGTGTGGAATGAGAGAGAGAACAGATGGACATCAAAACATTGTTTTATACCAACTAAATACTGCTGTGAATGAATGAACCGACTTATGGTTCAGTTCTTTATCTGAATGTGTTTCTGCTATCTATTAATGTTTTGGACTTTGTCCAGTACAAGCCACTATACACAATGAATAATGAATGGTAACATTATGTAATGTGTACAAAATGTGCAGCACACTATCAAAACTAGCACATTTGTTTTCAAAAAAAAACTTTTAATAATATTCTGACTTACATCATGTGATCAAAAGTAAATTTTCATAGAGGGCCTGAAATGTCATTCATTTTTATGTTCTCAAACTATTTCGGAATGGATTGGTGACACTTTAAGGTTTCATTCATCAACATTAGTTAAATGCATTAGTTACTGCATGAACTTACGAGCATAGCCTTTGAACGGTAGCCATTGATTTCCAGATTAGGAAAAAAAATACTAAAGAAGTCAATAGCTACCGTCAAATGTCCGGTTACCAACATTCTTTTGTGTTCAACAGAAGTAAGAAACTCATACAGGTTTGGAACAACTTGAGAGTGAGTGAACTAGTTTGGTGAACTATCCCTTTAACTAATGTAGTTACCTAATGTTAAAAATTAAACCTTATGTTTTTCTTTTGCTTTATCATGCCAAAGCACTTTCAGTTTGCATTATGAAATGTGTTATAAAAAATAGGCTTGTCTTGCCTAATAAATACATATTAAATGTTGACATTTACAATTTTAAAGAAAACATCCTGAAAGTACATAAATCAAGTACTTACTGTTACCATGTTGTGTTGTGAAACAACATTTGTCGTAAACACCAGGACAAAATGTATTTGCTAAGCCTTCTTATACAGCAGCTAACAATGTAAAGCCACTTTGCGATGTTCCCGAGTGTAATAGTAAATCAGCACATATCCTCTCAGTAGCTATCAGTTCAAATGGTAAGTCCCATTCAAAACTTACCAGAGTTTCCATTCTTACGTGCTCAGTTGCAGTGACGACGAGTCTATGCTTTCTTGATTCTAGTATCATTTCCCATAATTCAGATGACGGTGTAAACCACACCCATGTGAGCTAATCCTTCAGATACTGCGTGATGTAATACACACCCAAATACGTCTTTAGATATACAATGTTGGAGGACCAATAAATGATCACAGCAGTTATTCATTCCCTGACACTTTGAATACAGAACCAAAAGAAGAAATGTCTGCCATTCCCACAATTATACTTTCATTCTCAGCCTTTCTATTCTTCTCAACCAGGAAATAACCGTGCATTCTGGTCATTGCTTAGGTTCTGATCTGAAACTAGCATTTAACTTCCATCTAACCACATCTTGTCAAAGTGCTGTGATCATGTGGGTTTGGCCATTGTCAAAAATGAAACGCAGGAAATGCCTGCTTTGGTATGCAGCTTTACAAGTTTTACAGTAAGCAACAGACCTCCAAGTAACTGTACTTCATGTTGCAAAGGCATAGATGTTATTTCATCCCCTTATTAAAAGCAAGTTTTTGTATTTTAATACAAACCATTTATATTGAAGCTATTTTTTTTCGCACCTAATTATATGGACCACAATACCATCCACAACTAAGCAAAGATATGTAAATACAGGAATTTATTATATAATATTAATTATATATATGTATGTATGTATGTATAAATACCCTTTTCACATTTCCAGGGTTTTGAGGCATCATTAGTTGAGGAAACTTCTATAGTGGTGAATGGTAATTACAACAACATATATGGAAACGATCCATAATAGCGTTTCTATGACTTTCCAAAAGAGGAAACAATATGAAAATATCAAGAGCTTGATTACGGTGGTCAGAGAGAAAGATTTCAAATTTGCCGCCAATCCCTCAGCCTTTGTATTAGAAACGACCCACACATCATCAGCCTCAACTAGTTTTCTGAAATCTAATGCTAAGGTCCATATACTCTTGTTTATTAACAAAAAGGACGTTTATTAGATATACATAAACCTCTATTTATTTTTATTCACTGTACAAAGGGGTCCCTGCTCAGGCCCTCGGCCTGAGAATGAATCAAACTTCTCCTGTCCTCCAGTCCAGCAGATGGCGCTACTGCGACTTCTGTCGTTGTATAAAGTGGCTAAAATTGAAAAAGAGGATGGAAGAAGAAAGGCAGAAGTAGGCGTTAAGACTGACGTGCCTGCCAGATAACAATAGTGAAGACGTGTTCCTCACTCACGCTCACCAAAAGTTCTCTCAACATCCACCAAGATGGGAATCCGAAAAAAGAACAACAAGAACCCACCGGTGCTCAGCCACGAGTTTGTGATCCAGAACCATGCGGATATTGTGTCTTGTGTTGCTATGGTGTTTCTGCTGGGTCTAATGTTTGAGGTGAGAATCCGCTTTTATTTCATTCATTCACTGTTCCAGATTTAAGACCAGTTTGATGACAAATCAGCCTGATCAGTGTTTCTAGAAGAAACCTATAGCGGATCTTTCTTGTTCTGTCATAGTCTGAACAGATCCTTTCACTTCCTTTAACTGCAGATGAAACGGTCACTTTTTGGTTTTACCTTAAATGTGCAGAATTTTTACATTCTTTTGCATTTCTGATTCATATAAATGCAGGGTTTAGCCTACTCTCACGCTAAGGTGCTACTGCCTTATTCCATTGAAATAGTTGGGAATTTTGATTCAGAGAAACATGATGCACGAGAGAGAGAGATAGGAATTCCCTATGAAGCGATTTAAGGAACTTTAAAACCCGCGAGATGAAAAGCACGCGCATATGTGTTACATTTAAAGAAGTATTGACCGGAATATAAGACTTGATTTGTAAAAATGATTACGTAACATTGTAGCTGCACTGATACTTTTACGCGCAAATGAAGTGTTACGTGGCAATCGGAGAATGACTGAGCGCTGTCATCGGTGCACAGCAGCTGGAGGGCCACGATTTTTTGCGACCAAAATACTTTTACTGATAGCGACTTAGTGATTTTACACTCTCAGCCCTCGTTACTTAGGAATGCGAGTTTGCAAAACCGTTAGATTTGGACGATCGTTTTCTGAATATCAGCGCCAGTACTGGTGCATCATGGGAAATGAAGTTTACAGTAATGAAACGGATTTGGTGCTCTTAATGGGAATTTCTAAACAGATGTGTCTTATGATATCTTGAAGAATGTGTGTATTGTATGAAAAACTGATTATAATAGCTGTATGTGGCTTATAGCCATATCATTAACTTAAAGGAACAAGAGGTTGCCCAAAAATTATAACTCAGTGACTGACTTACCCTGTTGCTTAAAGGTAACGTATAGTTTACTGTTTTACAAAAAAAAAAATAGCAAACATTTTTACTCTGCCTCAAGTTGTTTCAAACCTGTAAGAGTTTATTTCTTCTGCTGAACACAAAATAAGTTATTTTGAAGAATGTTGTTAGCCAGACCATTAAACTGTCTGGTTACCAAAATTCTTCAAAATACCTTCCTTTGTGTTCAACAGAAGAAAACTAATACAGGTTTGGAACAACATGAGGGCAAGTAATTTCATTTTTGAATGTTCATTTTTAGGTGAACTATCCTTTTAAAATCTGTATGGCCTATTTTCTGTAACACTATTCACTTGCGTCGTAAACCTTATTTTCCATACAATAAAAATGAATAGTGAAAGAGACTGACTGACTGTCATTCTATAATGACGGGTCTCTCATTTTAGAGTGAAATATTCCTTTATTTATTTTTGTATTGACTGCCCTTTTATGTTTCTTTCTATGTAGATCACATCAAAGGTAGCGGTTTTGTTCATAACTGTGCAGTACAATGTTACAATTCCAGCAAATGGTAAGTATGTGGTAAATAACCTCCAGTTTATTTTGGTCTATTTGCATAGCTTGAGTATAAACAACTTTTTGTCTATTTATTTATTATTTTCTGTCAAAATTTGTTTGTGTGCCATTTCTGTTATAATAATTTAAACAGAAGGGTTTGTTCCAACAAGTTTTTGTCTACTAATGAGCTGATGTTTGATGCTGTGGCTGTTCATAAGTTAGCTCAATAATTTAAAAACATTTATAACAACATATGTTTGTTTTATCATTATTCTCTCCTTATAGTTTGCAAGATTATTGCTCCGTTCCAAAGGATCAAACAATAATTAGTAAAATCAACTGCATTGGCTCTGTTGTTCATTATCTTTCTTTTTGAGATTAAACAAACAAATCAGATATGTCTATACTTGATTAAATCAAGAAGGTAGCCATACTGAGTGTGCATGCATGCTTATGTTTTGGTTGTATTGTGGATTTTAGGGGGTCCAGAGGAAACACCAGTGAATTACTTCCATTACGGTCTGAAAGATGTGGCCACCGTCTTCTTCTACATGCTAGTGGCCATTATCATGCACGCCATTATTCAGGAATATGTGCTGGATGTAAGTATCCCGTTGTGAATGAATAAGCTTACTCTAGCTGAAATGTTAATATCATTTTTGCATAAATGTTAATGTATCTTAATAGTGTTTTGGTGCAACACTGTTAATACTAATAAATGTTTTGATTTATGCCATTTAACGTGAATCCATGACTGTTCAGAAAATCAACAGGAAGATGCACTTCTCCAAAACCAAACACAGCAAGTTCAACGAGTCAGGGCAGCTGAGTGCGTTCTACCTCTTCTCCTGCCTGTGGGGAGCCAGCATTCTTGTCTCTGTAAGAACTTTACTACTCCGTTCATATAAATAGGAGCTTATGTGCAGGTTGATGTTTATAGCCGTGTCTGAAGGATTCATTTGACTTACTCTGCTTAATCTGAAGGAGAACCTCCTGTCCAACCCCGTCAGCCTGTGGGACGGCTACCCGCACACTCTTATGCCGTAAGTACCGCTATCTGTGCTTCTGTGAAATGCAGACTATTTTAAAGGTTAGTTACCCATTAATGAAAACTCTGCCATACTCACCCTTATGTTGTTCCAAACCCATACAACTTCAGAACGCAAATTAAGAGATTTTTTTTTTTTTTCTTGAAATCCAAGGATTTTTGGTCCCTTCATTGAAAGTCTATTCACCCAAAACTCTGATGCTTCAAAACGTTCATAAAACGATTGTAAAATAAATCCATATGAATCAGTCGGTTTAATGCAAGTCTTCTGAACAGGCATGATCACTTTATATGGTTAACAGATTTTATTTAAGATTTTATTCACATATGAATATTGATCAGCGAAGGTACATCGAGAATTACATTTTGGTAATTGGAAGCTCAAGCTTGCTTTTTTGACGCACGGGAACCAATGAGGTTCATTCTCGTGTGTTACGCAGCACATTTGAGCTTCTGCAAGAACCAATGAGGTTTGTTCTCATGCGTCAAGCAAGTACGGTTGAGCGATCTCTTCAGAAGACTTGGATTAAACCGCTCGATTCATATCGTTTTATGAACGTTTTGAACGGTCAGAGTTTTGGGGAATAGCCTTTCAATGGAGGGACAGAAATTTTTTCAGATTTCATTACAAATTTCTTCATTTGTGTTTTGAAAATTAACAAAACTCTTATTGGTTTGGAACGATATAAATAAGTAATTAATGAGTGAATTTTCATTTTTGGGTGAACTATCCCTTTAAAAGCTTAGCGTTTAAATCTGAAGAAATGGAATATGCTAATTAATGGTGTGAAAGTGATGGTTGTTTTTGAAGTGGGCCGTAAAATGATGGAGGTTCATATTCCACCCAGCGCTCATAAGTTACATCTTCTTTGGTAAACTGATCTGCTGAGCTGGTTCGCACGAGAAGACAGTTCAGAAGCTATCTCAACGCTCCTGATCAAATTATCTTGCATTAGTCTACCTCTAATTCTCTCTTCTGATTTTTGTAGACCTACTGTATGAAACACACAGCTAGCAAATGCAATTACCATTGACATTTGATTTCCACAAGTCGTGAAGATGCTGAAGAAGTTCGTTGTCTTGTTTTAGTTTCCAGCTGAAGTTCTACTACATCTGTCAGCTCGGCTACTGGCTTCATGCAATCCCCGAGCTCTACTTCCAGAAGGCCAAGAAAGTAAGCAAGCAAAGTCAACGTAGTGTGTCCAGTGTTGAGGATGCACAACATGCACTGAAACCTCATTCATGCATCCTGTTATTGTGACGGGACCAGTTTCCTTCTCCAGAGGTTCCTTTGTTTACCAAACTTTTACTTTACGGAAATTGACAGAAGACATGACAATGTTGTCTTGTTTTATTTTTCAGGAAGACATTCCTCGCCAGCTTGTTTATATAAGTCTTTACTTGGTCCAAATTGCAGGAGCCTACATTCTGAAGTAAGCAATTAATTTGTCATGTTTATTTATCATAAACCGTTGTCAGGGCACATATATTTTACTACAACATTAAATGCACACGTTCACGGTATAAACATTGAAGACTGGAGTAATGGCTGCTGAAAATGTAGCTTTACATCACAAAGAATAAATTACCATTTAAAAATCAAAATAAATATAATTTTAAAATCAAAAGCAGTTATTTTAAATTGTAATAACATTTTACAATATTAGGTTCTGTGTTCTTGCTAAAATAAATACAGCTTTGATGAACAGCTATAATGAGACTTCTGTTAAACATCAAATATTTTTGAGTGGCTCTTATGTGGCTCTTGAGTGTCCTGGTTAGGACATGACTGTCATTTACATGTGAAATAATTACAAAACCATGCATAGTGACGATAATTACACTTTTCAAAGACTAATAATGTAGTAGTTTCACTCATGTTTAAACAATTAATTATCTATTTCCAGTCTGAACCGGTTGGGCCTGGTGTTGCTGGTTCTGCATTACTTTGTTGAGCTCCTCTTCCATGTTTCCCGACTCATTTACTTCAGCAATGAGGAAAGGCAGACTGGGTGAGTGCCATTCATTTGACACAGCAAGTCCAGCTAATAAACACTTTGAATGATTTTTACTGTGCACAAGGAGATATGAAATAAATGAATATCAGCACAATTCTGCGTTTGCAAGGATGATTGACCATTATGAAGTCTTTGTGTATGTTAACAGGTTTTCAGTGTGGGCTGTTCTGTTTGTGCTGGGCCGCTTGTTGACTCTTTCCCTGTCTGTTCTTACTGTGGGCTTTGGGCTGGCCGGAGCAGAGAAACAGGGTCTGAACATCGCTGAGGGAAGCTTTAATGTCCTGTTTGTTCGGTAAGTAGGGTGATCATCTTGTGTTAGGCCAAATCCTCAAGGCCTGGGTATACTTAAATTTCTGCACCCGGACGCGTCTTGCACGCAGTTGTGTCCTCAGCTTTCAAAGTATACTCGACCGCGGATGGCCGAGTTCGACACATGTGCAGTACAATTGTTTTGACTCTTCTGTCTTTCTTGCGCGTGCGCTGTTGTACGCGCACCGGCCGCGCGGTCTCACAATTGGGATGCACGCGGACGGGGGTGTGTGGACTTCCGCGAACCCTCCTGATGATTATAATTACGTCAAAAGGACGGCTGAAGTATACTTTGGGCTTTACACTTCCTCACTGCAGTGATGAATAGATTAATCATGCAAATGTTTTGAAGCATTTTGGATTGCTCTTTAGCAACTGCTGTTTTGATTTTGTTTTTCAAGAATCAGTTTTTTAGCACCTTATTATAAACCAAGTGCCTTACATGTGACATGGTTGAATTTCTGTAGAGCTTTGAAGTAGAAAATTCTCTGAATTCAAATGGTTTGTACTGCACAGGTTATGTCGTATGTGCAACGCTTTTTTAAAGGGATAGTTCACCCAAAAATTTAAATTAGCCCATGATTTACTCACTCTGAAGTCATCCTAGGTGTATATGACATTCTTCTTTCAGACGAATACAATCGGAGTTATATAAAAAAAATGTCCTGGCTCTTCCAAACTATATAATGGGAGTCAATGGGTATAATTTTTTGGAAGTCCATCAAAGCGCATCCACCCATGATAAAAGTGCTCGAAACGGCTCCGGTGGCTTAATAAACGCCTTCTGAAGTGAAGCGATGCATTCGTGTGAGAAAAATATCCATAATTAAAGCTGCCGTCGGCAACATTTTTTTGATCATATTCAGTGTAATCGACACTATAATCCGACAGAACAACATAAATAAGGTGGTTTTAGAAAAAAACCCGAGCTTCTAACTCCACCTGGAGCGTGTTATTTGTTTTGCAAAAATCCAGCGCTCCCGCTTCATCAGGTCCAATCAGCGCAGGGGGGTGTGAGATCTGACTGTCAATCACAGGTCGTGCACACGCCACAGATCCCCCTCACTCGCGCACGTTAATATCACATGCACACGCCACGCCTGAAGTTCGCCTGGAGATTGCATGAAGCGTGATGGCGGAGAGAAAATCTACTAACAAGCTTCCAATTCCTCGGTTATTGCTATCTATGGATAGATTAGCCAGGGCAGCCTACCTCCGAGTCCATGGTGTTGATCGATGCTGAAGAGACGGACGCGTTCACAGAAAATCAGGTACACACGCACAGTGACGCACTGACGAGCACGACCTCGATGGGAGGGTGCTCGCTGGTAGTGGGGAGGGGCATGAGAGTTGTAAACATTCAAAATTTTGGCTAATCGACCCAATCTGCCAGACTTGCCGACGGCAGCTTTAACTTTATCGACTAAAATAACTAGCTTCCGGCAGACGGCCGTACGCATCGATTTACAGCGAAAGACTAACCGTTGAACTTTACGCACAACGTAATGACGAACGTGGTTGCCCAGCCCTGCTTGTTTGAACCGCGAGAGGCGTCTAAGCTTACGCTACTCCTACATCCTACGTCATGCATCGTCAAGGGTTAGTTTTTTGGCGCAAGTCGACTTGCACATGCCGCCTGCTATAGTTGATAAAGTTTTAAATATGGATATTTTTGATAAAGTTTTAAAGTTCGTGTTTTTCTTACACGAACGCATCGCTTCACTTCAGAAGGCGTTTATTACCCCGCCAGAGCCGTGCCGAGCACTTTTATCATAGATGGATTTGCTTTGATGGACTTGTATTCGTGTGAAAGAAGAATGTCATACACACCTAGGATGGCTTCAGGTTGAGTAAATCATGGGCTAATTTTCATTTTTGGGTGAACCATCCCTTTAAAAATGATTTGCAGAGTGAGAGATGTCAACAGTCATTTGGGCAAAAAACTAAACTTGGCATCATATATAAAAATTTGCTCTAGTGTCCCAAAATTTCCATCATAACATGAATATGTAATCACATTGTAAAAGCTCTTCTACTGGAAGTGAGTGCCTTTTGGATGGAAGTGATTTAGTTAAACACCAGATGATGGAAGAAGTAATGATGACCTTTTGCTTGTATTATTGTTGGATTTGTTTGTAATGTCTCTGTTTCTCTCAGGGTGACTGTCCTGGCTGCAATATGCACCACTCAGGCTTTTATGATGTGGAAATTTATCAACTTCCAGCTGCGACGATGGAGAGAACATGCACAGACTCAGACCTTAAAAAAGAAACCGTCGTCTTCTAAGAGCAAATCAAAGAAAGGTCAGTTTTGCCCATTTTTTTTTTTAAGATCTGATTCTACTGTTCCAATTGGGGTTGGGCGATATGACCAATGATCCAAGTCATTTTTATGGCTGTAGTCACTTTATTTTACTAATATTCAACTGACATGCATCCGAACTGTTTCTTTACATAAGCTTTTACATAAAATACTCGCCAAGATGGCATTTTGACACTGTTCAAGTGCAATAAACTTTGAAAGATAACTGAATTTGGCATTGCAAAAGGCGGCTTTCTGCGTGCACCTCAGGTGTGTCAATCAGCGCGAGTATTGTGTTGAGTTCTTAAAGGGATAGTTCACACATTATTAATTAAATTAATTATTATTATTAAATTACATTAATTAATCACCCTCATGTCGTTCCAAACCCGTAAGACTTTCTTTCATCTTTGGAACCCAAATGAAGATCTTTTTGATGAAATCAGAGACATAGACCTAGTTGTCTCCATAGCCAACTACTCAACTGAAACTTTGAAGCTTCAAAAAGTTCATAAAGAGATTGTAAAACTAATCCATATGAATTGAGCGATTTAGTCCAACATTTCTGGAGAAACTATCGCTTTATATGATGAACGGATTGAATTTAAGCTTTTATTCACCTAAACATTCATCAATTCACACATCAGTTGTGGTAAACGGAATCTCAAGCATGTTCGCTTGATGTGCGAGAACCAATGAGGTTCATTCTTGTGTTACGCAGCACGTTTGCTCTTGTGCAAGAAGTAATGAGGTTCATTCTTGTTACGCAGGACATTTGAGCTTCCTCATGAACCAATGAGGTTAATTCTCGTGTTACGCAGCACGTTTGAGCTTCCACATCAACCAATGAGGTTCATTCTCGTGTTACGCAGCATGTTTGAGCTTCCACATCAACCAATGAGGTTCATTCTCGTGTTACACAGCATGTTTGAGCTTCCACATCAACCAATGAGGTTCATTCTCGTGTGTTACGCAGCACGTTTGAGCTTCCACATCAACCAATGAGGTTCATTCTCGTGTTACGCAGCATGTATGAGCTTCCACATCAACCAATGTGGTTCATTCTCGTGTTACGCAGCACGTTCGAGCTTCCACATCAACCAATGAGGTTCATTCTTGTGTTACGCAGCACGTTTGCTCTTGTGCAAGAAGTAATGAGGTTCATTCTTGTTATGCAGGACATTTGAGCTTCCTCATGAACCAATGAGGTTCATTCTCGTGTTACGCAGCACGTTTGAGCTTCCACATCAACCAATGAGGTTCATTCTCGTGTTACACAGCATGTTTGAGCTTCCACATCAACCAATGAGGTTCATTCTCGTGTGTTACGCAGCACGTTTGAGCTTCCACAAGAACCAATGAGGTTCATTCTCGTGTTATGCAGCATGTATGAGCTTCCACATCAACCAATGAGGTTAATTCTCGTGTTACGCAGCACGTTTGAGCTTCCACATCAACCAATGAGGTTCATTCTCGTGTTACACAGCATGTTTGAGCTTCCACATCAACCAATGAGGTTCATTCTCGTGTTACACAGCATGTTTGAGCTTCCACATCAACCAATGAGGTTCATTCTCGTGTGTTACGCAGCACGTTTGAGCTTCCACATCAACCAATGAGGTTCATTCTCGTGTTACGCAGCATGTATGAGCTTCCACATCAACCAATGTGGTTCATTCTCGTGTTACGCAGCACGTTCGAGCTTCCACATCAACCAATGAGGTTCATTCTTGTGTTACGCAGCACGTTTGCTCTTGTGCAAGAAGTAATGAGGTTCATTCTTGTTATGCAGGACATTTGAGCTTCCTCATGAACCAATGAGGTTCATTCTCGTGTTACGCAGCACGTTTGAGCTTCCACATCAACCAATGAGGTTCATTCTCGTGTTACACAGCATGTTTGAGCTTCCACATCAACCAATGAGGTTCATTCTCGTGTTACGCAGCATGTTTGAGCTTCCACATCAACCAATGAGGTTCATTCTCGTGTGTTACGCAGCACGTTTGAGCTTCCACAAGAACCAATGTGGTTAATTCTTGTGTTACGCAGCACGTTCGAGCTTCCACATCAACCAATGAGGTTTGTTCTTGTGCGTCAAGCAGGTTCGGTTGAGCTTTTTGTTTTTGGCCGCTGTAATTAGTAATTAAAGTAATTAATGACAATTTTGGGGTGAACTAAACTTTTAACATAATGCCCGTCCCGTGAATGAAAAAAGGCATGTATGTTTCGTTATTGTGGTTCTCTACCAGGGGGCCTCAACAAACTTCCAAGGGGGCCTCAAGATGACGTAACCAAAAAATAAGAAATATATTTAAAGAATTTTATTTTTATAATGACTACATATCTTTCTAGTTATGCCAAGCTCTAAAATATTTTATCGGGTAGAAATTTGAGTGAGTGAGGGACGGCCTTCAAATATTGTTTTGGACACTGAGGGCCTTGAAGTCAAATAGGTTGAAATCCACTGCTCTAACATGTCAACTTTAGGCAGTCCTGTGCTGCACAGATATTCACATACTGCAATATACACAAAATGGCAAAATCAGAAGAGCCCTTGTTCAAATCTAGAATCTACACTCTACATTTAATCAGTAAAGTACTTGAGGTTGCACTGTATGCATGAAAATAGGGTTGTATTTAAAGTGTATTGCTTTTATTAAAGAGAGAGTTCACCCCCCAAAAAGGAAAATTCTATCATCATTTACTCACCCGGATATCGTTCCAAGTCCATAAGATTTAATAAAGCCTGAGAGGTTTCTGTTCCTCCCTTGAAAGTCCAGATAACCATAAGTTAAAAGATCCAAAAAGGTTATAATGGCTCGTAAAAACAAATCCGTATGAATCGAGTGGTTTAATCCAAGTCTTGTGAAGAGATTTGTTCTCTTGATATGATGAACGGATTTAATATCGTTTTTCATTTACATCTAAAGGATTATCGACACAAATACATAGAGCACATCACACATGGTAAACGCAGAAGCTCAAACATGTGTGCAAAAGATGCATGAGAACTAAGGTTTGTTCTAGCTCTTGACACAATTTGTGTTTTATAGATTGACCAAAGTGTTATTGGTTTGGAAAGACATGTGTGAGTAAATTACAGATTTTTGGGTGAACTGTCCCTTTTAGCAAATTCATTAAGTAGCATTTTTCCGCTTGGAGACGTAGTCACTGATATTCAGTATAACAAAACTATAGGGATCTAAACTACAAAATGAACTGCTAATCACTTACGTCAAGCCTCTTGTCATTTGTGTTTGTAACAGCCAATGGTGTGAACGGATCTGTTGGTGCCAGCGGAGCAGATTCTCCCAGAGCGAGGAAGGAGAAGTCGTCATAAACCACCCACATTCCCAATTTCTGTACTGGCTGAAATCAGCCTGATCATTCCTGTCCCTCCTCTCTGTCCCACAGTTTGTCTGTTGCCCATTTCCCCTCTTGTTTATCTGAAAAAAGAAAAGAAAATGCAATATGGCAACTTCCTCATCCTGCTCTTTGATCCTGTAGGATGTTGAATGCTGTATTTCACAAAGCCATCAAACTATTATGTCTCTTTGCAAGAAGGGCTTAAGGGGAAAAAAGTTTTTTTTTTTTTTTGTGGAGGGGGGCTTTTTATTTCGCCTACATTTGTTTCCTTTTTCCGAAGGTCCATACACTCTCTGCTTTATTTGCTTAATCCAAAACTATGATCCAGCCATACCTACAAATAAAACCCAAAAGCTGTGGGGAAAAAAGTAACTTATTTTTTACAAGTGCCTAACCATACATCATTTTGACAGATGAGAGATAATCCAGTATTTTCACTTGAGTTTGAAATCAGGGGTGTATTTAAAGTTCTCCGAAGGCAAGTTCTCAGTTTTTTCTGATTCTATCCTATGCATTTGGAACCATGTCTAATGTCTCTTCATTGTGTTGTTGTATAAAAGCATTGTCTCACTTTTTTTTCTTTTTTTAATTAGAATAAGATCACAAGCGCAAACATTCATTTGATGCCTTTTTTAAACAAATATGGATTCCATTTGTTGCACTGGTTAAGCTTAGCGAATAGTGTAATGCTCCACAAATTTTATTTTGCAAAGGAACATGTTCCTGCAATGTGCTTTAGATTCTACCTTTTAATCTTGAACTTTGCACAGCCTACATTGCTGTTCAGTGTAGATGACACATGGATATGTCAAATCACAAGTGTCATTCTATGAGATTGTGAGCATATTATGGTCAGAATCTTAAGGAAAAGACAATTTTCATAGCAGATAGTTTCAGTTTAAGAACAATTATACTGAGAATGAAGTTAGGAACAATCATTATCTCACCTTTCTTTTACCCAAGTACAACAAATTAGAAAGACAACCAGTGAATACACTAATAAAAATGTTGTTTTCACGGTTATTTGTCCCTATTTTACTGCATTTGTCAAAACATGACCTGCTATTTCTGCATTTGTTTTATTGCATTGTACACTGTAAAAAGTTATCAGTTGACAACTTAACTTGACAATACTCCACATAAGTTATTTTTTTCAAATGCGCATTAAGTTTATTTACTTCATTTTAAGCCAACAGGTTTCCTACTTTTTTAAAAGTTGTTAACTTTTTACAGTGTAGAAAATTACGGTGAAAACGTTTTAAAAATTAGATTTTGTTTTTATTAGTTCATTGAAATCCATGGTGCGAATTACTGGGCTTAAAATCCCTCAAAACAAAGCAATTCTCAAAACTACGAGTCCAAGTTGATCAGAAAGCGCTAAATGGAACAGTAGTCGCGTTCTCCTGAGGGGGTAACCATAGCAACAGTTCGTTGCTCGAGCCCTTGCACTTGCAGACTATATATTTAATATATATATTTATATTTTTATATTAATATACAAGTAATTTAATAATTTGCACACTCTACACAATTCTCAAAAGATATGTGAAAAGCCATAATGAAGTGCATTTTATATTATTTTAAGAGGTCATTCTGCTTAAAATGTTAGTGTTGACCATGTTGTGGCGCTGTTCGCCACGATTTTTCTGAACAGACAACAGTGATAGGCTATTTAATGTTTCTTTCAAATTACTCTGCGCGTATGTTGGAGATATTTTCCTAAAGCAAAAGTATTAAACAAACCATAATAACAAAATATGTATTAATGCTTTCCTAAACCGAACTCTTTAGGGACATTTCGTTGCGACAAACCCGTGCTGTTTCACAATTGTTGGCAAGCGCGTGCCAATCTGAAACAGTGAACAGCAGAATATTGCATAAGTCACTGTTTGCAGATTTCCCTTTGAGAGAAGTTACTTTCGATGTAGACCTTTGATCGACACGGGTTGGAACGTAGGATTCATTCCGATTCGTCGATGCTTGATCTCGGTCGCTGGCGTACATTCACATGGAAGTATTTTTATGGGCTATATAGGAAATCAACCTGTCGCCGTGTGGGTTTTGATCGGATACCTGACGCATTTCGGGGTTATTGTTGCTGACTAATCACGGTAAGTTGTGGCTTTCTGCCAGATCGACCAGTCCATGAGCGTGTTGCCTTTTGAGTTGCGCATATAGGCTATGGCAGAAAAGTAAAAATGTGTGTGAATTTGACAACTCAATAGTTATGAGGCATGGTGGACTACTAGACTGTTAGCCTACATCATGGCATTGAAAAAAAAAAAAAATTCGGGCTTGTTCTCAATTTAGATGGCCAAAATGTTCTTTAAAAGATAGCTATGCGTATTCATAGTCACGATCGAGGACATGTCTTGACTTAAATATTACAATGGGCTGCTTGAGAAATTCATGTTACATAAAAGTATATAGCCTTTTGCTTTAAATATTTTATTTCTAGGCTATAATGACATTAAAAATACCAATCTCTACAGTGATAATGTGGCAAATACAATCATAATATTTTGATAATTTTCAGCACAGAGAAGACTTGGACCTCTTAAGACTGTTAAGTGTTGAGACCTGCAAAACACTTTACAATAAGCGTTAATTTTCTCGCATTAGTTCACATGAACTAACAATGAACAATAGTGCAGCATTTATTAATCTTAGTTGATGTTAATTTGAACATTTATTGATACATTATTAAAATCAAAAGTTGCATTGACATTAGTTGATGCACAGCAATGTATTTTTATTAACTACCATAAACAAAGATTAGGCCTAATAAATCCTGTAACAAATGTATTCCTCATTGTTAGTGGATGTGTAAAGTGTTACCAAAATACTTGGATTTAAATGTGCTATTCTCATATCAAAACACTCCTGAACTTTTTATCTTGCTGTTGTATAGTCACAGCCAGTCTAATACACTGTTTGGCAGTGTATTGTTTTGTTTGGTTAAAAGTGTTTATTTGATAAGAAAATGTAGATTAAATGTATTCTAAGAGCCTTAAAGTAAATCATAACAAGTAAGATGTGATGTATGGAGGTCTGGAAAGTAGTTTGATTTGGTTCTGCTAATGTGTTTTTTAATTAAGCTGTTATGACATTGATAATAGAGTGCAGATTGCTTTGGATTCGGACTAACAACAACAACACCGGCTCGTGACCTGACCACTCTGGCACACTTTTTTTCTCTCTCACACACAGTACCACTAAAGGTGAAAGCGTTTTTAAACTGTTTTTCAGCGCTGCTTTGATTTCCTCCTAAAATATTATGAAACATCTACTTGCAGTTTAGGATATACAAAGGTACGAAAAATGCGATCCAACCGGTGAGCCGCGTCATTATGTTTGCTGTATCATCATTTTGCCCCGTTGCTCACTGCAAGGTTGCTATGCAGGCTAGAGTAAACGAGTAGATACTGGTGCCCGTAGTATGTGGGGGAGGTTTTGCTGGCGAGATAAACAAGCAGCCAGCCATCGTTAGGCATAAGGCAGCAGGAACATGGCGGCGGCAGTTAACTATAATGCTGTTTCACCAACCCGAAGGTCAGAGCTGGACATTAAGTACGGGATTTAAGAGGAAACAAAACACTGTAAGTCCGACGTGTTTGCAAATGTTCTATGTTTGCCGGTGAATGGCGGTTTGGGGTGGCTTTGTAACGCGATTTTTACACAGTCGCTGCAGGATCCAATCACAGTTCCGCGGCGGCGTTATCCTGCATTAGCTTGCTAAACCAGCTACACTCGCTATATCAGCCTGGCCACTTTGCAGAGTTAGAGAGTTGTGTTTTTGCTTCTTGTCGTTGTGTAAACAAATCGCTTTGAGCGACCTTGAAGCGAATGCACGACTGTTATTGTTTTAACATTTCAATTGTGTCGCTGATTTACTTGATTCGCCCGCGCTGCTTGCATTTTCGCGATTAAGTTTAGCCTGCTCCCCCCTCTTATTTGCCTGGCTAGCTTTAGCCTCCGAGCTTCCATTTGACTATGCGAAGAAGGCAAGTCTATCCGTGGAACACTATTTAGGAGGATTTTAACTTTAGCGGGCGGAACAGTTACATTGTAACGTGGTAATGGGGGTTCCGTTGGAATGCTTGTGTTACATTGTAGCGAGTTGGACGTAACAGTTCTAAAGCGAGCCGCTAAAGCGAACAATGTATCGTTCGCGGAAAGTAAAAGCGCGTTGTTATTTGACAGTCACCGCGTTTCGTTTCTGCGAGGGCTGAGATTAGTGAGTCAGCTCTTTGCTGAACTGCACACCACGGTTCGGTTTTCAGGTCTCGTGTGTTTAAAGAAAGGAAAAGTTGGGGCGCCAATGGCTGGGGATGCTGCTAATTAGCATTTACCTCGTGATTTGCCTGAACTCCGCTATTTTCACCAGCGCTTATATGTGGAGCAGAGGCTGCTTTTGTCGTCCAGCGCTCGAGCAGATTTTTAGTTTGGTCGACACAGAGTTCGTAGCCACCGTGACGATGGTTTACGCTGTTGTGACGTCACGCCGCCGGCCAGTTTATTGGGTCAAACAAATGATGAACCACCCATTCAAGACCAAACGAGAACCCGGGTATCGGTTGTTTTAAAATGACGAGTTGCGACTTAAATGCTAAGGTGCATCTAGGTCATGTTTAGATGCACCTAAGCATTTCATTCCTAACTCGTTACACATCCCTTTAACGTAGAAATAGCTTGCTGCTGCTTCTCCCCATTCGGTCCTGAATATTTGGTTGGTCATTTGTTCGCTTACATCCTGTTGTTGTTTGTGAATTTCTCTTTTGCACACGCAGACCCTAGTCTTAAAGGGATAGTTCACCCAAAATGAAAATGCTGTTATCAATTACTCACCCTCAATTTGTCCCAAACCTGTATGAGTTTCTTTCTTCTGCTGAACTCAAAATAAGATATATTGAAGAAGATGGGTAACCGAACTAACCTTTTAATTCTAATCAAATTTGGTTATTACAAGTGGTAGTTGTTGATTGATTCTGATTTGGATTCCATTCCATTTTCAGGATTCCAGTTCACTAATAGGTCCATTAACAATTTTGTGGAAATAAAAAATCCTGTTTTTACTGCTTTTACCACCCTCAGATTTGATATTTAATATTCTATCAAAATGTGTATTTACAAATGTTCCAGACTTTTTAGAAATGGCAAATCATTACTTGAACCTAACTAAATATTGAATAAAATATGTGTTTGGACTAAATAGTACAACAAATCAGGATTTTGTCACACATGACAAATAACTTGTGATTCAGTCAAATATGTGACTTGCTGAATCACACTCACTAAAGAACTGGTCCATAAAAGGGATTCATTTGGGAATCTGTTTTGCTGTGTGTATTGTGGTTCAGTAGCAGTGTTGCAGTCCAACTGGAAAGTAGTAAATAAAACACTGCATTTTAGTACAACGTTCTGTTAGCTGAATCGAATGTCATGACTGTTTTCTTTGAACCCGTTTCTGTATAAGAACAGGTTCTCGGTTCTTAGCCTTATTGGGTTTACTCAATTGGTGGTTTATAAGAAATGATTTGCTTGAATGCCCAAGCTTGGAGCCTGTAAACTTGACAGCTGGTGTTCACCTCAGATTTGCATCAGCGCTGCTAAGAGCTGCAGTAGTGCGACTCAGCCTGTTGGACCAGTAGTTCAGTTCATGCTAGCTTTGTTACCAACCTCTTACATCATGCTGACACATTCCACAGTAGGGCTCGTGTGGTGAGTACACGCACCCACAGCCGAAAATAAGAGTAATATGGCAATTACTTTAATTGTTTCAATTTGAGAACAATGCAGAGAATTGTATTAGTGTTTATGGTGAACAGGTCAAGCAGACTACCAGTGTTAGTGTTAAATAAAGCTAAAATGATTAACAGTTTTTAATTGAAATAAAGCTGGAATACGTAAACGTAGACTCAAAAATGTAAATAAAAAATTGTTGCAATGTTGTCTTGGCAAATAACTTAAATAGTTGAATATTAAAATTACTGAAATAAATTAAAGCTAAACAGAAATGTTTCAAAAGACTAAAAGCACATCAAATGAGTAAAACTTAAACTAAGGTTTAAATGAAAACTGAAAACATAAAAATCTAAGTATTAATAAATACTATATATATATATATATATATATATATATATATATATATATATATATTCACAGTACCGGTCAAAAGTTTAGAAACATTACAAATTTTTATTATTATTATTATTATTTTAAAGAAGTCTCTTATGCTCATTAAGCCTGCATTTATTTGATCAAAAATACAGAAAAAAACCTGTAATATTGTATAATACTATTACATTTTAAAATAATGTTTTCTATTTTAATATACTTTAAAATATAATTTATTTCTGTATTGCAAAACTGAATTTTCATCTGCCTTTACTCCAGTTTTCAGTGTCACATAATTCTTCAGACATCATTCTAATACGCTGATATATTATCAATGTTGGAAACAGTTGTGCTGCTTAATATTATTTTTTTTATATTTTGTTCTGAAGAATCATGTGACAATGTGAGTAATGGCTGATGAAAATTCAGCTTTGCATCACAGAAATAAATTATATTTTAAAGTATATTCAAATAGAAAACCATTCTTTTAAATTGTAATAAAATATTTCACAACATAACTGCTTTTTCTGTATTTTTGATCACATAAATGCAGGCTTGATGACCATAAGAGGCTTCTTTCAAAAAACTACAAGTAGTAATGTTTCCAATTAATACTAAAACAACACTGCAAACTGCCAATAAAAAGGTCAAAAGTCTGTGGTTTGGCCTTTAAAAATTCTGTTATACAGAATCTTTCTAGTATGAATTAGCAGATTTTTGTCAGAAAGCATGTACTTCCTTCATAGTGAAAGCTTTCCTGACATTCTGTAGTAGTAGCCTGATTACTTGGGGGATGTTTTCAGTCAGCCAAGACTGTCAAAACGATATGATGTGGTAAGATGTATTCCCACACAAACTGCGGTGTGTGGGTGTGACCATATACCGTCAGGACTCACCGATGAGCATGCGTGCACTCTGATGCTGTCTAGGTCTCTGTGGCTTAGTGGCATTCACGCGTGGCAATCTAAATCTGGCATATCCACCAGTGGATGCCATGGTCACGTGACCTCCTGGCTGCAGGCGGTTGGGTAGAAAGAGGAGTGTTAGTTCACATGCATCCCAGCCAGCAATCCCAGAACCATGATTTCATCCTGGATCAGCTGACCTTTGACTCCCTCTATTGATTGTGGTATTCCATCACAGTGAATCACTGTCTGATTGTTGAACTTTGATCTTCCTGCTAAATGAGTTCTCCACAGTCGCGGGGCTTCAGCCGGGCAGCCCCGGACGCCACGCATGCTCAGGAGAAGCTTGAAAGGAAGAGAAATTTGTCATGAGGCTGTTTGATTTTCACGCCACGGTGACAAGATGCAGTCTGTCAGTTAGAGGGATGATCATATGAGCCACTATCAAATCAAATCAATGTCAAATGGCATCAGATTGACATGCGGGGGGGAACGCAAGCACTAAAATCATCGGCTGAAAAAAAAATCGTAAAGATGCAAACCCTAATTTTAAATGCGTAACATGGTATTTTACCAGGGCACAGTAGCTGTGAGGATTACGGTAACTGAATTAAGCCTAATTAGAAGAAAGCTGGAAAATGATGACCTTGTCCAGCTTGATTAGGTTAGACCGCAGCCGAATGTGAACATGCCTTCTCTCTCTCTCTCTCTCTCTCTCTCTCTCTCTCTCTCTCTCTCTCTCTCTCTCTACCTTTCATTCAGTTCTGTGCACAGGGCCTTTTTTCCAGTCGTGTCTCAAATTACACTGGGAGCAAAGGGCAGAGAGGAAACCAGGTTTGCCTAAATGACTTTGCTGCTCACATTTAACAGTAATGTGCTTTTCTCTAGAACGGTGCTTAGAAAGCATCAGCTGGAGTTTGTCAAAAAAAACTAGTTAGAACTAATGAGTAGGGACTTGAGCTGGAAATGAGCTTTGTATGATATTAGTATTTTTTTATTTTTATTAAATAAATTCCATTATATGCCAAATAATTGAAAATTCTAAATAGAGTATTGCTTTAATTTAATTTGAAGCCTTAATACCCTTTTTTTTGTTGTATATTTTTTGCTTGCCTAAAACATTTAGTATCTTCTCCACATGCATACAATAATTGTAGTATTTGTGTCTTTTACTCCTGAAATGATACTGAATGTAAGTTTAGAGTGTGTTGCCAGGGTAACAGTGGGTAGATGGGCCTGAGGCCTCACAGTGACGGATGAGCTGAGTTATAATGGCCGGGTTCATTCCACTCACCGCTTCCTCTCACAGACATACCGTCCTTGCACAGAGTCTGACCCAGGATTGCTACACACATCTCTCTCAACTCCCTACTTCTGTCTAATGAGCCTGCTGTGTGTGTGTGTGTGTCCAGGATGGCTCTCAGGCTGTTCAAAATGGGTTGTCTTTCTGTTGCACATCAGTTTAGTCTGGGTAGCTTAGGGTATTTTCAAATGTAGTCCATCTGAATATTGAAAATGTCTCCGATTGTGCCTTTTTTTGTTGTTTAACCAATTTGTTGAATGTGAGCATCAGTTCCAGCTGAACATTTTAGACCCCGATATAAACGCACAACACAAATGACAGCGATGAGAAAATAGCATTTGAGAAAGCATCTGATCATAAGGGGCTTTTACACATGAGGAACGCTTTCATAGTTCCTATAACTATTGGCGGGCTTTTTGGCGTGTTCGCACCACAGGAACTGGGAATGATTTTAGTTATAGGATTGCCTTTTTGGGGGGACTAAATGAGCTCCTACTTCAGAGTAGGGTCTAACCCAGCACACTAGGAACTACAAGTGACGGTAGTGTACGCTGATTGGCCGAACGCATGCAAAACATTTTTAAAAAGCTGGCAACGGTATAAAATATATAGTTATAGTTTTTGCTATATCGTGCATATCACAGTATGTAAATGTATATGTGTAGCACAACACTATTGACACTTTAGTTTGATTTAAGGCCCTGTCCACACGGAGACGCGTTTCGCTGTATACGTATACATTTTTTATCGTATTGGTGTTTCGTCCACACGGATCCGGCGTTTTCGGAGACTGAAACCGCTATTTTTTTAAACCGGGTCCCAAGGTGGATAAATCTGAAAACGCCGCCCTTGCGTTTTCGTGTGTACGGCCAATCCGTATATTTTGCGAAACGATGATGTCATCACACCAAGTGTCAACTAGTCAGACACCGTTAAGTCACAGCAACTACATTTATGGTTTTTCATATTGTTCAACAAAGTTCTTGATTAAAAAAGAAAAAAAGAAGCTACTGTGCCTAATATTATTGTTGTATACAGCGCGCAAGGTTTATGCGGAGCTCCAAGTCTTCTTCTCCGTTTTTATTGTATGTCTGAGGCAGAATTACAGCGCCACATACTGGTCTGGCATGTATACTACATCGTTTTGAGTCGGTTTCAGTGGTTTCGTGTGTATGCAGATATTTCTTGAGACGACGCCGTGTTTACGGAATTTCTTTTTTGAACGGGAAAAAAAAAATCGGATAGGGAAAGCTCTGGCTTCGTGTGGATGTGGCCTAACACATGAATGAGACAAAAGAGCGGGACGTGATTGATGTTAAGTTTTTTTATTAAGCACAATAAAAATCCCTGCTGAATGGCACACTGCCAAAGCGTGCTCACAGAAAGCTGCCTCTCTCAAAAGGCGATCGCGGATTTGAAATGTTGATGTTAAAAAGGGTTAAACGCAATAAACCGTGAGAAAGATGTCAATGTGGTGCTCACTACTCAAAGTGCGCGCACAGAAAGCCATGTCTCTCAGCATGTGATCGCAAATTCACCTCTCTTTTACATCTTATTGCACTTGAATGGTCGAATACACACACACAGTTATGTCAAAATGTGTCGAGTATTCATGTAAACACAGTCAGTTATGTCTCTAGTGATAGTAAACAGTTGGGTATAAAAACCAGATGAGTATCAGTATGAAGGATTCATGCATTCGCTCTTAAAGTGACAGTAGCCTAATAAACCTGGTTTGACCTGTCTGTCAAATCAAACAAAAGAAAAAATACTTACTGCTCATGACTGAATAACTTTTGTAGCTTTAATAAGAATACAGTTTAATTCATACAGTGAAGATTTGATTATTCCATTTCTGTTCTATTTCTAACTACATGTCCAATAAACCTATTGTAGTTGGAAAAACTTAGTTCAATTCATATTTTTGCTATATTGAATTTGTACTATAAAGCAGCCCTCCAGTTTGTTTACTCGCGTCTGACTCAGACTGAACAGAAGAAATGAACCAGAGAAGTAGTTTGAAGGGGTTTACTCAGCCAGTGCAAACCTTTCTGTAAAGTTTGATTTGGCAAGTTTTGAACTTCTGAACAAAACTTTGTTTTGGTCTGATTTTGTTTAAAATGACATTACACCAGTTTGTTCTTTGATATCGCTTGACATATATTGGGACTTTGAGATGTCTTACTAATCTGACGCAACCAGTTTAGTTCACTCTACTTACAAACTGATGTTTATCTTCTAAATAAGACAAAATGTGTTGCTTGAGCTGTAGGAGTGGATTGAGAAGCCCTCCGCAAGACCTCAGCTGCGATTACATTCCCTTTTTAATCGAAGAAAGGTTTAAGGGCAGGCAAAAGGTGTGTTACTGATCCCGGTGCCGATTGCGGCGCTCTGCACTTACAAGTGAGACGCTCTTTCTCCACTCAAGTACGTATTGATTTGACTTTGGCTGGTGACATTATGTTATTGCCACAGATATTTACTGTGAAGGTGGCCTTACTCAAACTGGCTCACTACTAAGATAATGGAGGTCATGTAGGCTCCACCAAGAGCAAATGTACCACAGCTGAAGGAACATTCCTGGTTGAATACAAGTTAAAATGAATCGACAACATTGGTGGCATAATGTTGAATTAGCAAAAGAATTGAGGTTACAGTGAGGCACGTACAGAAGAAGTGAATTGGCTGTAATTTCATTAAAGCATTTACTTTGTTAAAATGTTTTATTTTGTTAAAATATGTGTACCGTTTGAGATGTAAAGCAATTAAATTTTTTTTACAGTTTTACAGGAATTGGATATAGCTTTACAGTAAAAGTTAGTAAGTTTTTCCCACTAAAATCATGTTAATGCACATATTGTGCTTTTTTGTGGCTGTACTATTGAAACAGTGAGTATTTACTGTTTACAAATTGTGCCCATTCACTTTCATTATAAGTGCCTCACTGTAAAATCTAAGATTTTATTATGATTTTTCAAAAGAAAAGGAGAGAACTGAGTGATTACAACTGAGTGAGTTGCACAGCAATTGCAGACTTCATAAAGTTAGCCGTGTGCCTTTTCCCAGCAGTTGTACACCGGTGGATTTTGACCCATTCAGATTCTGTTTATTTTGGAAGGAAGGGCTTTTTTACCACAAGAGCATAAATTGATCATGTGGAGGCGACCCACAAGTAGTTCACCCACACTGAATCTCTTGGTAGAGGCTCAGTATCGCCGAGACGAGAACTCTGTGATGGAATGCAGCAGGGTTTTCCACGTTATCACCAGGTCTGACTGGTTACGCGCTGCTGGGTGCTCGTGACCCAATTAATGAACCTGATAAATGAAAGTTAGCAGAAAGATCAGCGCCTCCTTACCCGCACCCGTAGTTGAGCTCGAGCTCTTAGTGTCGTCATTGGATATCGACATGCTAGGAGTGCATGACTGCAGGTATGTGGAGAGGGTGGTGTTCTTTTCACCGCTGTCTGGAGGTCTCTGCGCGCTGGAGCCCAGCGTGTGCCTGGCAGCAGACCCAGAGTGTAATCCTTGGCATCGAGTGTGGCCTGGCAGCAGTTCAGAAAGACACAGTTAGAGTGGTGGGGGGGCCCTACTTTAAGAAACGCCAAGTCGAAGGAAGGAAACAATGATCACAGAGCAGGTTAACCCAGGGTGGCCACAAGTTGAGCTTGAGGTTAACGCTGCCAAAAGACGTGGTGCGGCTTCACTTTCGCTTCATTAAAGAGATGTATGCGAGGCTTTCCTGTCCACATTGTAATGTCGGGTCAAGCAGTGGCCAACTGCACATTACTGAACTGTGCTAAAGGACCACAGAGACCCCTGCACTGATTTTAAGCGCTTCAAGCTCTCGGAGACCCTTCGACTGAACTTGTCAATTTGTTACAGGCCACATTGAGATCCGGTTCTTATTCGGATCTGGTTCTGTCAAACGAAACGTTTTTCATGATTTTTGGTAACTTATGGTGCGGAAGGTGTACTGTAGTAGAATATTCAAAGTAGGCATCATCAATTGTCATAAACGGGGGTGGGCAATAAAAGCAGAAATTACACAATTTTGTTAAATATTTTGGACTATATCAATATATACAATACCATTCAGATGTTTGGGGTCAGTAAGATTTTTCACAGTGAAAACACTAATATTGTAAAATATTTTCTATTTTTCTGTTTTTGAAATGATTTTTTTTACTTTAACGGCAAAGCTATTTTTTTAGCAGCCATTAATCCAGATTTTAGTGTCACATGTTCCTTCAGTATTTGTTCTAATATGCGGATTTGGTGCTAAAGAAACATTTATTATTATCAATGTTGGAAACAGTCGTGCTACTTAATATTTTGTGAGATTAATGTCTTTACTTTTTTTATTAATTTAATGCATCCTTGCTGAATAAAAGCATATATTTCTTTAAAAAAAATCTTACCCCAAACTTAAAATGGTAGTTAAAGGACAAGTTCGGTATTTTACACTTAAAGCCCTGTTTACATATCCTTTTCTGATGAAATAGAACGGTTAAGATTAAAATTTGGACACATGCTGCTGTCCCGAGAATTTTAGGTATCTTTCGCTTTCCCCCCCACCTCCAGAATGGTTGCATAGGTGCACTGGAACAATCCTTCCTAAAACGCATTCAACTTTCATTTACAAAGACGTGAAACTCAGCGAGTGGTCAGGGGTGTTCACTGATATGCTCACACAAAAATCGCTGCAAAAGATGCTTTCCAACAGGTGTTTTACCATTCGTTGTAAAACTGTGGACCTATTTTTCCAAACGCCTCACACCCGTACATTCTTCCGTTGAGAGCTTGAATAATAGACACTCCAGCCCACAAACAACCCCATTTACGTTTCCGGCGGCGGAGTAATAGCGTACCTCACAGCACATCCAATACAAGTCAATGGAGTTGGACAAAAACTACGATAAAACCTGTTGGAAAGCATCTTTTGCAGCGATTTTTGTGTGAGCATATCAGTGAACAACACCCCTGACCACTCGGTGAGTTTCACGTCTTTGTAAATGAAAGTTGAATGCGTTTTAGGAAGGATTGTTCCAGTGCACCTATGCAGCCATTCTGGAGGTGAGGGGGAAAGCGAAAGAAACCTAAAATTCTCGGGACAGCAGCATGTGTCCAAATTTCAATCTTAACCATTCTATTTCATCAGAAATGATCTGTAAACAGGGCTTTAAGTGTAAAATACCGAACTTGTCCTTTAAATTTGTTTGAATGGAAACATGTTTAAAAACTTCTGTCTTTTCATAAGCATGTTTCTTTGGTTCTGAAGTCTCTTCATCACACAGTTACTGCTCTGAAAGATTCAGTGAGTGTATTCAGTAACATTCAAACATAGTAATTTCTGAGTTTGTAAGTATTTTTTTTAAACGATTCCATAAAAGAACGGGCTCAAAAGACTGGTTTGTGAATATGCTTCGCTGTATGTGTAACTCAATAGAAAGATGTTCCTCTTTTATCTTATCACATTCAATTCAGACTACAAATTTGCATTCACATTTTGATTCAACATTTTGATTTTATCACCCAGTCATGATAATCATATTATTTTCTCTCTCATCTTATTTTCTATTAACAATAAGTTTTCATGTATAGGATTAATTGTTTGGATAAGTGGGTAAACCTACAAATAGCTAAATAATCTCATAAATTGGCTTCTGAAGGTGAACGCAATTAGAATTGTTTTCCAACTGTTGTCCATTGCTGAAAGAACCAGAGTCGTTAGATAAAATCTGAATTGCATCCAGATTTAATTTCTTATTCTTAATGCTTGTTCTGCATCTTCATTATTAAGCATTGATATGCTTCAGTCTACTTCATCTAAACATCTCCAAATCGAAAAAGAGATAAAGACTTATTTTGTCGATCTATTCTGCATCTGCAGAACAGTTATGATTGTTTTGGATTTTTCAAAGACGTGTCATTGAATGATGAGGACTCTAATGCGATCATCAACCACTGACAGATACCTCAATAAATGCTTGCCATTCTTTTGGTTCCAGCACTGAACCACCGGTGATGAAAGAACCGTTGTTCTCTCGTATACAAACACCCTCAGGTTGCGTTTTTCTTTGTTGAAAGAAGGTTCCAGCTGATTCTCCAGATGGCACAGGCCTCTTTCTCCCGCTGAGCCTTTCCTGCTGTAAAATCGACTCGGTCTACTATCTATTGGCCTGCTCCACAAACTGGGCCACAGATCTAATTGCTCTTTCATGCAGTACGAATTCAGGGGGGAAAAGACTTCTGCGGATGCTTGCCTACAGCATGCAGGAATGAACATGGTGGCAAAGATACAGCTTCCGCTTGCAAAACAAAAATGCAGCACTAGCAGAAGAACCCATCTTTACAAAAAAGAGACAAAATGTATCGCTTGCTAAAGACCTGACACGGCTGTCCAGAAAGTGCAAGCCAATGACCGCGCAAAGCTTGCAAAAGACAAGTCATCGACAGCAAAACGGCTCGGGACAAAAAAATCTGGACTATGCTTGCAATGCACTGCAGTGTTAGCAGTTGATATCCTACTTTGGGCAATTGAGTTGTACTCTTCCACCACTGTAATTCATATCCGGCAGTAAACTGAAGAACGGTTTTATGTTTAAACCAATAACTGGTGCTCTTATTAGCAAACACCCTTAACTGAATCAATTGCTCCTTCAAATTAGTGTATCAGAAGCACTAAAGTTATCCATAATTCTCTTGTCAAGGAAGACAAGAGAACGCTTTAGACAGAAGATTTGGCAGCTGCTGTCACTGGAGGTTGCTAAGCAGCTTGATTCACTCGCCAGCCAACTCGTCTGTCGTCAAAATACATCGCATTGGCTGTCATTTGCCTGCTACAAAACAAGCACACCTTCATGTCTTGATGCTATTTCCGTACACGAACGGGCAAAGAATGCAGAGAAGTCCTTAATCTGATTGAGCGTTGGCTCTCTCGAAGGCAAATTTTTGTTGGCAATTCACAAAGGTAATGGTCCTGATGTAGGTGAGATTACGTCACGTCGGCCGCTTTTAGCTTTGGGCCGTCTGGCTGAATGCTGAAGAAGTTTTTTCCTCCTGCACTAGAGATAACTGCTGGTCAAAGGTTAAAGAAAGAGACTGTAAGCAGCCCTTAAAGCCTCTATAATCATTCTGTGCCTGTCTGTTACAGATATCTGTGGCTTTGGCACCTGGAATTGTGGGTTGTCAAAACAAATCCTCTCATGTTACACCTGAGGAGACAATTACACATACACACCCACGGTAGTGCAGGCGGCGGAGGGAATGATTATCTTTGCATCTTAAACAGTTAGTGATTAGGATTGCGGAGATTTAATTTATGCTGAGCATATTTTATTTAGGGTGTGAATTGCCGTTTGCAACACGTTTTACTTTAGAGATTTACGATACTAGTTCTCTATAAAGAAAAGTATGTGAAAATAGGGTTCAATGTACTGTGTTAAGAAGTCATTTTCATTTTTGTTTCATTCTTGGATGAATCAGTGGTTTTTAATGAATATCTTGAATGAATGATTCAATGACGAGTACGTTTTTAACACTCACTTGTCACCACCTGGCTTATTTGAAGCAGGTGTGGGGTGGGGTGGGGTGGGGTGGGGGGGCGCTAATAATGCCTGTACGGCCATGCGCATTTTACTTTCGCTTTCGAATTTGACTTCAAATTAGCAGACGCATTTAGTTTATAATTGTAGTGTCTGTTCTCTAACTGACCAAAATTATTTTTATTACTATAAAATATCAAAACGACAGTGGGGGCGGTGCCGCAGTGGGCAAGTGATGTAATCGGTGTGCGGCTGAACACTGTAACACCGGTAACACCAACTCTCGCAGCAAGCCTAATCCGAACTCTAAACTTTTATCCCAGTATATCTGTGATAATATGAATATTTGTAACACAGAAATAATGATATTGTGTGGTTGAAATGCCTATACATGATAACTGCTCACTCTGGAGCAGCGGCAGCACAAACGCAGATTTGAATGTTTCGCTCTGATCGTACTTGTCAATGGTTTTATAGACATAGCCAATTGCTGACATTTAGGACTAAGATCATAAGTACCTACATAAGGCCCCAGTGCCTTTTTAGTTTTTCTTACAATGTAGCTATTCATGTAGATCGTAAAATCTATACTTATTTCGTGTAAATCAATTAAATTAAACATTAAAAACAAAAAAATCAATAATTTAAACGCTACAAGTGATTTTAAGCATCACAACATTATAACATTTAAGGGTACATTTACATGACAACGATGTACTAACGTTATTCCTTTGATTGTTTTCACGTACGGACAACAGTGTTGTGAAAATGATCCTCTTTTACAAGGATCTGCAAAATCAACTTAAAACACTGTGTTCATGACAGGCCAGTAGTTGGCGATGTCACTTTGTAAAAAAAACCCACTATGCGCCTATATAGACGTACGTAATACTAATGCGCATGACGCCACCATTTTCACAAATTCATGTTTTTTGTTGTTTAAATGGAGACGATAACGGTATCGTTTTCAAGAACTTGGCACTTTAAAATGCATTTTCAAAAGCTTGTGTTTCAGGCCTCCAAAACGCTGTTGTCGTGCGCAAACGCATTAAAAAAAATCCTTTTTTAGTCGAAAACGGTTTCATGTAAACAGCCCCCAATTCTGAAAAATGGAAATTCATTTAATTTGCCTTCATCTAACGCTCTCGTACTAATCTTTAATCGATATTACTGACTGATTCAGATTTGATGAAATCGGCTTAATCTGAGAAATCTCTAATATCTGCCGATAGCTATATGGTATCGCTATATTGCATATCCCTGTTTTACTCCCACAATGTCATATATCACATTGTGAAATAGAAATGCAGCACTCTATTTTATCCATCAGGAATTGAGTGTATTGTGAAAAGTGGGCACTATTGTGATTTCATGGTTCACAGTTAAGATATATACAAATTCCTTTCAATCCTTAATTCCAATTCTTGTAGTTGATTCATAGTTATCCTATGATGTCCTATGATCCTATGATGAGACAGTTTGGTAAAGGAAGATTAATTTTATGATTTGGTTATGAATCAGCTATTGATAAGATTGTGGAGTCAATAAAATGAATGTGTTAAGACAAAGTAGCTTGTAGAATAGCCTGTTTAGGTCATAATTTATAAAATATCACGACTTGGTGCTGATGTTTTCTTTGACTCTCAAGTTCTTTCATTTCGAACTGTCATCTGCAACAATGCATGCTTAGTCTTTACAGCCCAGCAAGTTGCTTTGTTTATTTTTGTTTCTAAAGTCATCTTACAGTAAATGGCCTGGAGTTACAATCATGACATTATGGTTTATGTCGAAAGCCTTAAGTCTGAGTGGCCAAAGCACTAATTTTGGATAATCATGGTGTTTGACAAGCGGAAGCTGTAATGCAATTTTACGGCCTTGATGTCGACTGACAGAGCAAAGTTTGCTGCATGTGCTGTGTCCACAGAGACAGTTTTCAACTGCAGCCTTTTACTTTTTTCCCTGTCCTGTCCAATTACGTGCCTTCCTGGAGAATCAGCAGTATTCAGGTAATGCAGTAATTCGTAGTTTCAGGATTTGCCTCATTGCAACTGAGAATGTTTATTTAATTGGGCAGAAAAGCCTTCATTCTGAGACATCATCAAGCATCAGGTCCTTGGTCTTTCCCAAATTTTGTCTGGTTAGCATGATCCTGTTTGGCCACCCTAATAGACTCTGTAACTTCGTAACTTTCGTAACTTTTTTTTCACAAAATACTATTTCAGTCTTTCTACTGAAATTTCACATTTCATTCAATGTGTTACTCGGCATTTTCAACTAAGTAGCAATTTCGGAGTGAAAGTTGTTTCTACACTATATGTATGTATTACTAATAACTTTTTCTAGAATAAAATGCTGAGTGGTTGGTGTTTAAAATACCTAACTTACTAAAAACACAAAGAAATGTTTAATTTCACAATCTATAGATCTGGTTATTTTTCTGTTACTGGTAACAATTTAAAAGTCATTAGTGACATAATTCAAGACGTCATTGAAATGAATGGGAATGCTAACAGAGCTCTCTTTAGGTATTATAGATCTCCCTAGTCTCGCCACCCACTTCTGAGTCACTGAAATGTTAAATAAAGCAGTTAGATTTACAGTACTCACAAATTAGAAAAACACAAAGCCGCCTTAGTGAGTCTGGCCATTGTGGAGATGGCTCATATCCAAAAAAAAAGAGTACGCGTGGGCTTCCAGCTGGAGAGAAGAGAGAATGATAATCACATGTGGAATTGGAGCTGACAACACATTCACTAAACTGAAACCGATCATTGATGTCTGAGGTTTTTCTAGAGGCAGAGCAGGAAGAGTGCCAGGCTAGATACCTCCAGAAAATGAAACCGATGGGCCAAATGTCCCGACAGTAGCATGTGCCATTGAATTCATTAGAAGAATGTGGTACCATGATGTGGTACTGGACATCTTTAGGGATAAATGATATATTGGCACTGATATTTAATATGCTGATTTCTCCAATTTCACATTGCATTTGTTATTATATAACACCCATTTATATGGGCCATGACATTTTAAACTTGCAGCTCGACAATTTAAAAGCCGGCTCACATGCACGCCTGTCATTCATCTTCAAATCATATGATTCGATTTGCGTCTTCTGATTGGTTTTGTAAACTTAGAGGCTTTTGCTGGCAATGGGAAGTGCCGTTTAGAGGTTTCTGCCAACAAACCGGTATTTCTGAATGGGCTGAGCCTGGGATTCAGCTGGTTTGGCTGAAGCGAATGTATTTGATGAACGTATGTGCGGAGAACATTCGCTTAATATCGTTATCTCATTTTGATCATTATCTCAAGGATATTTCTGTTTTCTGACATGAAAAATGGGGCTTGCAGCAATGCTCACGTTAAAATCCTCCAAAACTCACTGAGACGTGGCCAGCAGTGCTTTGGTTTGTGACTGTACCTAAGCAACTAGAGAAAGCTACCTCATGGGATATTTTGTTCTCACTGATCACAGTTGAAAACAATTATTTGATGGATCTTGATTTTCATAATGTTCCAAGTGCCCCTATTATGCTTTTTCAGATATTACCTTTCATGCAGTTTGTAATAGCTGTTTGCGAATGTAAAAGGTCTGCAAAATTTTAAAGATCAAAGTGCATGATAAATAAAGTTATTGTCACCCAAAAGAAAGAACCGATTCTGAACTGCAGAAACAAGTCTTCAGTAATTCCAGTACATCCGTAACATTTATACGTATCAACAATGGAACAAATTTGCATAACCCCAGCCCATTTTTTTTCATTGGCTGCCTGGAAAACATCTACTTTGACTCACCCTCTAACACTGTAGTTGGTTTGTGTTGTGTACATGCCAAGAAGACGTGTTTTCTGTGTTGCAAAGGCAAATTCTCTTTGTATACACTTCCAAAGGATGAGGATGTGAATAGTCAGTGGTTAAAATGACCACCGCGATACAACAGCATAACCTTTTGTCATGTTACTGACTCAAATCTCAGCGAGGTCCCTGGATTTGCAGAAAGTTAAAAGCACTATTCCGACGGGATTAACTTTACAAGGGTAGATGGAGTAATTTAATTTTACCACAGGACATCTGTAATATTAATGGCCAATTTGCACGGGATAAGATATCTCAGTAAAACTAGCAGAAGTGGGAGGAGTAACTCGATTTGCGCATCGCCGTCACACTCCTATCGTCATGTGCATATTACGTTGCTGCCTGATATCACGTGCGCAAACAACCTATATTTATATATATATATAAAACAGTTATGTCCGGTCAAACGATGTATTAATTAACTTCAGATTGGATTGTGTTGGTTTGAAACAACATTTAATAATGTACGACAAACTGAGTAAAAACGTATCACTGAGAAGTAATTGTCCTTGCGATTGAGGTTGGGGTTGAATAACTAGTTCTTCCAATGTTATATCGTCGGACTCGAATTAATATAGTAAAATTGATGCTATTGTTACTGTCTTTACAGTAAGTACAGGATCGCTGAGGATTTAGGAAGGCTTCGGAGCTGAAGTTCAGTTATGATAATGGTGGTTCAGTTTTCTACACGCTCTGTAAGCGGTCGACCAATCACAACAGACTGGGCCATTTGACCAATCAGAGCAGAGTAGCTCTCGGAAAGAAACGGAATCTTCTAACGAGTCATTTTCAGACTCTTTGCGAAAATGAGGTGATGTGCAATGTATGTTATGAGAAAATGAAACTGTTGGTTTGATCTTTAATGCATGTAAACCTGTTCTAGGAAACATCCAAAACAAAATTAGGAACCTTTAAAATAGCATAATAGTGGCACTTTAATACAGCTACTTCGGTAAAAGTGACTTTTGTTATTTTATTGATTTTTATTTTATTTTATTGAACGCTTTTAAGCCCCAAAGTAGCTTTATTGATTTTCCCATTTGTAAGGAGTTATTTCAGTTTGCTTCCTCTTTACTGCTCAAGAGGTTTATCATGGGTTCACACGTGTGAATGTGGTCACACGCTACTCGATTCAACAGCCAGAAAAGGTGATGCACATGATTACAAATATTTTATTGAAATGAGGTGTTTTCATATTTAGTGACGCTAGTTAAGGCAAGCATCGCTTTTACTATCGCTCATCTTGGGGTTGCATGTGGCAGTGAGATTTGCACAAACATGCAACATCCATTTTCTTAAAGAATATAAAAACCTAGTTAAGTATAGATAATTGCATTGTCTCCAGTGGCCTGTACAGTGTTTTGATATTATTTACTTCTTTGTCTGACTAATACAATCAAGAAATTGATGGATTGCCAGTGAAAATGTTGACATGGAAGGTTAAATTTGTGTTTGGCCTCCACATCTGGCCCATTGTGGTCAGTTTTGAGTGAGTAAAAGAATCTGCACGGACAATCTAATCTTTAGCCCTTGAGTGGTACGATTAGCTTGCTGCCTTCCCCTGACATAAGCCTTTAGTGACATCCCCACTGAGATGACTTGCACCTGCTTCAGGCCAGGAGGAAACACAGAGGATCATGGGGAAGAGAGCAGGATCACTTACCCTCAGACATAGGGTTTAGACAATCCCGCTCACATCTAGTCAAAGAGCGGCTAAGTGAACTTGACTGAATACGTGAGACTTCTCAAAAGTATGAGGAGCCGCAGGGTTTTAAAATAAGATCTGAACTTCTGGACTCCTTTTTGAGTGGCATTATTTTGTGAATATCATACTCTTTCATTTTATTTTAAGGTCATTTTAATGTTTTTTTCCCCTCCCCTGTAACCGTGAGAATTATTTTTTTTGTTGCTGTGTCTTTCAAGACTTCTTTGAAAATTGCGTCGTCTATTGAAATGAGTAACAGCTTGTGTGGGCTGTGGGTTTGCTCTTGAGTTCAGTAGTATAAACTGTTCCATCCATCAACAACAGTCACTTGTGCAAAGCTTCTATTTATTTGTGACAATTTTGATAATTGAATGCATGTAAAATTGAAATATAATTGCAAAAAAGTGAGTGACACTGAAACACCAATCTACTATTCAATTATTATAGTTTTTACTTATATTTTGAATCCGCTTTTGTCACTTTTTTTGTCACTTTTGTCTTTATTTTTTCATATTTCTATATAGCTTTAATTTGTTTACTTCATTTAAGTCATTTTAGTACTTCAGCATTAACGTATTTATTTCAGTTTATCGGTTTTATTAGGAATTTTTCATCTAATATTTATATTTAATTTTAGATTTACTTCAATTACCACATTTTTTTTTAATAGTTTTTAGTGGTGCAACGGATCACAAAACTCATGAGGGGTTCGGATCATATTACGGTTTTTGAGTCACGGACTGAAAATAAAATAATAATTTCAAACAATATTAAAGACAAACTGAAAAATTGCAAGCATAAATAAATACAGTAGAACAAAGTTACAAATAAAGTAAGGTCAAACAGTATTATTCAGGCACAGAAATATATGAAGTATAAAGTAACACTGCATAGCGTTCTCTGTATAAATTAAATCTAGATTTACATACTTTTCTATATGTCTATTCGATTATTTCTTAAGGCCCTTTTGAACTCTTGTGCAGTTCACAAATGCCTGCTAATTTTTGTTACTTCATCTTTTTTTTATTAAAGTTTTCTGTTTAGTTATTATATGTCTTCTTAGTCTGTGCTCCTCCTGCAGACAATGGGAGACAACTTGTTATAAAAGCTGCAATTCTAGTCCAAAAAAGGGGTGTTGATACCAGAGTAACAGTCAATGACCGCAAGATGAGTGGGGATGAGCATTCATTGGCAGCATGTGTTGGAGTTTTGGAATGATGCGCTTGTATGACTTAACATTTGTGTTTTATTTATTTTCAACAATGGACTGCATCTCATTCTTATGACGATTCAAGACGGATCAGCATCACCACACAAAAGGGTGTTTTACCAGTACACCTGTATTATATTTTTGTTCACCTGGTTCGGAACGTACCATTTATTTTTTTATTTTTTTTATGTAAACACTCACTAGACAGACATCTTTAACCATTGCGCTCCTATGTCTCTTGCAGTATCTCATGACACGTCATTCTACGCGGCGCTCAAGGTTAAAGACTCGTCTTTAGACCCGCATCTCGTGTTTTTAACTGCAAAAACGCTTTGTGTGAATGGCCCCTACTCTGTTTTGCAGCAACGAAACCTTGACAATTCTTGCAAATTACCCGGGTCGATGATACATCATCTCTCCTTGTATCCAAAATATTCCCAATTTTTTGGGGGCGACAAGTCCTTATCCTGCCCTGAATTCACCTTCCCTGCTTCTGCGCTTTCTTCAATGTCATAACGGTAAACATGCTCCGTTCTGTTCTCGCGCTAAATTTAGGCGTGCTGCATTCAGATTTCACACTGATTGGGCTGGCAGAAAAACATGCTTTCTGCCGTTTAGAAATCGCGCATGCTCATATCACAATTTTATTACGATTTCTATTAATCGCACGGCCCTAGGTGAGATGTCTCTACTTGGGTCCAATGGGAAATGTGTATCTAAAGTGACATTATGATGGAAAATAATCATTTCTATGGTGCTGTAATATTAAGCCTCATAGTTGCTAGTGGGTGAGAAGATGAGGAATATGGTCTGTGGTGTTACACACACAACCGTAACACTGACATGAACTTTTGACCCAGACTGCAGATGGAGAGAGATAGTGGGTTTAGGAGAAGAGAATGCAGGCTCAATCACTCTATCACAGCATGTTCGGTAGGAATAGATCCATGGTGTGTGGTCTACTGTGTGTGTGTGTGTCCTCACTGTCAGATCTTCCTGCCACTTTGGTGTGGAGTGTTTATTGAATAGTAAGGAACAGCTATTATGGAACCTGGTTAGTATCTGTAAATGTGACCATTGCTTCAGATATATCTCAACTGAAATCAAACGATCACAAAAAAGCTTGTGACTTTCTGGTATTTGAACGACATTTCCACTTAAACAAAAAGGCTATTTTGGTGTCTATCTGACAGTTGAATCAGCCGGTTGACTGAATTACCATGGTTGAGGGACCCCATAACTACAGTGACCAATCGGGTTAAGATCTCCTGTGGGCTAGAACGAACATGTGACACAAAAAATGAGGGAAATTCCTCCGGCCTCAGAAAAGACTCTTCTTTAACTCCCCCCCTGACCAATGAAACGATAAATGAAGCCTTTCAGAACGCATCTGCTGTCTCTCTTTATATACTGATGATTAATAGTGATTTGTATATGCTGGATTAACCCCTTTTTTTACACAGACTGCACATGATCCTTCAGTTTCCCATGTAGAATAGTTAAAGCCACTTACAAACTTGTGTAACTGTAGTGAAATTGTGTGTTTTTAAAAATGATTATTTATAGAAACACCTGCCCAAAGCGCTCTTATTATTTAATGTACCCATCAGAAACCCAGCACTAGGTCTTTTGTTCTCCCTTTGTGTTGTTGTCACTGTGCGCATGGAGTTGTAGCAGGTCAGCTGCTATGGAAGTACATGTAGCAATATCTGGTCAGCACATGACATCATGTGACAGCGCCGCGCAGTGCCCTCCCCTCAGGTATTTGTTCACAAGCTCCCAGGAGAGCTTCTGCATAAGTCAACAACCCATTTAAAGGCATTTGCTCACAATGGGAGAATTCTGGCTGTTTCTACATGCGCTTTCAACTTCGTTGAATGATACTTACTGCAGCAAGTCATTTTTTCTTTTTTTTTCAGAGGCTAATTCTGGGATCGTGGAGATGATTTAAACCCTTTTTTCCACTAATTACTTTCTGAACATAATTAAAAAGGCGTACTTCATGTTACCATCTAATAAGCTTGAAACGATTCCCTTGTGGAAGCGGAGGCCCTGAAGACGAGTGTAACACTATTAAATCTTTACCAACCTGATGATGATTGTCATTTTTTCCCTTCTCTTCCTGTTATATATTTTTTTTCTCCAATTTTTCCCTCTTCTAATGATGTTGAGCTAATTTTCCGTCCCTTAATAGTCTTCAAAAAAGTTTGTGATGATTGCTTTAGACCATTTTGGGGATTCTGGCGCCATAATTGCTAACCTTTGCCGTTTGGGTTTCTGAAAGTGTTAGATTTCCGCGTGCTGATTAGGTCTAGTACGTCCTAGATACTAGATATGCGTATGGTTTTCACAGAAATGCTGCTTGTATTTGAACTGGAGTATTTGTGAATGCTAATATTTGTCTGTCGGAGTCTGTCAGATCATTCTGTATCATTTCTAAATTTGAAGTGATTTGATTGCTTGGCCTGAAACTGAGTTCAGTAGTACAACCGTAATATTTAATGATAATTGTGAACAAAACAGAGCTTGTATGAACTAAACCCCAGACACATTTTCTTGCAGACTTCAGTTTGATTGAATAACGTGCACCCTAATAGTATGCTGGCATTTGTTTTGGGATTGATAAAAGCTAGAAACAATTTTCAGTATCGCTCAAAAGTTTGGGGTCAGTACATTTAAAAAATGAAAAAAATGATGCAGTAAATTGTTTAAAAGTGATAGTAAAGGATGTTTATAATGTTACAAAATATTTATTTGTCTAATAAATGCGGTTCTTTTGCCCTTTCTATTCATCAAGGAATCCTAAAATATATACATCACAGTTTCCACAACAATATTGAGCAATATTGTCACTTGAGCAACACAATATATTTTTCAATTATGAGGATAAGAAATGTTTGTGTAGCACCAAATCTGCCTTTTAGCATGACATCTGAAGGATCATGTGACATTGATGTCAAAGCTAATTTTTCAGCAACCTTTACTCCAGTCTGCACAAGTATAAATTGCCTTTAAAAATATATTAAAATAGAAAACAGTTATTTTAAGTAGTAATTATATTTCACAGTATTACTACAGTTTTTACTCTATTTGTGTTCAAATAAATGCAGCCTTGGTGAGCATAAGATACCTTCTTTCAAACTTGACTTTATTTACTTTATTCTTATTTTATACTATTTTCTTTGCAAAACTTTCTCTTTCCTAGAATATCTAATGGTATATTTTCCCCTCATTTGGTCTCTTGAGCTCGCTTGACGTGTGCTGATTCAACTGTCCCTAATGTCTACACTTGATGTTCAACTTTCATGAACTTTTAAATGGACAAACATGCTCAAGAATACTGTGGGATCAATTAGATATTTCCCCTTGTTATTATTGATAAGATCAGGACGATGACCGAATAAAACCTCTATCCAACTCTTCTTACTCACCAAGTTTGCAGAGATGGATTGCTCTGGTATGGTTGTTCACTGAAGCTAATTGGCTGAAAAACATGACCGCTCCGTATGGTCTCATTGTGTTTTACTAACTATAGCAGAAGCATCTCTCTTCAGCAATTCCCAGTCTGTCATAAAAACATTAATTCTTCGAAAGAATGTTAATTTGAAAGGTGCACATATGGCGAACCACCATCAACCACTTGTGAAGAGTATCTTACTTTGGAAGTGAACTATTTTCTTGGTATTTTAGTTGATCTCCATTATTTGTTCCTATTTCTTTTTGGACAATTTATAAGAAGGGACTTGTCCATATGGGTCCCAAGGACGTCACTCGATTGTTGACCTCTGTGTGTCTTCCCAGCGCGGTTGGTCCTCTTGGAGACGGTGCCGGCAAGGTGGTTTTTTTTAAGAATAGTCACACTCTTCCTGACAGGTCTGGTAAAACTCAGCTGTCTCTTCGGTTTGCTGATAGCTCTCTGATAGAGGACAGCTCAAGTGCCATGCTCACTGCTAACAGGGCTCTGCTCTTACAAGACGGACAGGGAAGTGATGGCGTAGAATCTGATGTCATACGTACCCTAATGTTCACTTCTACCGAGGTCAATTGAAGGTGTGGCCCTCAAAACATGAAGGTTATTTGCTCAAAAGATAAAAACGTATATACAGTAGTGGCCAGAAGTGATGTCCAGCCTAGGAAAATTGACATCTCCATTCTTCACCCTTTATTCAAATATTATTTAAAAAAATGTGGTAATCATATCATGTAGTTGTGTTTGAAGTCAATTGTTTTATTTGTGATAACGCAGAGAAACATGCAAATTGTCCAAGCTACAAAGAAAGTATGAACACATGCAAAAATGCGAGAACCAACTAAATATTAGGAACTGATATGTAGTCAATGTATTTTGTTTTTCTATGCCTTTTTTTTTTTTTGCATAGTAAAATAAAACCTGTATTTGTAGTTTTCCTTTTTTTGCCAAATAGCATAAATTGATGTTGGTAAGTTTTGGAGCTGTTAAGTGGAATACCACTTCTGTTAAACAATCAGGGTATAACAGGCATAGTTATCGACTGACAATCTCGAAATGTTTTTTTAATTTTTTTATTAACCGGCATGGCCGCTGTATCAGCCTTGTATTGCTTGCGTTTCTGTTTCCCAAAGTGTGCTTTGAGATCTTAACCGGATGGTTCTGCTCTCTTCCACAGATTGAGAGAAGAGAATAATGCCCAAAGATTTCCACTGGTCCCACTGCTGCAGAAATGCCCTGAGGCTTAGTCTGGACTGAAGCCAAGGTAAGCTTAGCAACCTGTGATTAACACAGTGACTTTCTTTCACACTTTCCCCCATTCAATTGTTGGTTAATACACTCATGACATTGAAGGTCTAATGTGTGTTTACGAAACTACATGGTGAGGAGATGAAGAAAACACGTCTATGATATATTGAAACAAATGAAAGTGTGAGTTGGTGTGGTTTGTGTGGGAGGTGTGATGTCATTTCCTCTCTGTATTTGGTTTGAGAAGCAAAAAAGGAACCTTGTTTTCTCTCTTGTTTTCATCCTTGAGATCACTTCCATTTTTCCTTCTGTCTTTTACTCGTTGTTTTTTTTCCAACATTTAGAGGCAACAATTCCCAACCAACCCCGTGGCCCCTAAATTAAAAAGTTGATGTTTGTGTTAGTAATCACTTTCATTAAAAACTTGAACCTGTTAACCAGTGAAACAAACCCAATTAAATTGTAACCTCTTTTGAAAGAAGACACTTGGGAAAGCACGTTTTACTCTCTACAATGCTTAATCATGCCACACAATTATGATCAGTTTTTAATTTATTTTTGTTTTTTTATATATTCTGTAATTGAGATGTTAAAAAGTGTAAATATATATAAAAACATTTAAATAAAAAATCTGAAAAGCATAATAGTACAGGCCAAAAGTTTGGACACATTACTATTTTTAATGTTTTTGAAAGAAGTTTCTTCTGCTCATCAAGCCTGCATTTATTTGATCAAAAATACAGAAAAAAAAATGTAATATTGTGATATATTATTACAATTTAAAATAATTGGTTTTCAATTTATTATACTTTAAATGATCATTTATTTCTGTGATGCAAAGCTGAATTTTCAGGATCATTACTCCAGTCTATCACATGATCCTTTAGAAATCATTCTAATATGATGATTCATTATCAAAGTTGGAAACAGTTCTGCTGCTTAATATTTTTTCATAACCTGTGATACTTTTTTAGGATACTTTGATGAATAAAAAAAAAAAGAAAAAAAAAGAAAAGAAAAAAAGAAGCAAATGTTTTAAAAATAGAAATATTTTGTAACAACAATATACACTACTGGTCAGTAATTTGGGGTCAGTAATTTTTTTTTCTTTCTTTTTTTTGAATAAATGCAGTTCTTTTTAACCTTTTATTCATCAAATATATTAGGCAGCAGAACTGTTTCCAACACTCATAATAAATCAGAATATTAGAATGATTTCTAAAGGATCATGTGATAGACTGGATGTCACATGTGGCAGTATGACTGGAGTAATGATCCTGAAAATTCAGCTTTGCATCACAGAAATAAATGATAATTTAAAGTATAATAAATTGAAAACCAATTATTTTAAATTGTAATAATATATCACAATATTACTTTTTTTTCTGTATTTTTTATCAAATAAATGCAGGCTTGATGAGCAGAAGAAACTTCTTTCAAAAACATTAAAAATAGTAATGTTTCCAAACTTTTGGCCTGTACTGTACATAAATATATATATATATAAATTACATGCATACATAGATACTTGCATACATACTGTACATACATGTATACAAAGATCATTATGTATAGTTTATTAAAAATAAATTACAAATACATTATATGCTATACATATCATATGTATATGATTAAAAATATATAAAATATAAATGTGTACATATATATCAAAATGTTTTGTACAAAATATAAAATAAAATAAAAATGTGTAAAATGAATAACATAGTATGTATTTACGTACGGTGAATTGAGGTAAATTGAGCCTTTTTTTTCTCAAAGAAATTCCAAATCATCCTGATTTAACCCCATTTACTTTTATTTATTAGCAAATTAAACTTTATATTATTAGCAAACATTCATAGAATCAATCAGTCGTTTGATTCTACAACAAGTAAATGGCACTCAGAATAGCAGCCGCGAGCGAGCATGTGTTTGGCTGCGTGTGGATGCCACAGTCGCCACCTGCTCTGCTTGAACCATTGCTCTCTGCCGTCATGTGACTGAAGAGCAGGGTATTGTCTTGGTTTAAAAGAGAGCGCTCGCTTTGAGCAGACCGTCAGAGAGGAGGAATTTTTGAGCGTGGATCATTCACTGTGTATGTAACGGGATGGGAGGGGTCGTTGGAGGATGGATTTTCCTGTACGGGGATGGCAAGGGAAGGCTGGGGGTGGGGCAACTGTAGCCGCTCAGATGGGATTTGCATTAGTAGTTTGTCAGCTGTCATTAGGAGCAGATGACAGTGAGGATAAGCTGTTTGCACACAGCTCTTTCTCCTCCCCTCCTCCATGAACTGACCATAGCGTACACTTTCGAAAAACCAATGGCAAAGTGCCTCGTTTTGATGCAAGCGAGTAAGGGCATGAAATTTCAGCTGACGGTTAATTGTCATCCAATTTATCTCGATTCGCATACACTATTTCTGTGTCATTAACTTCGTGTGGGAACATGTAACAGCCATAAATATTTGGCCATTACGTGAAACTGTTTGTGACAAACCACAGCAGACTGTACGGTTTATTTTTAGGGAACTCCAGAAGTGTCTATATTGCACACGCTTCTCAAGAAGTGCTCTGAGCACAATTTGCAATACAAGTAATGCACTACAGCACCAAAAAGTGATTTGGTTAAAATTCCCTTGATTTTGGCTCATGATATGTGACACACACAATCATTGTATTCAGATGGTTATGTAATAATCTGTATGTGAATTCCAGCTCATGTGTCAAGTTATGCTGAGTGTTCCTGATGCATGCGGTGTCAACTCCTCAGCACTATCCATATGCTGTAAAGACACTCTAGATATATTAATGCACGTCAACCACGGGATCCACTTATCTATAGCCCTTCAAGGAGCGTATCTTGTATTCATCATTAAGCTCACTTATAAATGAACCATGAACAGCTAACTGTGTCACCTAAACTGCTTGAATGTTGGTAAGGCAATGTCCTTGTAGCCCAAAAATACATATTTGAGCTGTCTATCTCGGACAAATTGATACAGTTGAATATATAATTGTGGACGGTAGGAATGTAGCCCATAGTACATACTTGATGTGCATTTTTGTGTTATTGTTATGAGAATAAACCTCTTTTACTGAATGAGGTGGTAGAATTAGCGTAAAATGTCTATGCTATTAAAATGGATGCATTATTATTCAGGCAACTAGCTGTAAGCATGTTTATAAAATCTAACTTGCTCTGCAAGATTCTCTTTAAACTGTTGCTGCATCAATTGTAGAAAACTGTTAATGCTAAAGCTAATGTACTGTGTATTCTGACACATTTTGAAATGCAGAAAGGTGTTGAACTTGTGTAAACTTCTACTTTCCAACTTGTTGAGATTAAGGCCCTGTCCACACGGAGATGCGTTTCGCTGTATACGTATACATTTTTTATCGTATAGGCGTTTCGTCCACACGGATCCGGCGTTTTCGGAGACTTAAACCGCTATTTTTTTAAACCGGGTCCCAAGGTGGATAAATCTGAAAACGCCGCCCTTGCGTTTTCGTGTGTACGGCCAATCTGTATATTTTGTGAAACGATGATGTCATCACACCAAGTGTCAACTAGTCAGACACCGTTAAGTCACAGCAACTACATTTATGGTTTTTCATATTGTTCAACAAAGTTCTTGATTAAAAAAGAAAAAAGAAAAGAAAAAAAGAAGCTACTGTGCCTAATATTCTAATATTATTGTTGTATACAGCGCGCAAGGTTTATGCGAATGCTTTAAGTCTTCTTCTCCGTTTTTAGTGTGTGTCTGTGGCAGAATTACAGCGCCACATACTGGTCTGGCATGTATACTACATCGTTTTGAGTCGGTTTCAGTGGTTTCGTGTGTACGCAGATATTTCTTGAGATGACGCCGTGTTTACGGAAATTTTTTTTTGAACGGGGAAAAAAAATATCGGATAGGGAAAGCTCTGGCAGTCTGGCTTCGTGTGGATGTGGCCTAAAAGAGTTTTTGGGAGCTTAATGGTGCACTCTGAAGTCATGCAACCTTTGTGTAGTTTGTTTATAGCCTATGTTTAGCTTTTTATTTCTGGCAATTTTATTTAGACTTCGCAATTCATAAAAGTTATGTTCGTTTGTAAAGATAAACAAAATGTGTAAGAATCATAAACTTTTGTTGGTCACAGAGATTCTTTTCTGCAATAATCTAAAAGCCAGTGGAAAAATTATATTGGCTTTTTGTCAAAGAAACCAAGATGATGCTAACTTCTGGGTTTGACCTACAAACCTGCTTTATTCCTGCAGCCCTGTATTAGCTAGGCCTAAATGTCTATTATCTAAATGTAAAGATTCACAAAGCTTTTCTGAACTGCTTTGGTCTAGTGATAGACCTTTGCATTTACAGAAACCTCTAAAATAGCAAATCTCAACTTTGGCCCACGAGGTCCACTTTCCTGCAGAGTTTAGCTCCTCCACCCCTAATCAAACACACCTGAACAAGCTAATCAATGTCTTCATGATTACTAGAAAGTTACAGACAGGTGAGTTGCTCAATTTTTGGGTTAAACTCTGCGGGAAAGTGGATCTAGAGGACCAGAGTTGAGAACTTCTGCTCTAAAACCGACAGTTTCAAGAACACTTCTTGCCTACTAATGTTGGAAATGTGGTATAGGTTAAATTGTTGTATTACAACATCAATGTGAGATAGCTTCTTTTTGGGACATAAGTTAAGCATACTTTAAGAAAACCCAGAGGTGGTGTTTCTGCTTGTCGACGTTCTAATCTTCCGAGCTCGGTTTGTCAGCTGCAGAATGTGGACCCTTCCCACTGAGCATGCACTGGAGAAGTTTATTGATTTTTCTCACTGTATCTGTGCCTCTTGTAACCCAAAACCCATCAATACACATCATACATTTAACCCCCTCTCCGTTACACTTTCAGTTATGGGAATATACTTAACCCTGCATTTCGAAATGTACAGGCTCAATGCTGGATCAAACAGTATACTTCTGATGGACAGATAAGAGAAATCCATTTGTCTCTCTTCGTTTCCAGCCGCGAGCGTCCTTTGCCCATGAGTTGCTCCAGATCCGCCGTTTGCCGCTTAATGTGTTTATTATACAGTGCTCTCCTTGTGGCAACTTGAAGTGGCTGTCAGTTTAAAAGATTCATGAATGTGATCGGCTTCTGTAAATGGATGTTGGCTTTTTGGGCCTGCTTGATGCTGGTACTTTAAGACCATTACGTTCTCAGTAATTGTAGAGCTTATGAGTGGCAGGAACATCTCTCTTTCCCTCTCTCAGTCAAGCCATCTGGGACAGTGGCTGGAGACCAGGCCTGCGGCTCTGGGGAGGAGAGAATGTCGATCTCCCCTCCTCCTCCTCCTCCTCCTCCTCCTCCTCCTCCTCTCTCGCTCTCAATCTCAGTCATAAGCTCGTTGCCATCCCCACCCCCTCTTCTCATCCGGCGCTTGTTTTTTGCATTTCCTTAGTAGACTGTTTTCAAGTCTTTCACATATTCTCCATCAGCACTGATTGGTTTCATTTCCTTCACTTCCTGTCTCTGCCCATTCTCACTAGCTGACATTTTGTCTTGAGGCTCATTATCATCAAGTGAAGAGGCTGTAAACACCGAATCTCCTGCAAATCTCCCTCAGACACTCGCTGCTAATAAAGGCCCATCTGTTCTGCATAACCACGATCCCCATCGGCCTTAGGGATCTCTCTGCACTGTAATCAGTAATGTTGGGTAATAGCTGTGGGTTGCTCGCAACGACTCCACACACTCATGTGTATTTTGGCTTTCGTGAACCTCCACCCCCCACCCAGATTTTTAACTCATTTCACCTTCGAGATAAATTTGGGCTCTGTGCCATCAGATGAGCACGATGGCTGGATTTGCGTGGCGAGGTTTAACGTATGATTATGATGCAATTCCCTTCGGCTTGAATTTTGCTCCGGTCCGTATAGGAGGGTCAAGCAAGGACATTGTTCTTGATGGCAAGGCTAGTCATTATACAAACCCTTCAAAGACCCCTGGACCGATGCAGAAGCGGTGCCCTCGTCATGTTCGAGGCCCCTACAAGCACAGGGTGTGTCCCCAGTCTTGATCCCTTTAGCTTTTCCAGCCACAAGATTACAGGGATGGCACATGAAGCTTTGGTGCAAGCTGCCTCTTTGTCTACTCCAGGAGAATGATGGATTGAGCCTCCCTCCTCTGCTGCTCTCTTGAGATGTCTATTGGGCTTTGTTTGGCAAGTTGACCTCTCTGTCTTTTGGTAGGCGCAGTGTTAACCTGCTGTAAGCCTCTTCCACAGTATCTGTCCCACAGTTGGATCTAGAGGCTCAAGACAGTGTATCTTCTGCATTTTAAGTTGACAGTTTAACAAGTACATTAACAATGCAATGACTTGAATAAGCGGGGGAGGGGGGAATAATGATTTTAAACAACTGTCCTGATATAATAACTATCAGTATCAGCATGATTTTTTTTAAATCTATTTATATTTATTTATAAATGTTTTATTTTTAATACATTTAGGTTTTATATACTTTGAAATATTGTATATTTGAAAAATCAAAGAGGTAATTTGAATCTTTTATGACAAGGCACGGTGAGTTCAGGTTGTAATGTCATGTGGTGCAACTTTTCAACCAAAAAAAAAGATAAATCAATAGGTAATGATATTTATAAAAATACTTTTTTACTTTGGCAAATTTATTTAAAAACCTTTTTGGAAAATATTAATACGTTAACTTATAAATTTTTTATGGTAAATATGTTAATACCTTTAACTTGGTTACACCACATGACATTTATACAGTCTTTAAAAAAAAAAAAGAAGAAAAAAAAGAGAGACATCTTTTTTTAAACCGCATATAACCAGCACGAATTGAAATATTACATTTACAAGTACTTGGCACATGTGTTTTAACTAGATTTTTTTTAAAAGGATTAATTCTTTACCGTGTCTTGGACACTGTTATTTGTCATTGGCCCATAGAATCTCAAGGTTGGCACTTCGAATTGAGAGCTTCACTTCAGAGAATCTTCAAACTTACGCTGGAGAATAACAGCTTCATATCTGAGCGTGCAAATTTAATACTAATGATCTGTGGAGTGCGGTGCTTGCTTCCTGCTGAAACCGTAAGGTCTGGAGATTTTTGGTTCATTCTTTCAATTCCAGGCGATCCCAGCATTGTCGTCTCTGCATTTTGAAGAACCCAGACTGTCAGTCTCCTGTCAGGCAGGCTCCTGTCTCTTCCGGTGATATCCAACCCGTCAGCGGATGCACACTGCAAACCAAGGGCTTCTCTGACAACTTCATCAGTGGGGCAAAGTCAACTGATTCTTTGAGTCATTACTTGTGTATGTGTGCTTTTTCTAGTTTTTGTAGTGTTGTAAAACCAAACGGGTTCTCTCCACTGCACAAAGATGGTACATATACAATAATATATTATATAGACTCAACGTTACCCTGACAGAGCCACAGAATGTCACAGTAAATTTGATCCAGTTCCCTTGTTGAGCTATTTGTCATCCACTTCATCTGTCTATACTCACATTGTAGGGGGCTCAAATATTGTTTAATATAGTTTTAACAAGACATCCATGTTTGTCTATCTTTCAAGTTTCCCTCACAATCGATTCAACTTTACAATTTGGACCTCCCTATGCTGAACATTAAGATATTTTATATATATTCTATAATATACAAACATTTTGATCGTAATCTTGATCCCTGCATTGGCATTTATGTTGTTGTTTTTTTTAAGTTGGGACAGTCCAGGCATTTAACTGTGTATGAATCCTTGGTAACCATTTTTTTTTCCATTTGTTGTCCATTATTTGACTTTAAACACGACTACACCAGGCCCAGCCAGTCGTGATTGGATGATATCCTCAACACCAGGCCCCAACAAGTGGCCATTAAATCTGTCACTGGGAGGTTTCAGCATGTCATGTTTTGTGAGACTTGTAATGAAGTATCAAATAGTCACACATCATCTAATGATAATTTCACACCAACAAGGAACGTCTGTGCTTACTCAAGATCATGAGGGATAAGTGTCAGTTTCTGTCTGTGCGTCCGCAAGAACAAAAATTAGGTTTCAAGATAATTAGTGAACTACCGTACTTTTTATTAAGTGCAGAATAGTTGTTGAGTTATTTGCTATCAAACCTGTTGTCCTGCATGCCTATTTAGTGAATCACATACAGCAAATCCCCATGACTCAGATGTAAGGTCATTTATCTCTGTCTAAACCAGTGTTTTTAGGCTGAACTATGTTCATCTTAATTGCAGTATTCTAGTTTTGATAACTTTTAGCTGAATTACTAGTTCTGAATGGAGGCTGTATAGAGTGATGACCATGCATCATGCAAGCAGACACGGCAGACATTTAAAGGGACACATTTGTTAAGGTTCTCTTTAAAGTGACTTTTCCACACATACAGTATATGTTGTATTACAGCCATAGGCAGCAATGGTTGCATACTACCCATCTTTAAATTCAGAATGTCAATGGGTTAAGCTGTTTAATAGCATTATGAATGCATAATAATTTCATAACTTTGATCTTTTTGCACTACGCTAATGCTTTTCTGCTGCTTAGCTGACTTTGAAATTGCACTATTGCACTATTTGAAATTGAAATTGCACTATTTACATTAAGCAATGTGTAATTCTACAGTCTTGCAACACATGTGGTATCCATTATAAATTAACTTTCCAAAAGCATAAACCATGTCACCTTTACTAGTTTATTTATAATAATTTTTTTACATATTTGATCATTTACAGATTTAAATAGAATTTGGTTTGTTGTTAAAGTGAGATTTCAACTTTCAAATGTTGTCTTTAAAATTGTTGTAGGTTCAGATTATGGGTACGATTTAGGTGTGGGTCCAACAAACAAACAAATAATAAATAATAATAATCAGGTAAAAACAGTAAAACTTTAATACTAAATGAGAACGTGGTTTTTAAAACTATAACATCTTTTTCACAATTTCTGAATATTATAAACAGGATTTGTAACTTTTTTTCTAACATTTTTAAACAATGTGAACATTTTATAAGAAGTGTGGAAAAATCACTTTTTCTGTATGCTTTCCTAAAGCTCAAGCAGGAGAGCATGGTGCTCGCGATGCCAAGATCATGGGTTCGTTCCTATCAATATTAACATGCATGAACTGATTAAAATTTACACCGTCAACACTGTTGACGTACGTGTCCATTTTTCCGATAAAAGCATCTGCTAATGGCATAAATGTAAATGCCCTCAGAGGGTAGTTGAGAAACTGACATAAAATAAAATCATTCTTCTGATGTATTAAGTTGAGTTTGTGCAGCTCTTTTTAACCGTGAAATTTTCAAATTGACCTGCAAACATAATCATAAAATAAATTTCATATGCACATTCCACAACATTATAGGTGAATCAGTATTTAATCAAATACTGGTCAAATTGACCCACAATATTATATAATTGGTTAAATCTCACCTTGCTTGACAAGACTATCTAGTACTGTTTAGTGCTACTTTGTTGCTGATCTACTGATAACCTAACTTAGCCATTCTCACTTTACTGGTGAAGCTGGCCATCCCTCATGGTCCTTTTGATGAAGTCTTGCTGGTTAAGCTAGATAAGAAGCCTAGTTGAGAACTGGAAACACATGCTGGTGCTGCACTTTAACTTTAACCATAGCTGTTGTCTTCAGGGACTGAAGCCATCGACAGATTCTTTTCTTTTTGGATGCGTAAACCCTCCCGAACACGAGTCTTTAGATGTTCATTTGGTGTCAGTGATCAAACATGGTATTTTTAGTTCCGTTGAATCACAAACAAACAAAACTCCCTATAACCCTCCAACTGTCCCAGATATAGAGTCTCTTCTCAGTTGTGTTGATGGCAGCAAGGCTTTCCAGTAGGGAGTCATCCCTGCGGACTTTAAATGGTATCGCTGGAGGAGAGAACAGGAGGCTGTCAGCGCTCTGTATGCTGGAGAGTGGAAGTTCTCTGTGCTGCCTGTTTCTCTTTTCCTTCTCCTTTGTTGAGTGTTACAGGCTGGCACATCTGTTTATGGCAAGAATCAATAGACAGGGTAAAGAGGTGGAGGGTTTATATCTGTCTTTCCTCAGAATTTACTTGGAAAAAGACGAGTTTGAGTGCAATTCAGATAGTATATGCGATGTTATATTTTCAATGACAAAATGCCTTTCTGGTTATGTCTAGATAAGAAAATGCATAGAAAGGTGTAATAATTTGAACTCTTGTTGGCTGATTTGTTATGCTTGTACAAGCCAAGTCTTGTGACTTGGAGTAGATATTTAATAGTTAAAGGGTTAATTCACCGAAACATGAAAATTCTGTCATCAGTTACAGATTTGACTGGACTCTCATCCTTCCAGATTTGTATAAAATCAAATATGATGAATGTGACAGTATACACACGAGAACAAACCTCAACGTGTTAACTGTTGTTTCATGTAAATTGATATGCGTTGATCAGTGTTTTTATGTAAATAAAAGCTTAAATTAAATCTGTTTTTCCATAAAGCGATTGTGTCTCTTCAGAATACTGCTAAATTCATATGAATTTCTTTTACGATCTCTTGATGAACGTCTTGAACTGTTAAAGTGTTGGTGGAAGTTCAAGAAGTTTAAACGATGATAATTTTCATTTTTGGGTGAACTAGCTAATCCTTTAAGGAAAATAATGTTTTCGCAAAACATGTGAGATGTTTGGATGAATGTTCACGCTGCTCTTTTCCATACACGCAGAAATAAAAGAATAATTCATAAAATCACTATGATATTGTAGAGAGGACCCCATGATGATGTCAAGGTCAATAAGTCGCTGTTAAAATGTTAGATAATTTGAGTTTATGACAAGGCAAATTTAGTTAAGATTGTAAAATGTCCTGTGGTGGAATGCCCAAAAATCTAATGATATTTATGAATTAATATAATTCATCATATGTGTCCCTGGATCACAAAACCAGTCATAAGTCGCACGGGTATATTTGTGGCAATAGCCAACAATACATTGTATGGGTCAAAATGATCGATTTTTCTTTTATGCCAAAAATCATTAGGATATTAAGTAAAGATCATGTTCCATGAAGATATTTTGTCAATTTCAAACCGTAAATATATAAAACATTTATTTTTGTGAGTGAATGCAGCACAACCGCGAACATAAATGAACAACTTTAAAGGAGATTTTCTCAATGTTTCTCAATATTTTCAATAGTTGTATCTCGGACAAATATTGTCCTATCCTAACAAACCATACATCAATGAAAAGCTTATTTATCCAGCTTTCAGATGATGAATAAACCTCAATTTCAACAAACTGACCCATGTGACTGGTTTTGTGGTCCAGGGTCACATATTTGCAAAGAATACTTTTTACCTTTAAAAATAATGTATTCAAGTAAAATATGATATTTTGAACTTTTACTTTTACACCACATAACATTTTTAGTGTAATTCGAGTTAAAACATTCTTGAAAATTGTATAAAAGATTTTCAAAACATATACTAAGAGTACATTTCTAAGCACTTGACATGCATTTCAAAGTAGATTTGTTTTTGTTTTATTCATCCAGGACACTGCCATGTCAACGACCCACCTGAGTGTCAATCGTTCAGCAGAGAAGCCCCTGAAAATGTCTCCACAAATTTTCCAATGGAAAAAAATATATATTTTTACTGTTTAATTGGGTGGATAACTGATAACCTAATTTCCGTTTACATCAAATTAAATAGGCCATCTACCCTGACGAAGCTCTATTACACTGCGTGTAGATGAGCGGGGGCGGGGGGGCGGAGCGTCCGCTGAGAACCGCCCCGTCGTTCCGCCCACCAGTCCACGCATCTGATTGGACGTCCCCCTAACACTCATCATCTGCGTCTTTAACATACTCTAGAGCTGCTAATGGGAGTGAATGATTGAGAAATGTGTCAGTGTTCCTCATTATCTCTCTCAGTGCTGTTGATTAGTGGAGGTCTGACACGGCTCACGTTGAGCTGGCTGACTGGCCTTCTCCTTCCCTACTGCTGTAAATAATTAATGCTCCATGTCAGTGCCTCCCCGAGCCCTGTCGTGGGCTATGCCCTGTTCACTGCGCCAGCTGCGACCTGCTTTAAGCGCAGGGGCTTCCAGAAGCTGGTCATGCTACATTCACGTTGAGCTGTTTGTGTGGCTTAACTAGGTTAGAGTAGCTGATTGTGGCTCACCTTTGTGAGTCATTCATTAATATTAAACAAGCTGAGCCTGTTTCATTATTATACCCTTGTTTGCACAGTAGCAGATATGTTTTTTATTATACTGTTGATTGATTTTACCTATGTTTTTTTGCTACAGTGTATGTAGTATGTAGTGGTTGCAGTTAGATAGATTTGATATTTTCACTATTTAAAATGTGCTTGTTTTTGAAAGCTAATTGAATTAGTAGTGTTTGCTAACTAATATCGCTGAGGTTTTCTTCATGAATTCAGAAACAGACCTTGAAAAAGCATTGCAAGAATTTTCCAATTTTAGGGTTGCACTGTACATTGTTCCGTGTTGTTATTGTTAACTTAAACTATTAAGTAAAATTGAAATAAAATATAAATATTAAATGGAAATACTAAGAAACTAATACAAGTATTTATCAAATTATATCAAATTATCATTTAAATGATATGTATTAATATAAAATAAAATAAATTAAAGCTACATTAAAAAAAATTAAATGAAAACTGGAAATATAAAATTAACAAAATCTAATGACAGTGACAAAAGCACATAAAAATGACCCCAAAAAATTACAAAAAAAAATTATGAAAAAATTAAATAAAAGCTAATTCAAAATATTAATGAATACTATAATCATGTAATATAAAATAAAGTGACATTGGTACCAAACTGGCTATCTGCTACTATTACAGATTTTTATTTATTTATCAGTATCAGTCAATATTGTACATTTCTAATTTTGTATGTTAATTCTTAAAACACTAATAATATAACAACTCAAAATTAATTTCCATTTTTCATACCGTACATTTCCATTTTTTTCATATCGCACATTTATTATAACGTTGTATAATGTGCTGCCTCAATCGACTTATAGCATTTAAAAGGATTCATTTTAGTTTTTAGTCTTTTATTTTTTAATTTATGCAAAATGGTATCGAATTTTAATCTGCCATTTATTGATTATCTCCTTACCAATATAAGCCCGAATTATAATATCAGTAGATTTCTATTTATTAATTTTTTTTTGTGTGTGTCTAATACTAACACTTCATTCCTCAGCAGATTCCACATATTTGTGTGCATGCATATATTTAGAGCAGTGAGGTTTATTAGACGCATGTCTCTCACCGGGAGTTTTAACACAAGCCGGTCACCATATCACTAGTCATCATACGGATCTGTGTGGGGGTATCTGGATATCAGACACCTCTGACTGTCTCCCCCTGCCTTAGGGGACACCAACATCTCTGACTCATTCTTCAGCGTATGTGGGTGATGTACGCAGCTTGCGGGACATCTGCTAACTGTAAACCTGTCAAAAGCAGTCTGGCACCAGTGTATAGTACTGTACATTAACTCTGTTTTACATTCTTTTCACTTACATTATCAAAGAGAATTTCATCAACAACCCATTAAGAAAACGTAATTGCTTCTAACTTGAGAGGGCGGAAGAAAAGACAGAAAGCGTCTCTTTCCTTTTCAAGCACGCCCACTCAGTAGAGATCTTATCAGTCGCCTCGAGCCTGCGGTTTCATTACTGTGTCCTCCCAGCCTGACGGTAGTTGGCATCTCTGTGAAAACTCCATTCAGAGAGCTCTTGAACTCTAGTGTAGCTGTCCTAATAATATAAACTTATTAGAGTATCTGCAAATATGTCAAGGGCGATTGTTATCAGCACAGTTTTAAAAGGTGTTTTTGAGTGTGATTTATGACAGTGGTTCTCAACACGTGGGTCATTGCCCAAAAATGCAACAGGGCAAATGCAACTAAGCATATATTATGCAACACTGTAAAAAAAGAAAAGAAAGTTTGCTGCCTGAAATTAAGTACAATCAACTTTTTAAGTTATATTAAACTGACTTGAAAAACTGAAAACATTTTTTTTTTATGACTTATATAAAAGTGGAAAATTAAAGTTAAAGCAATGTAAAAAAAAAATATTGTCATAACTTATTGATTATATAATTTATTTATTTTTAACAGAGGATTAGGGCATTTTGTTGTTCACGTTGAAAGCCATAAGTCTTGTCTAGTGTTGTCACTTTTTTGTTTAGTTTTATTTTTGTATTTTTATTTTGGGTCATTACCCAAAAATGGTGTGCTGGTCGATTTTGATCCCAGACAACAGAGCAAATGCAACTAACCATATCATTTCATACAGTCAACAAAATCAATTGGCATATCAACATTTAAAAGAAAATATTTCAGTTATATTTTGTTGTTGACATCACAAGTGTTGTCACTTTTGTTTTGATTTTTTTGTGTGTGTGTGTTTATTTTAATTTGTTGTTTAGTTTAAGTTTAGTTTTATTTTGTTTAATAAATTTTTTCTTGTTTTGTTTTATTTTTAAATTTTTTGTTTTAGGTTAGTTTTAATTAAAACAAAAAATATTTAGTTTTTTAAAAAAAATATTTTTAGTTTTGTATTTCTTGTCAATATTGCTAATTTGTCATGTATTTTCATACATCAAAGTTTGCAAGCATGATAGCAAATCAAATTCTTTAATTAGTGTTTCTCAACCAGCTTTGATAGCAGTCTTCAGCACCAGTAGTACAGAGAGCACTGACTCCGTTAAGTACATTTATCAAAAAAGCTGCTTGATGTTGCTTCCATTGTATCAGATATTTGGTTGTATTAATCTTTTGCACTTTGGTCCCCTCCATCTGTGTTAAAGCCTCTTCAGCCAATCGGATTGTGTCGGTTAGTGGGGAAAGCTGATAGCATTTCAAAGCCGCATCTGTAATCACTAGCTACCATGTCTAACTCTCGAGTCTTCTCATTACGGTGATTGTCCATGGTTTCAGTCCGAAACACCTACCTTTCCGCGTGAAGGCCCCTGCGGCCTTTGAGAAGCTGCTATTAACAATTGATTGAATTACGCGTCACACGAGTGAAGGGGCTAGTTATATATAGTAAGGCTGTAGAGGTTGAAGTGGCTCTCTTGTCTTGGTATGGAAAAAAAACTGTGCACCTGACAGCTGGGCACATATGGTTTTGTTTGGGGAATGCATTCGAAACCAACACCAGTGAAATGTTATGATTATTGATACCACAATACTTGGTACAATGATACTCTACATAAGGGGCCGGGAACCTTTTTGATCAAAGAGCCAATATTTCATTATTTTTTTTATCATGTGAATAGTATACTCACCAAGACGGGCATTTTGACATATTCTGTGGCTACTATGCTTGCAATGTCTCTTGGCACAGAGCACCAGTTTTAATAAAACTATAGGTTTCAGTCCTGTCACTTATTTATATATAGCCTACTTTTACATTTTCGCTGCTAAATAGTTTTCGCTTGAATCTGAGGATTGATCACACACTTTGGCCAGTACAACTTTAAATATATTATTATTCTAAACTTTTCTTTTCATTAACTTTAGTTGGTACAACAAAGGATTTAAGGAATTGTAATTGGTTGCTTTTCCTACAAAAGCTGATCTCTATTGATGTCCAATTTTGTATCGATCATTGATAAAGAGGTGCGAGACCTGGTGAGCCTCATGATTTTTGTCAAAGAGCCAGGTGTGGCTTGCGAGCCATAGGTTCCCGACCGCTGCTCTACATCGTTGTCTATTTTAGAATTGACTCTATTTTAGTAATGCTAACAGTCATGCTAACAGTGACATTGCCTAAATAAATGTGCGAATCCAGTGGTGTCTGCTGTCCAAGGGGGCACGGAAAATCTTCTAGGCTGTGTCACAAGAAGCCGTTTGTCATTAAGCTGGACAGAAGGGCCCCGTGATTAACAGAAGGCCTTACGTAATGTTACGATTCAGATGTCCCGCTGATGAATGTCTCTCAGACTCGAAGGTTAGCGCGGTTTGAATGAATCTTTCTCTGCTGTTTTCTCTAGTTAGCTGGTGTCCAGTGTCTGTAGCGTTGGCCTCGTCCCCCAGAGCTGTTTGATTGGCCTCTCTGTCTTTAGGTTTAAGTAGGGCACTGCAATCCAGCAGGGATTCAATACCAGCGCTCCATTCACTCCAGCTCTGACTCCCCCAGCCGGCCTACAGTGAGGCTGCAAATTATGCAAGGCAATGTGTGTGCGTCAGCTTGGCCTGAACGCAGCCCAGTGTGTTGGCCTCGTGTGCTGGCCCGAGTGTCTCTCCGCCTGCTTCCCGAACACTGCAGATGAAGCCCTGAGAGAGATCGGAGAGGGGAAGGATGGTGTTTTCATTAACTTCCGCTGCCCAGATTCACAACAGGTCTCATCAACACTCTGAAGTCCCTGTGTTTTTTTTGTTGACGTAATGTATTGCTTTGTACTTAAAAAAAAAAAAAATTCTTTTATTTTCTTTGGACTCCCGGTTTGGCTTCAGAAGTGGAAATCTAGTAAATGATCTAACAATGCTTTTGAGGAGATGATGCTTAAATTGCAACGGACCATTACCGTAATTCCACCTTTTTAAAAATAGGTCTGCTATTTTCAATTATGACAATTAGCCCACATAATGCTATTTATATGTTTTTATTGGAACGCTGAATGTTATTTTCAACAAATTTACCCCAGAGGCTGCAAACGTTGGAAACGTTTTCCATTACATTAACGGCTCTATTTATGACAAGAATTTCAGCAGCCTTTAATGTATCCTAAATGTTGCATGCACAGTTTTCTTTCTTTTTTGTCTGTATATATATATACTATTCATTTCTAAACTATTCATTCATAAACTATTCATTTCTAAATAAAACCTTTTATATAATAAGGTTTTTATTTAGAAATGAATCGTTAAATTAAATTAAGTGAAAAAGACATTTAAAGTTAAAACAAGATTTCTATTTCAAATAAATGCTGTACTTTTGGCACTTTCTATTAATCAAAGAGTCCTGAAAAAGTATCGAGTTTTAAGCAGTGCAACTGTTTTCAACATTTGTAATAATAATATTAAAAAAAGTTTGAGCACCAAAATCAGCACATTGTAATAACAATTTGCGGTTACATTTTATTTTAAGGTGTCATTGTTACAGTGTAATTATATATTCTATAAGTATTGAGTAATATTAAGCAACTACATGTACTACTATAGGGATAGGGTAGGATTAGGATTTGGTTGAGGGTTAGTTGCATAATTAACTGTTATCACTAAACATATGTAACGAGGACACTGTAAAATAAAGTGTTACCCAATTTGCAATATAACTTTTTCACTGGGCAACCTTGGTGAGCATAAGCGACTTGCGATATATATAGCAGTCATGCGCCATTTAATGTTGCACACTATTATTAAAAAGCCTCATTCAATAATTTATATGAGTTAATTTTCTCCTTGTAATAAGACATTTCTCTCTCTGTTTCTCTCATCATATTGAGAACAGTACTAGATGATGAAATGTACTAGTTTTCTCTCTCTCTCTCGTGGGAATATTCAGTTTTTGTGAAACTCTAAGTATATATAAGGCACACAAATGTGAATGGAAAGTGAAAATGCATTACATATTGTAGCACATGTTGGAAAGATAAATGGCTCTGCCTGTGTCCGTATTTGTTGGGGCTTGTTAAATGAAAATTTGCATGCTCAACAGTCTTTTTGTGCTGTACAGTATACAGCACATTGTGTTCTCTCACTCTCTGACCCCTTACTCTCTTTTTATTTCTCACCACTCTCAAACCCAAATACTTTCGTGTTACTTCCACTTTTCTTTCATTGCTCTGCCCTCTCCTTTCTCTCACTTGGTCTCGGGGGACCCCCATTGTCGCGCAATATAATTGAATCCCTTTTTTGTTCCATTTTCTCTAATTTTCATTTTCACAGGCCTCCTTACGCCTCCCAGCATCAACCCACATCTTCAGTATATGACCTCTGAACACAACCCCTAAGCCTTCTCGCTTTCAATTATCTCTAATTAGCAATTCAATTTTTCAGGCTGTTGTAAAGAGCCATTAAAGACTGTATTAATTGATAAGGAATTTATTTTAGAGATTTTTTTTTTGAAAATGCAAGCTGCCAAGGTGAGTGTTTTCAGGCCAAACGAAAGGATAAAAACCTCCCAAATTCTTTTAAGTCCCTCATAGAGTCATTTTAACCACAAGTACCTAAATGACTGATTGATTCCACATGCATCTCTCTCAGAAGAGCAGTTTGGCTTGTTTGCAAATCATCAGGTGCTCAATTTGATGACATTATGATTCTTAACTGCAAGTTTTTGAACTGTTAAACAGATCTCTATCCACTGTCTTTCTCAAAGCACATTAGAAATAGTTGGCACAGTGTGCTGTTTAACCTGTTCAGGAGATAACTCAATATGATGTTTTTCATTGGTCCACCCCGTTATATGTTGCAGTGAAGCGAAGTGTGTTCATTTGTCAAGCCTACCTAAAGATGATGTGTCCTTTGAGCATTTTCTGAATCTCTAATGTTGACATTTTCTCCGTTAGGTGATATGCATTGAGGATGAGTGCGGTCGGGGAAAACTCATCGGACCCTTCCAGGTCAGAGGGTCAGAAGCGTAAGGAATGCCCATCAGACCTCCTGGGCCCAAGGTACCTCACACATCATGCAAACTGAACAGCAGGTTACAGTGAACTCTGAAACTGCATGCTTTGCAGTACACACATTTTTAGTTTGTAGAGTGAATTTCTCAGTGTCTACACTACAGCTGAACTGCAATAATCTTGAGCAGGCCTCCCACTGGTGGAGCTCATCCTAGATAATACACGTTTCTATATAAAGCCCTTTTCCACTGAGTCAGGAAACATCAGTCTGTATAATTCATTCATAGGAAGTAGCTATGCACGCCCTCTGTATTGACAAATTTTTTCTGTGCAAACTGCTGAAGATGCAGAGCAGCAAATTGAAAATGCAACCTGTTTAAGGTGGCATAGAAGAAGCTCTGGAAACTGTTGTCTATTTTAGTGTGAAACACAATGCAGAAAAGAGGGTCTTGCTGCAATGATTGTTTAGATTTTTTTTTTTAGGTGTGATGCTGTAGAGGGTTGTCTAAAGGCTATTCACACTTTAAACATGCTCATATGTGACATGTCACCTTAAATATAATGTATCATCCAAAGACACCCAGAAGTGTGTGTACAACATTTTTAAATATCGCAGATTGAATGAATGAATGTGTGTGAATTTTCAACAAAAACTCAGGCTAAATATCTGTCACTAAATATTGTGATTTTCTTGATTTATTGTTGAAGGTGGTAAATTTGTTACAAATGTGTTTGCTTTGATGAATTTATGCCAAATTTTTCTTTGCCAAAATAATAGAAAATAAACGGAGGAAACGGTGATATTTTCCAAAGCAGTCTTAACCCGTAAAATGGTAACACTTTACAATAAGGTTCGTTAGTTAACATTAGTTAACTACATTGGTTAACATGAACTAATAATGAACTGCACGTATACCGCATTTATTAATCTTTGTTAATGTTAATTTCAACATTTACTAATACTTTTTAAAAATCTTGTTAACATTAGTTAATGCATTGTGAACTAGCATGAATTTACAATGAACAGCTGTATTTTTATTAACTAACGTTAACAAAGATGAACAAATAGGTTGGTTAGTTCATGTTAGTTAATGCATTACTAATATTAACTAATGAACCTTATTGTAAAGTGTAACCAGTATATTTCTAAAGCATGTTAAGTGCAGGTCTGATTGTATTTTTTGAAGTTGTATTTTTTGCTCTATAGTCAGAAATATTTTTTGTTTCTCTTCACAGTCCCAAACGAAGCACTGAGAAACGCAACCGGGAACATGAAAATAAGTACATAGAGGAGCTTGCAGAGCTGATTTTCGCAAACTTCAATGACATCGACAACTTCAATGTCAAGCCTGACAAATGTGCAATCCTAAAGGAAACCGTGAAACAGATTCGTCAAATTAAAGAGCAAGGTAAGAATCTGATGGACTCTTCTTTGAACTCACATAATTACTTGTCTTTCTAATAAATTTACAAATCAAAATACATGACAAATGTCCTAGAAAGTTCAAGATTACCCCATAATTATAAACTCTTGAGGTATGACGTTACAAAACATAATCTCTACATAGTGCTACATTCATTGGTTTAGCATATTCGGACCTTTGCATTAAGCTAGAAGTTATTAGGAGCTAACATAGACTTTTGACATATGTAGGCATTTTCAGGTTGTTTGTGAATATGTTTGGCCTCTCATCAGATCTTGAGAAAGAGCTTTGTTATATCAGCTATAGATTTCAGATTGGCTTTCATCAGGTGCCTAGACAGATTAGCATCATGCTAACTGCAGACTGACTGTTGCCACAAACAGAAACCAAACACAAGATTTGACTAGAAGTCACAGTTTCTTTGCTTTTCTAGATTTGTCATATTTTCCAGTTGTTCTGAGTTATCAGGGATTTTTGATTCGGGACACATTTGCGCTTCTTGTGCAGTGATTTGGATTCAGGTGCAGTGCTTGTTAGCATGTTGTGCTATTAAAATGCTATGCTTTTAGTTACTTGATAAGTTTTACGGATAAATATATATCTCCGACTTGGAGCACACACAGAAAGCCACCTAAACAGCCTCTCGGCTTAATTTGCGGCTTAATGCGCTTTTAATAACACTATTTAACATCAGACACATCCCGCAGTTAAGCAACAGTAGACTGCATTTTACAACACTTACTTTTAAGTTTGGGCTTTTAGGGAGAAACGAATAGTGTTAATAGCATAGTGTTTTCCGCATAGGCCTACTATATAGTAGGGAAGTATATGATTTTGGAAGCAGAATAAGTGCTAGTTTGACGTGTGTGTATCTGCATTGATTCTGCCTGGGCTGTGATGGAGATTGTTTGTGATGTACTGCGCTCTGGGTTATGTAATGCTGAGCAATGGTCGGCGTCTGCTGTGCCGTCCCTTACCCCTCCTTCACCTCTCCTCCACTACGCTCGATGCCACACGGGCACAGCATCACACACTGCTCTAATACGGTTTGTACAGTCTCAAACACAAATGGGCCTGTTTTGCCTGTAAACAAGGCCTTAAGGTTTGAGAGCAGCAGTCACGATTCTATGTTCTTCACATTTTATTCAGACCCATAGCAACAATTGTTTCTCTGAAGAGATCATTTACTTTCATTGAGAGGTAGTCTAGGGATTGTAGTGTGTGATGGTTGAAATAAATAAATATATATGTATGTTAGGGGTGGCACGGTACATGAAAAAACATCCGAACCGTTCGGTTCGCTTGTCTCGGTTCGGTGCGTGTGTGCGTCGCGCGGTTCGCACGGTTCGACGCATGCGCAATGTAGCCTTGTGCCCGTGCTACTGCTAATACAATGCTAAATCATAAATCAGACAAATGTAGAATAACATTACAATGTCCAGCAATCGATTTAAATAGTAGGCCTACACTGGGTTTACTTAGACATTTAATGAGATCAACTCCACTAGGCTATATGTTGTTTTTTTCACGTGAATAAATAGGCTACATAGATCGACTGTTCCACGTACCGGTATGTACTTTAATGGTCCAGTGGCAGAACTTGCCAAGCGTGTCAAAGGTTCTGAGTTCTAATCTGCACTCGTATATATTTTTCTTTTTCATCAAAACCGATTATGTTTATCAGCGGTTGTATATCAAGCAGGGACAGATTTGTATGAATTTTGTTTTGTGATTTCATCGGAACGAATAGAGTAGCCTAGAGTCTCCTCAACGGACTGAAGCGCGCGTCTGAGTGAAGAATGTGCGGCCGCTGCGGTGTGTGCGCGAGCCACGAGAACACTGTATCAGCGCCACTGATCGCAACGGCAACGAGCACTTTGATCACTTGATTAAAAAAAACACATTTCAGCGCTAGATTGCTTCTTATTTAACAAACGAACGAAACGAATACTTTGCTAGTTAACTGGAAATGTTTTATTTATTTGTATTGGTACATCCGTGCTGGGACATAATATCAACCCTGGCAAAAAGTGGTGACAAATAACTGTCCGACACAGCCCACGGGAAATGAGAAGCTGCGTTTTGCAAACACACCCCATTTATGAAATAAATTAATTAATAATTAGATAATTCAGCTATATATCATATGCTGAAGTAAATTTTTGGAGTGTTAAAGATTAAAAGAAAAAACAACAACAAGAACCGTACAGAACCGAAAACCGTGACCCTAAAACCGTGATACGAACCGAACCGTGGGTTTTGTGAACCGTGCCACCCCTAATGTATGTATGTATTTATGGATGGATGTGGATGGATGGATGGATGGATGTATGTATAGGGATGGATGCATGGAAATATTATAAATATTATAAAACATTTAGCACATTTTTACTATTACAGCTCTCAAGGTTAACTAATCGTGATAAGTGTTGATTATAGCATTATATTTAGATCTATGAGCATTGTAGCCAATCACAGACATATTGAGCGCATGAATGCAGTGATCTCATCATTGCAACACGATTTCTGCACACAAATGATTGCTTTCCTCATAACTAACAGTTGCAAACACAATGTAAATAAGAAATTTGTTTATTATAACTTGATTTTTCAGTCCAGAACTGATAATCTTGCGCTGTTTGATTGACATCTTCAGCGATTGTAAAGGGAGCGTTCTCTGATCACTTTCTATATAATTTAATCACAGTTTAAATTATTTTCATCATACTAAGAGAAACAATGTGAAGTTGACCGTTTAGTCACTGGTTTGATTTACTGACACATAAACCACAATTAACGATTTTGAGACAAAGAACATCTGACTGTACATGAATCATTACATATCAGAAATCATCACTGGTGATTATGGTTAGACACGTACACATAATCATATATAACAAACGATCTAACAAAGCAATAGTAACAGTAAAAACTGCAAATCCAGCGTCAGAAAGAAGGTTATGCAGTGACTGTGTTTTCAAAACTGGGCACTGCACAACATTTTGCACTCTTTAAAGGCATATTTTCAGTTTTTGAAACTTACAGGATATTCTTATAGTATGATTACCTCTTATAGTATGATTACCTCTTATATGTCAAAAGCTCAAGGAAAATTTTATTTCTCATGACCCCTTTAATGCTTTAATGCATTTAAATGGATAGTTCACCTAAAAATAAGAAACATATCCTCACACCTAAAACTCCATGACTTTCTTTCTTACACAAACTGCACAGGAACTGACAGCCTCAAGCTGTGGTCACATTAGCAAAATTTTGTGGGTCATTTGTCAATAATGTAGCTACCAATTTGAACCCGCTGCGAAATCTGCATGGAGAAATATTTCGCCCTCACACAGAATTCCTCTTTGAAATTGACTGGATTCTGATCGCAAAAAAATAACAAAGGTAAATGTGAACGCACCTTCATTCACTCTTCACTTTCATTAATGTTTTTCTTTTCCACACAGTGAAAGTGAATGGTCACTAAACTGTCCGTTTTTGATTCCACAGAAGATTCCACATTTGATTCATTTTCAGTTAATGTTACCTATGCAAAAATTGCCATCATAATGTGAAGGTGTTGTGATTGGTTGCCAGGGTGTTGCTATGTATTTGTTACAGTGCTCTGAGTATTTTTTTGTGCATTGCTATGCAGTTGATAGGGTGTTATGATATGGGTGGTTGCTTACGTTTGCTTGCTGGTCAAAATATTAGCAAACCTTTTCTCAGCAAGTTGTGATTTGATTGTATAATTCACGTAGTACAAAAAGGGTGCAAGATGAGCATGTGCAATTATAATATACTATTAAACTAGCTATGCTAGCAAGCACGGCTAATAAATTGTGGCAGTGAACAGTTTTCTCCCTGTTTGTATAGAAAACACAATTTGATGGACATTTGCCTGAAAAGGGTGTTTTCATTGTGTAGGTCATCTGCTAGACATTTAATGCCCAAAACTTGAGTTTCAAAACTGGATTATTCTTAATTATACCGGTTTAATTTGTTCATTAGTGAGGCGGCGCTTATAAATTTAGAGATTGAACAACACCCAATAGATGACGTGATCTGGAATCCTCCCATGGAGAGTCAGCATGACCTAGTATCCATGATCAGGATGTGCATTGATTGGTCGAGAGCAGAGTCTTGGGCGGGGCTTTGAATTGTGACTGATAGGGCAGATCCTAAAGGCTTCTAGAAACTCCATCTGCTGTTGAAGTGATGGTGTGACCTGATTCACAGCTTTTCTGGAGATAAAATTGCTTTTTTTCCTGTTTGACGGCGATTGGCTGACAGAAAGGAAACTGTTTTGCAGCCGAGTTTGAAACGAGAGAGGGAATGAGTTATTACCGGACCTATGGTGCAGCTGTGCTGGTTTACCAGTCCCTGCTGGGCACCACAAAGACCTGCTGACACACAACACGCTCACATCCACTCATCATCAGGAGTGTACGCATGCGTATCTCTCCCAGACACACATGCACACGTACGGAAAGAGCAGCGTTTGGAGCATCCCAGAACGGCCTGAGAGGGAGGCTGATGGATGGCCCTCTCTCTTTGCCATATGGCTACCCATCATGCCAGCACAGTTTGCCTCTCTATCGTGTCCTCTGTGAGCCTAATGCATCCACTGATGATCCCGAGGACTACTCCTTTTAATGGATGGGTACAGACCGGAAGTTAGATTGGTCTTGGGGAATTGCGGGATTGAGGATGTTTCACTGACGGCAGGAATTGTTAGTGTTATTTTAGTATTTAGTAATATTTAATTATATATTTTTCAGTTTTCATTTTAGTTTGTTTAATTAATTTAGTTACGTGCTTTTGTCATTTTTATTAGTTATTGTTTTTTTTTTATAGTTTTGTTTAGCTTTATTTTTTATTCAGTTTTAGTCATTTTAGTACTTCAACTTATCTTATTTCAGTTAGTTGCAAAACTACATTTTTAATTTTTATTCAAGTTTAAGTTTGTCATCTGCTATTTATATTTGATTTGATTTGATTTAACAATAACACTCCACTTCAGAAGATGCTTTATCACCTCACTTCATTCACTAAATCGTGTTATTGAGAGTTGAGCCACTTTCCCAGCATTATGTGGTCATATATCACCACAAAAATACTAAAATAAGATTTTTTTTTTCATTTTAAATGTTTTATTGTGACTTTATTTGACATTTATTTTAATGGCAATAAAACACAATTGTCAAACTATTCCATTAACCTTTATTTACAATAACAATTCTAAAATAATTTTGCATTAAATTACTGACGAATTTGTCAACTTTTTATTCTGTGATTTTGTAAATAACACACACAACATCCCCTACAAATTAAAATGTGTTATTTTTATTATTATTTGTGGTGAAATGTGTCCCAGTTCTTTCTGAGATGCACTAATTTAGCTCAATCGTGAGAGCTTTGCCGACGTTGTTTACAAATCATGTCATTTTGTTGGGGAGAACGATGTTCTCCATTCTTTATATAATGGTTTGTTTGGTGTCTGTGTGCGCACATGAGTGTATTGACGCTTCCATTCATGTCCAGGCTGCTGGCTGCATGGCTGTTATGTGAGGCTTCACATGCACCCATTTAGCCTGACAGCTTCTGCCTGATGTGTTGCTAAGGTTCGGATGCGTGCCATAACAACATGTCTCAACAAGCGCACGGCAGTATGAAAGAGTGAGAAAGGGGTTTAAAAAGGTGCGTGTGTGCAATATAAAATGAAACGCTTTAGTGAGCAGGGAGAGAGAGAACTGCCCTTTCAAGAAATGCTAATATGCTCAAGCTAGCAAGACCTCATGAAGTGTCTTTAATGTAATTTGAAAATAAAACACTTAAACTCTGCAGGGTCTAAAGAAGGGTTTTAGGTTCTTAAATGGAAATGTTGATGTTTCCAACCGAGGACTGAGTTTCGTACCAAATTACCGTATTCACTTAGTGGGGAGACCAGAGTAAGCAGTGCCAATTTATGCTTAACTTGTCCTCTATTCAAGGAGAAAGGAGACGGGGGTAAAACTAATGCTCCTAATTGTATTTCAGGATGTCTGCTATCAATACAAATTAGAATAATGCAACTATAACTAAAGGCAATAGAAATATGAGGTTAGCAATGGGTTAGTTCAATCACTGAAACAATATGAGCGATGTCCATCAAATAAAAGTATGAACATAAATTAAAGGAAAAACACTTTAATAATGTTCTGTGTCATTCCAAAGTCTAATTTTACTGCATATTATTTAAAAAACAATTTGTTTTAAGAAATTCTGGGAAGACTTTATCTTGCTTTTGTGTTTCCCATTGAGACCAATGTAATAGTATTTCCTGCATTTGGAGGCAAGGCTCATCACTATGGTTTGAAGCTCTGCCATTTAATAATTCATGGCAAATCTTAATTTACTTGGTTTTATACACTGGCAATTCATCAACATGAAACATGTTAGACTTGCTTTGACATCAAATTTGCAAAGTATAGCGCATATTATGACATGCAAAATGTATATTTTCTCATGTGCATCTCAGTCACAGGCAGCTGCACATGATCTTCCTTTTCCCAATATATGATCACATGACTGTAATTGTGTACATCCTATTCACCCTTTGACTTTTAACATAAAATAGTAAAATTATAGTGGACGGTGATGGTGATCATATTTCCATTTTCTCCCCTGTAGAAAAAGCTGCTGCAGCCAATGAGGATGAAGTGCAGAAGGCTGATGTGTCGTCGACAGGCCAAAGTGTTATTGACAAAGATGCCCTTGGACCAATGATGCTGGAGGTGGGTCTGTTGTGCTGTGTGTTTACTAGGTTACACAGAACATGCAGGCAGACGTGCACGAGGAAGAGCCAAGCGTTAACCATGTATGGAGTCGTAGAATGCCTTTTTGTATGTTGTGTTTTAAAATTTGGCAGCCATTTGATGATTAAATCTCCGAATTCCTCCATCCTTTTGCTAAATAAAGATCTCATGAGCTGACAGTGGAGAAGCACAAATTTTGACATGAAAAACATGCTGAAGCATAGTGATGCATTTCTATGAAGCAGTGTTATTTTAGTGTTATTTATATACTAATATACTAATATTTATTAATATTTTAACTTAATTTTAGTTTAGTTTTAGTAATTTCGGTGTTTGCTTTTGTCATTTTTGTTGTTGTTATTCATAATATTTGTAAAATATCTACAGATAATAGTTAAAAACATTTATTTTTATTTTTATTTAGTTATTTAAGCACTTTATCGTTTTAATGTACATTTTTTAAGTGAACATTTTTCATCTAAGGGTACGTTTACACAACAATGATGTACTAAAAATTTTACGTTTTTCCTTGGTGGTTTTGAATAGTTTCGCGTACAGACGACAATGTTGTCAAAATGATCCCCATTCACACGGTTCCGCGAAAACGACTAAAAACTCTAGGCCAGTAGTTGGCGATGTCACTAAAGAAACACTGCGTGCTAGGGGTTTCACAGACTAGTCGACATTAATGATCTGCCATGACGATTTAAACTTGACGTTGACTGGTCACTGATCATGGCCTATAGAGGGCGCAACAGGATAAGAAATCTTTGGAGTCCACTTTTACACTCTGTTTCCAACAGTTAAATTGACAAATAAATGCATACTCCGAGCGCTCCACAAGACATGTTTGATTATTCCATTTGGATGCTCAAAGTAAGCTCAGGTAAATGCACATTTTAAACAGCTTATTGTACACATAATTAGGTTTTAAACTAATGCGCTGCTTCATTGTAACACACACAGACAAGACAGTAGCTTGCACATCACGTATAGATCGTACGCACACAGAAACATTCAGTAGCGCAGAAATGTATCGTCAACACAGTTCTGTGATTTATCAATCAAACAGCTTAAAGGACAATTCCGGTATTTAACACTTTGAGTCTATTTTGTAGCTTGTTTTGGATGAACAAGAGTGGTGGACAAAGAAATTTTGACAATGGTTCCTGTCTCGACTTTTTGACTATTTTAGAATTGCCCATGACCGCTTTAGAATGGGAGTCTATGGCCATGCACAAACATGTCCTTAAAACAACCCTTAACGTTCGTTTTCAGAACTGTTCAACTCACCGAGTGGTTAGTGGTGTTCGTTGATGATTAAAAACAAATATATCGGCGCAATGTATGATTTCAATCCGTTTATTTTTCTATAGTGGAACTATTTTTTCAGATACCTCACAACCGCGTATAAACTTCCGCTCTTCGGCAACTTCCGATGCTCTGCTCACGCTAGCCTTCTGAGAGACGAACCGAGCGAAAAGACCTAAAAGACTACAACCAAATGTAAACAGCCCCCTTTCCTTTTCCGGTAGCGCAGTAATATCAACGAGCAACGAGTCCTCCAACGGAAATCAATGGGATTTTACAAAATGCCAAATAAAACACGTCAGAAACTGTATTTCGCTACGCTACTTGTTTTTAATCATCAACAAACACCACTAACCACTCGGTGAGTTGCACAGTTTTGAAAAACGAACGTTAAGGGTTGTTTTAAGGGCATGTTTGTGCATGGCCATAGACTCCCATTCTAAAGCGGTCATGGGCAATTCTAAAATAGTAAAAAAGTCGAGACAGGAACCATTGTCAAAATTTCTTTGTCCACCACTCTAGTTCATCCAAAACAAACTACAAAATAGACTCAAAGTGTTAAATACCGGAATTGTCCTTTAAAAACTGAAAAGTTCTAGCATATATTTCTTAGTAACTAAAACCAACATCTTCTCTATTAGTAGAGTGACGCTGCCAGGTAGAATGAATTCACAGGCAATCGCTCTCTCACTAAGGCATTCATATAAATGTAATCTTTATTGTGCTGCTTTATCTGTATGTGATATTATCTTTATCTGTATTAGAACGAACAGAAATCTGTGAGAAATATAACGACCCAAAGACAAAAGAAATAATAAAAAATAAGCTGTTCTGTAGGAGCAATAGCCTTGTGGTCAGCGCTGTCATATGCCAAAGATGTGCACAAGGCAACCCACATTCGAGTCTTAGCTTGAGGTACACAACTCGACTTTAATCCAAAAATGCAGACTCCAAAAAATCTGAAGTTGATTCGTGTTGAATCTACGTGCCTATATACTGAACATGTAACACGCATGTGCATGACGTCAACGTTTTCACAAATTCGCGTTTTTGCAGTTTACACAGAGACTATAACGGTGTCATTTTCAAAAACGTGCCGATTGAAACCTGCATATAAACGCCTTTGCCGTGTAAGTTGTTGAAGACTGTGTCGCGCAACACCCTCTAACATGTATAATTTATTTCTGCTTTATTTCAATTACAAAAACGATTCTAATAGCATTAGTTGTAGTTTTAATTTTAGTTAACGATTAAGAATCTAAAGAAATGTTCAAACAGTGTTATATTGTTCTGCGGTGTCGATAGCCCCACCCACATTAAAATGTCATTTCACATTACTCTACATCAAACATTCGATATGCTGGCCGTGATAGCAGTTTTTTTCGTTCATAGTGCACTAAAATGTCACATTATGGTGTGAGTTTGGGGTGGAACTGTCTTGTTTGTCTGACCAAAAAAACCACATTATTTTTCCAATTCTGTTGGCTGATGGGTTGAGGGTGAGAAAAGAGTGCTAAAAATATTTCGTTTTATTTTGGGGTGAACTACCCCCTTAAATAACAGTTCAAATCTCTGTAGTGCAAACGAACAACTTTGGTCGGTCGGCCGAGCAGGCAGGACGCCCAGCTCTGAATGAATCCACCCATCCAGCCGCTCCATCTTCCTCTCACACCCTCTCCTCTTTGGGGTATTTATAGCCTCCGAAGTCCTCCGTCACCGAATCAACACGAAGCGGATGCCAAATATAGCCTGCGTGCTTGCGCGCTTGATCTTCCATCTGTTTGAAACGGCCGAAGGAAGGGACAATTCACACCCACACGCTATAATGCACCTAATTAAAAACCACTTGTGACAAAGGGCCAGAGAGGGGGAAACTCAGCCGACTGCCCTTTTCCACCCGACACCCATAACAGCCCCTCCAGCGCCGCCCGGGCACGCACACTCACCGAAACACATCGCACACACTCGTGCACACAAACAGGCCTTGTGTGAAGCTTTTGCAGTGCTGCACGCCCCCTGCCCCAGTGAAAAACCCCATTGTTTGGTGGTGGAAGCTGAAGTGTGATTCGCCATAGGATCCGCTAAAGCAGCTTTGTGTTCTTCGGAGCAGTGTGTGGGGATTTGTGGCCAAGCTCAGTGTGCCACTGGTTGTGTGTCCGATTTCGGTTGTCCGCACCTCACGATGAGCTTGGACCCAGTCTCTCCTTTGTATAGGAAGTTATGTAACCTCCCACAGCGGGACAGTGAGGACGGGCCGGGCCAGGCCCACCCAGCTCCATTCATGTTGCAATACACATCCATCAGCACATTTTAAAGAGTTGCATAAGTTTGGCTAAATAAAGGTGGATTTGGCATTCCTCCATGTTTACTCTGCGATGTTTGCTGAATGTGCCCACCAGATGGCCACATCTAGAGCAGTGCACAAACAGGGACTTGTGGGCTTTTTTCGCTCACTCCCTCTCTCTTTTTCCGTCTCTAGAGACTGTACGTTTGTTCTTTACTTCTCTTGAGAGTTTTTTTTTCGGCCGAGTGTTTGTGAAATAATTCTCTGTGTTTGGAAGAGACGTTGTGTTTGTTTTGCTGATAAAAAGATTTAGAGCTTATTACGCTCCGCCGCAGATTAAAGAATGATTTCCGAGCTGCTGCTCCACATTCTAAAACAAACAGCAGCTTTTATAGCGATCGCTATTGGCCCTCAGGGGCCCGACTGCATTCAGAGACCTAATTGACACCATCTTGATAGGAAATGCTTGACTTAAGGCTGCGTTCGTGCAATTAAGACTCGTCAATATCATTTCTGTCACACGCTATGAAGCGCTGAGATTCGGGAGAGCTGTTTTATTTTCCGAAACAAGCAGGCAAGAAAGTTCATCTTCGCACAGACAAACGCATTAAAGATCTCAAGGAAGCTACTTCTGATGAGCTAAACATATGTAACTGAAGATTAGAGATTAGAAGTAGACCAATATTTCGGTTTTATTTATTTAATTTACATTAAATTTTTTATCATTATTAATCATCATTAATTTTTATAAACTGAACCTTTACTAGGAATGTGCCGATACGGTGATAATTAATTTTGTCTAATGGCTGATAACTAATAAATAATACAATTCTATACTTCTGTTAAAATAAAATGGTAAAAACCATGTTTTAATGCTACAGGTGAATTTAAGCATGACAGTTTATGCATAAATACAATGTATAGTATGAAAGATGCATATTTACATTTGCTTAAGATTACATTTAACTGATTTAGAATAAGTTTGTGAACATTAAACTTTTTTTTTTATTCAGTAAGGATGCATTAAATTTATCACAAATTACAGTAAAGACTTTTAAATAAATGCTGTCCTTTTGAACTGAGCACAACTGTTTTCAACATTGATAATAGTGATAATAATGATAGTAATGCAAATGTTTTTGAGCACCAAATCAGCATATTAGAATGATTTCTGAAGGATCATGTGACACTGAAGACTGGAGTAATGATCCAGCTTTACCATCACAGGAATAAAGAAATACAGGAATTTTAATTGTAATAATATTTCATAACAATTTTTACAGTTTCTTTAATCAAATAAATGTAGCCTTGCTCAGCATAAAAGACTTATTTCAAAGACATTTTTAAAATCTTATTGAACCCAAACATTGGAACGGTGGTGTATATCCCGTATTGGCAGTACCAATGCATAAAAAAGCTCTTATAATGTATCCCTTTTTAAGACGCCTTCACTGCACCCGTCAGGATGTGCGACACAAGTATGCAGTCTAATAGAGCCGTAGCCTGTAATCTGCATTTAAAATGAGGGAAAACAGTTGCTCCACTTCCCCTGTCTGCCTGCCTGACAGTATCGCTTCGAGAGGAAGCCTGTTCAAATAACCTCCTAACTGCAACTGATGAGATCTTCTTGTTTTCCTGCAGCTAATTACTTCATTATGGTTTACCTGAATTGAGAAGCGTAAATGCTGTCGGATCATTATGTTCAGCCTGTTGTGGTTCAAACCACTCGATCAATCTTAAGGCCATGAATTTAGACTCATGCCGTATTCGCCTTGACTTCACTTGATCTGTTGTTTGGAGAATCTACAAGGACTCCTGCCTTTTCTGGATGGCTTTTTGTTTAGTTTTTCCTGGTTATCGCATCTTCCTCATTGAATGGTTGAGCTTTAAGATGGAGCAGCGACGTGTTCGTGTTGTTTAGCCTGTTTGTCTGCTTGTGCTCGTCATATAATAGTATTGGTGTTTTTAGCTGCATGTTTGTGCTCACAGTACCAATAGCCTTGTGTTTTTCTCCTCCAGGCCTTAGATGGTTTCTTCTTTGTTGTGAACATGGAGGGGAACATCGTGTTTGTGTCGGAGAACGTGACGCAGTACCTGCGGTATAATCAGGAAGAGCTGATGAACACCAGTGTGTACAGCATCCTGCATGTGGGAGATCATACAGAATTCATCAAAAACCTCCTGCCCAAGTCACATGGTGAGACTATTTCTGTTTTACATTCATTGTTTCCTTCCCATTTTGCTATTTTCATTTCATTTGCACTTCTACCAACTCTACTTTTCAGGAAATGCTCATTCTTCTACTCTCGAGTGAAGCATTACTAGAGCAGTTACCCTTTCCATCCTGTGATTATATTAATCATATTGAGCATTAAGAACTGGGATTTACAGAAAGGAATATCTCCTCTTTCCCCAGTGGTGGTAGAGAGGAAGGTCACCTGCAGAGACTTGTGGCTAGAAACCATGTCATTATTGGTTCAAATGATATATTCAACCAGAAAACACTCATTGGTTATGGTTCTCACCCTGGAATTTACTCACCCTCCAGTTGTTCCAAACCTGTATGAGTTTCTTTCTTCTGTTGAACACAAAGAAGATATTTTAAGAAATGTTGCTTACCCGACAGTTGACGGTAGCCATTGACTTCCATAGTATGTTTTTCTTACTATGGAAGTCAATGGCTACCGTCAACTGTTAGATTACCAACATTTCTTGAAATAACTTATTTGTGTTCAAAAGAAGAAAGAAACTCTTACAGGTTTGGAACAACTTGGGTGAGCAAATGATGACAAAATATTCATTTTTGGGTGAACTATCGCTTTAAGGGGTGTTCACACTAGCTAGCTTTCCATCCATGTATTTTGATGTGAATTGTATGATATAACATAAAAATACTGGATGGGAACGTCAAAAATGTTCAAACTGCACATAAAAAACATAAACGCTTACTTGAAGTGGATGATTTTTTTTTTATTCGGTAGCAAAACATCAGCATAAACTAAGATGGAAAAACATGTACCGAATAAATTACTAGATATGTGTCAAAAATTTACATGATTTTGTCTCCAATTTTTAAACACATTTTTGTCGGAAGTGATGATTTTGTTTTCTTAAAGTTGGGATAAAACTTCTTTCATATTGTTGCGTACATCCGAGTGTAACAGATTATCGAAAAAGATAAAAATGTATGACAAGGACTTGATGATATGCTTCGGTTATTGATTTGGATGTTGAGATGTGCGCGTTACAATCAAAAATAGAGGCAGGTGAACATGAGCTTGCAGTGTTTAAGTAGATTACATGATTGGAGAAGAGAGAGAAAAGTCTGACGTTTTCACATTTAGATAACATAATGAGGTCAAAATGAAACGCATCCATGGATAAACGGATACATTGTTCACAATAAGATCTATAACATGCATTTACAAAATAGATTTTCCTTTAATGCAGAACTTTAAACACATGGGATGGAAACGCTGCTTTATTTGAAAATTGTTTTGCAAATATTTGCATTTAATTTATTTGAAACATAGATGGGAACATACCAACACCAGTTAAGTCACTGAAAGTGACCAAGTCACTATACTTAATAATTGTCTGTTGATCTTGAAGTGACACGAGTGATAGGCAGATCACATGAACACTCTAATTGGAATTAGTGCATTAAACTTTGTTTCATCACCAACAGTCTCTGTCTCTCATGTCGCTTCACATCGCCAACTCTTATTGAAAATTAATGACTTCCAGTCCCTTGCTGCTGTAAATCACCGTCAGTGTGAACTCCCCTTTATTCAGTGAGGGAAAAGTTAGGGAATGCTGGTTCAAATGAGTGACAGTGAGTGATGTCTATTTTCTTCCCTCCCGCAGTGAACGGAGTGCCGTGGTCCAGCGAGAATCCTCGACGGAACAGCCACACCTTCAACTGCCGCATGCTCGTGAACCCTCACAGCGAGGCCGAAGAGACGCAGGATCACGAGGCACAGCAGAAATATGAGACTATGCAGTGTTTCGCTGTGTCTGAACCAAAGTCCATCAAGGAGGAGGGAGAGGGTGAGCCACGGTTTCTTAAAACACGCTTAAGCCACATGAACGGTACTGTAACTCTAGGTTTAATGCTTTCAAAGCGGAGCAGGAGGCTTCAGCCAAGCAAACTGACTATTCCTCTTTCATTAAGCAGAGCGTTCATTTGTCAAGTGGCCCACAAAAAAGCAGATTTTGACGTAAGGTTTGTTCAAAAAATGTTTTCCAGTGGATGAGAATTGTTTAAGTGCTGTCATCTAGTGATCTCGTTACCATCAAGGGCGGTAGCAATTTAACATACACTAAAAAAATTTTTTTTTTTTTTTTTCACAAATGCTGCATTTATTTGATCGAAAATACAGTAAAACAGAAATATTGTGAAATATTATTACACAATTTTAAATAACTTTTTTATTTGAATATATTTAAAACTTTAATTTATTCCTGTGATGCTAAGCTGAATTTTCAGCATCATTACTCCAGTCTGCAGTGTCACATGATCCTTCAGAAATAATTGTAATATGCTGATTTGCTGCTAGAGAAACTTTTCTTATTATTATCAATGTCGAAAACAGCTGTGCTGCTTCATATTTTTTGTGGAAACAGAGACTTTTTTTCAGTATTCTTTGATGAATAGAAAGTTCAAAAGAACAGCATTTATTTGAAATAGAAATCTTTTGTGGCATTATAATAAATGTCTTTACGGTCACTTTTGATCCATTTAATGCCTCCTTTGTGAATAAAAGTATTAATTTCTTTAAAATAAAATAAAAAATCTTGCTTACCCCAAGCTTTTGAACTGTAGTGTACCAAGATGGTATTATGGTACAGTATATATCGGAGCTCCATGGTATTACCATCTGATACCATCACTGTACCATTGTATTGTCACAGTACTTTACTATTAGAGTTTGGTGACTTTGATAATTAATTTAATATATTTTTTGTCACTTTGTTGCTTTCTACAACGAGTGCTTACATATTCTATCGCTTGTTTCTACTTCTTTTTCCACCTGTTTTGATCCGGAGATTCAGTACTCTTTCAGAAAATGCGTAATAGCGCCCCCTACCATATAACAGTGAAATCACGGAAAGAAGGACATTTCCGTCAATGGCAGGGAAGCGCTGTCTCATAAACGACGGAAATTTCCGTCAATGGCGGGGAAAGAGTTAAGGAGTGAACTGTATAAGAGTTTTCAGAGTCAGTCGCTCTACTAATGTACAAGCAACACTCAGTGTTGACAGTTGTTCCTGATGTTCGAGAGAAATTAGTTTTCTAAATAATGAAAAATAAGGCGAAAAGGTTGACGGCAGTGATTGTGGAACGTGCGTCTGCGTCCCGCCCAGAGAAATGTTTCAGTCTGTGATTAATTTACTCTTTTTCTTTCCTCCTCTTCCACCTCTCGGAGTCACCCAGAGTTCAGGGTGCATTTGAGACCCACTTCTCCACTGGATTGTGTTGGCTTTGGTTTTGGCTCTGGCTGGGTTTTAGAGAGTGTGTGTGTGTGTGTGTGTAACAGCAAGTGTGAGGCAACGAGAGATATTTAATGTTAGTCTTCTTCTCTCTTTCTCTCTCTCTCTCTCTCTCTCTCTCTCTCTCTCTCTCTCTCTCTCTCTCTCTCTCTCTCTCTCTCTCTCTCTCTCTCTCTCTCTCTCTCTCTCTCTCACACACACACACAATGTTTAATTTTTGCTGGGTACTGTTGGTGTGTTGAGTGATAAAGCGTCTCTCTTAATGGCACGTCAGTGTTAGCTGTGTGCCAGCTGCTCTTTCAGCCGCCAGCTCAACCTGGCGCAGGAGACAGAGAAAGACCGCTGGAGGAGGAGTGTGTATGAGGAGAGGGATATCTGAGAGAGTTTATTACAGAGACAGTGAAGCTGGGTCTTCATGCAGTTTGGAGTAAAGACCACCCAAGGGGCTCGACAACAGCCGTGTGTTTGCACGTAAAGGCCATGTTCACATCAGCTCTGATGTAAACAACAGGACCTGTAGTAGACTAAAAGTAGAGCATGTCGCTAGAAACATCAAGTTCATCGGAAACACATGAACTGCAGTGTGATTCACAAGCAAGTAGACACATAAGGAGCCGTTTTTTAATGAATCATTCAAAAATCGTAAACACAGGAGTTACTGTTTTGAATCAATCTGACAAATCCTTCACTGAAAGAACTCACTGAATCAGTCAGAGTCATTTTGCTGAATCAAAATCTGACTCACTTAATGAACTGCAAGTTATAAAGTTGTGATGTCCATCTTGAACTGAAGCAGGTACTAAAGGTTTGGGAAAGTTAAATAAATGTCTTTACTGATAGTTGTTTATATGGATAAAGATCCATTTTGTAAAACAAAATCCATTTTTATGTATACATGTCATTTTATTATGTAGTAAATACAGTACCATTCAAAAGTTTTGGGTCAGTACGATAAAGAAAAAAAAGAGAGTTGTATTTTAGGTCTCTTATGCTCATCAAGACTGCATTTATTTAAGCAAAAATACAGTTAAAACAGAATTATTGTGAAATATTATTACAAATGATCAAAAATGTTGTCTATTTTTTTATATTTTAAAATGTAATTTATTCCTGTGATGGCAACACTGTTTCCAGTCTTTAGTGTCACATGATCCTTCAGAAATCATTCTAATATGCTGATTTGCTGCTCAAGAAACATTTCTTATTTATTTTTTCAGAATTTTTTAATTAAAAGGAAGTTAAAAAGAACAAATAGAAATGTTTTGTAACATTATAAACTTTTTGATTGTCTGCTGAAATTTTTTTTTTTTTTACTGATTGCAAACCTTTGAGTGGTAGTGTATATAATACATCCAGTTACTTACAGTGTTCTTGTTTATGCATTATGTCTGATGTGTCAGACATAATGCTGTTGAAGACATTATGATTCGCTTATGATCTTTTTGTGGGTGGATGAGGGATGACTTTTCTAACTTAGTCTCCATGGGAGCAGCACAGCAGGGTCAGCCTCCACAATGACACACAAACGAAAGGTCACATTCCATCATATCACCCCACGCTCCACTCTGCACCGCCCCCACGACACACACAAACACACACAACCGATGCCTCATCATTCATTAGCACCCTTAAAATGCTTTAATAATCTGTTCTCACTAATCTGATCATTTTCTCTCTCTCTGTGACTGTAGATTTCCAGTCGTGTCTGATCTGCGTAGCGCGGAGAGTACCCATGAAAGAGAGACCCATGCTCCCCACGCACGAAAGCTTCACCACCCGCCAAGACCTCCAAGGTAACCATGCCAACGCCGCCCCTCTCTCCCCGCTTACACTTTTCAAAGGGTGTTCACATCTCAGTTAACGCTCATCTCAATGCACAGTCCCTTGCTTAAAACAACAGATACTGACTTTAACCTGGAGAGACTGTTTAATGACATCAATCTCAATCTGACTCAGCACCCAGTCTTACAGTGGAAACCTTTGAAAGGTTTGAAAGGTCAGATTAAATGTTGACTTCTTGGGTCAAAAAGGTGACCCAAAAAGTACATATATTATATTATATTATATTATATTAATTGTTATATTATTTTTGAGTTATTAATATGAGACTGAGTCTTGCTTCCAAGTTAACAAATAATAAATAAATATTATTAATAAAATTAATTAAACTGGAAAAAATTTGTATCAATTAAAAAAAAAATTATAATTATCTTTTCTTTCTTTTTTTCAAAACCACTTAAAATCTGCCCTCAAATATTCATGAGGCGTATGTGCCATTCTGTTAATTCATGAACAATACACAATGCAACTATCTCTTTTAGTCATACTTTTTGCATCTGGACAGTGAGATCACAGATTGGGAAAATCAAGAGTTTTTACTGTCCCACCAACCACACCTGTTGTCACGCTCTGATGTGGCTAGTTATTGTAAACTCCCTGTTTCAGAGAGATTACAAAGCTGAGATATGTCTGTCAGACATTGTCATGTGTTGTTTTTTTTGGTCACTGACAGTTCTTAGAAAATAACATTCAATATTTGATATTCCCCAAGCATGCTGCTTAGGGGGTTATTCTATATCCATAACCATAAGTATTAAATGTCTGCAATTAATTCAGCTCGAACCACTTAACACACTGTCAATACATACATTTAGTTTGCTTTGCAGATCAGCCTCAGCTTGCTTTAACATTCTTTACATCCTTTAAGAAATTTAAGCTTGAAAACTTGTACCAGACAACATCAAACTGTTTGCTGTGCTGTGTGTTTGTAGGTAAGATCACCTCCCTGGACACCAGTCTGTTACGAGCGTCTATGAAGCCAGGCTGGGAAGACTTGGTGCGAAGATGCATTCAGCGATTTCACCTCCAGAACGACGGAGATATGTCATTCGCCAAGCGGCATCAGCAAGAAGGTACTGATCACTTAATTAACCAACTCAGCACTTAGCCATGTCATGGTAAGAAATGTTGTCATATTGGGTTTCATGTGTGAAAGTAGCGATGGAGTGCATTAGTGCCTGCACACATTTTCAGCTGCGTTGGTTCCAGAAGTATTTTTTCTAATAATTTTTCCCATAGGGATTCAAATTATCTTTTTTTTTTTAAGCATTTCAAGCCATGAACCACACTAACCATTTACAAGGTGAATCATAACATTACAAATTTGATGCAAAAATTATTTGAAAATCGACAAAAAGACAATGGTAGTGAGGTGAAAAAACTACAATCCCATGAAGCATTGTGAATGACATAAATATTATAATTATATAAAGAATATATTATAAATGTGTTGCAAAATATGCATGTATATAAATGTTAAAGTATTTTGTGAGCGTAGAGAGACAGATTCGATTACATGCAGTGCTTCATGGGAATGGGCGGAGCTAACAAGCTCTTTTGGCATGATTTGCTCATGTAACTGATTGATGACATTTTCTGTACAGCTTCATGGGTAATGTAGTTTTTCCACCACAAATTCTGCTGTTAAACATTACTTTAAAAATAAGTTGAAATAATGTGTACTGATGGCTTCAACAAAAGCGTTATACCATCGATTAACAACCTCAGAAATCAATTGTCAAAAATCAATTTTCTATTAAGAAATATTAAGAACCCAACAGTTCTATTGTGCATTTAAATATTTACGATATATTTGATCATATTTTTCTAGATAACTACCTTACATCTGAATACCATAGTAATTTTAGCAAATCTTTTTTTATGTCAGGACCACTATCGTCAAAGATGATGACAATTAAAATATAGTTTGGATTGGCAGTGTGGTTCTGTTCTGGGCAAGAACTCCCTGTTCATCCATGCAGCCTAGCATGGATAAGAGCAGGGAGAGCAGCCATAAACCAAACCAACATAAATGTATTGCAAATATCATTAATGTTCGATATTTTAATATACAACATCATTCGAGAAATGAGTCTGATTCGAAGGGGAATCAGAAGTCCTAATCCTGATTGGACGAGAGGTGGAGCTGGGGATGGAGGAGTGTAATTATCTCCTGAGCAATGTGATAAGCTGCTGATAAAACTGATTGACCCATATAGGCTTCTGTGATAGGCATCGTATTCCTATAGGTAGACGTGGATCAGCTGATGTGAGCTTGATTGACGCGACCTGCCATAACTAACGTCACACTTGATATTTGGCCAATAACTCTTACACACTGACATTACTATAATGAGAGTGCAGATACAGAGATATTTTAGTAGTCTTTTTTTTAACCTTGTTAGAAATTTTTTATCTTTAATACAAGGATAAATGCATAAATATAAAGATCAATCGTAACTACTGTCATAAGGATATATACAGTAGTAGACATTACTGTATTTCTGTATTTTTCATACTGTAGCAACCATGTGAACAAAATCAGGAGAACAGTAGTTTGGTTGGGGTGTGTGAACGGTGTGTAAAAAACAGTTTAGTAAGTCTGGCAATGTTACCGAAGTTATATTGGTTTATGTGTGATAGTTACTATTATTTTGTCAAGACATGTTGGAGGAAATGGTTGACTGCAGATGTGACCTTATTAATCTTTTTGAGTACAATTTCGATGTTGTTTGTTTCAGTTTTCCTCAATATTCATTTACCTACGTATGTCTCAAAATGAATCTTTGATGTTCCAATCATGTGTTTTGTTGTGCAGTGATAAGGCATGGGCAGGCGTTCAGTCCCATCTACCGGTTTTCCCTGTCCGACGGGACCATCGTCTCAGCTCACACCAAGAGCAAACTGGTTCGCTCACCTGCTACCAACGAGCCACAGCTCTACATGTCCCTGCACATCTTACAGAGGTACCCACTATCCAGCCGCACAGCTCGCTATGTGTGCCTGCACTTCAATTGTTTATGTCAGAATCTGTGTTTTTAATTTAATCGCAATGGTGCATTTTATGAACATGACTATCTGTTTGTCATTTTTGACCCTCTTCAAGTTCTCACTGTTTCCTGCTTGATTCGCCTCCATGTGTGAGCAGTCAGTCGAAACACACTCTTTCTAGTTCTGACAAGCCCAGTTAATGACCATACACTGAAATCTCACTGTCATGTGAGAACATCCAAGCATGTTTTCCCAGAGGCCGACGTTGGTCTCTAAACATTCCATCAGAACCAAGAATAACACGAGTCCCTCAACTCCCACAGCTACACATTGGCAAACAAGTGTTTTCACCCTTAATAATTCCTCAGAATTTGATTGCTGATTTAGTTAAATATGGAGTAATTGAATACAAACAACTCCAAGTTTATAGGGACAGTTCACCCAAAAATTATAATAATGTGATTTTCTCACCCTTTATGTCGTTCCAAACCTGTATGACTTTATTTCTTCTGTGGAACATAAAGAAAGAATACATAGGGAGCTTTCAAGCTTTAAAAATAGTGGTAAGAATCAATATGTCTATTAACTATTAACTAGCTATTAACTATGACTTTTGCCTCAATAAACTCCTAATTACTGCTTATTAATATTTAGTAAGGTAGTTGTTAAGTTTAGGTATTGGGTAGGATTAAGGGATGTAGAATATGGTCATGCAAAATAAGGTTAATTAATATGTGCTTTATTAGTACTAATAAACAGCCAATATCCTAGTAATATGCTTGATAATAAGCAACTAGTTAATAGTGGGAATTGGACCCTAAACTAAAGTGTTACCTCTAAATAGGTTTGTGTGAGGAACAGACCAAAATGTAAGTATTGATTCATGAACGATTCATTCTTTTGAGTTGAATCTTTTCAGTGAATCATTGGTCCAGACCAATTCACAAACCGATTCAGTCACAGCAGTTAATAGATGATAAGAGGGGAATATTATCAGTGAATAACTACTAGATGTTTGCACACAAAGCTATTAGACGACTTCAGAAACTTATAACAAAACTCACAATTTGTATGGGCCGCTTTTATTATGCTTTATGTCCTTTTTGAACCTTGTAAGCTTTAGTCCCAATTCATTGTAAATACATGCACAAAAGAAAGTCTTGCAAGTTTGGAACAACATAAAGGTGTCAATTACATGCTAGTCAATTTCTTTTTCCTGGAGCATCATTGGGTAAAGTCAAAGATTGCAGTTTCACATAGAATCAACTCATTTTGAGTGTATGGATTTAGTAAAGCTTGGATCCACAGCAGGCAGTTGTGAACACAGTTTCATATGTTAGCTGCAGAGTTTTATCTCTCTCACAGCGTGTGAGGGAGAAACACTGGTTTGCTTTCTGAGACAATAGCAGCAGTGTTAGGCTGGGGTGTCGAGCACAGATAAACATTAAACCCAGAGTGAGCTCACAGCGGGGGGGTGGGGGGTGCTGTCTTAAAGCACAGCATCTTTAGCACAATAACACACAGTATAGCCTAACCATTGATTCATCCTGCACGCCTCGAACAAAAGCATCTCTATGCATTTATCAGCTCTGAGTGAGTTTTTAGTATGTAGCTTGCTAAAAGCTTTTTACCCCGAGGTGATTTCTACATTAAAGGGGGATGCGACAGCACAGCCGCTCGTTTTCTCTGTCCCGTGGCTTGTTTTGAAGGATGAGCAGTGCTGTTTTTCTTTGATAACAATTCGTTCCCCTCTTTTAACCTTCTCTGCTGAAACATACTTTAGTTAATTAAGCCATTCCTGAAATTCCACTTAAGCTCTTTTCTCGGATTCCTTGTTCGAGCACTAGAAGAATCGCTTCCTGTCTGCGAGATTAATTTAACAAATGACTGCACTGGATTAATGTAATGAAATAGTTTCAATAGAATTTACTTCAATTGAAATCAATATTAATGCCTTGGATCACAATTAAAACACCATAGTCAACAGCACGTGCCAACCTGGTGAGACTGGCATGCCCTGCCTGAACTAATGAGGCATTGTTTTCTGATTTAGTTTTTATTCCTTTTTTCACTTTTTTTCCTTCTCTCCTTTTATCTGTCTCTTTCTTTTTCTAATAATTAAATATGTAATAAAGTCACCACAATGATGCCAAGGTGTGTGTGTGTGTGTGTGTGTGTGTGTGTGTGTGTGTGTGTGTGTGTGTGTGTGTGTGTGTGTGTGTGTGTGTGTGTGTGCGTTTATTGGTTTATTCCAATGTCTAACCTTCAGCAGTGTTCATTTAATACAATTTTATAGTGTTTATTAATTCTTTGAATTTGCTTTTATTTTTATAATTTCTGTTTTCATTAACAATAAAAACCTTCATTATGCTCCTTAGCAAGTATTACCAATTATGAATTTTGTAGCCACGTTTCCACTGCAGGAACTTTCCACAGAAACTAGGGACTTTGGTGTGGTACTCAGTGTGTTTCCACCGAAGGAACCAAGGTCCAAATGAAGTTCCGGGTAAACATTTTGATTGGTTGACTCCACGCAGCATTTTATTTCAACCACCATTTTTTTAAATCTGTTGCGGTGCGTGCAGTAACAGTTGTTTGCTATTCGGATCAACAATGGAGTTTCAAAAATACGACCGATGGACTGACGACGAGGTTCAGGCTTTATTAAGCTTAAATTCAGAAGATGAAATCCAGCGGGAACTGTAAAGTAGCGCGCAGTCCTACGTCACCGGACTAATTTGCCTAATCTTCACGGTACTTTAGAGACCGTGGTGGAAACGCAGACTGCAACAGGTCTGGGGGAGGAAAAGTTCCTGGGACAAATTGTTCCGGGTAATTTCGGTGGAAATGTGGCTTATGTTCGTAATGCACCAAGTTTTTAATCATTAGGTTCATCGTTATCTACAAAACTAAGTTTGTGCTATGTGTGTGTTGCAGCATAAACTGAACTTTATTCTTTAGATAATCTATTCGCGACTATAATATTGTGTATTTTTTTTCTGTTTTAGGGAGCAGCCCGTCTGTGGCATGACCCCCGATCTCGGAAATGCTCAGGCTATGGGCAAGCCTATGAACCCCATGAGCTCTCCCAATCCAGCTGGTTCCTCCGGCGCCCCCCAGGGGCAGGATGCCACCGTCAGCAGCAACACATCCACTTTCCCTTCCCCTGGTGGCCAGAAGGAGCCTGGCGCCATCGGCCCTGTACAGGGCCACCGTTTCGGCTGCCCAGGGACCATGAGCCATTCGGCAACCATGCAGGCGGCCACCCCTCAGGGCAGTGGCTATCCACTGAAGTTGAGCAGCCCGTCTCAGGGCAGTCCGGGCATGCTGTCTCCATGCCACCGAGCAAGTCCCGGAGTGGCAGGGTCTCCACGCTTGCCCCCGCCTCAGTTCTCCCCAGCAGGGAGCCTCCATTCACCTGCGAGCATGTGCACTAGCAGTACAGGTGGCAATGGGGGAGCAGGCGGTAATCATGGTTACACAAGCAGTTCCCTTAATGCCCTACAGGCGCTTAGCGAGTGCCACGGCGTAAGCCACGGCCAATCGTTAGGCTCGCCCGACAGGAAGTTGGGCTCGCCAGCTGCGATGGGCATGAATCTTCACCTGCTGAATAAAATGGGAGCCTCTGAGTCATTCGGAGAGCAGAACCAATCGGAGCAGGGCAACAGCGGGCAGGACGATGGCATCGAACAGCAAAGAGACGAAAAGGGCCAGTTTAACAACCCGGACGCCAGTGACCCGCAAAACCGGCTACGTGACAACAAAGGACATACTAAACTCCTGCAGCTCCTCACCACTAAAACTGAGCCTATCGAGTCCACCTCACCCCCACCAATGGCTGGTGGAGAGCCCGGGTGTAAAGACCCCGCCGGCGGCCAAGGAAATGGCGGCATGGGCTCTCAAAACGGAGCCGGGACACATGCTACCTCCCTGAAGGAGAAGCATAAGATCCTTCACAGACTTCTCCAGAACAGCTCATCGCCCGTCGACCTGGCCAAACTCACGGCCGAGGCCACGGGGAAGGAGCTGTGTCAGGATTCTGCAGGTGGGACGGCCGGGGTGGGTGATTTAGCCATTAAACAAGAGCCCGTCAGCCCCAAGAAGAAGGACAATGCCCTGCTGCGCTACCTACTGGATAAAGATGATAACGCACTCAAGGATAAAGGACCTGGGGAGATAAAGGTGGAGGGCGGAAAGATGCAGGGAATTAAGACAGAGAAAACCGATGGTGGCTATGACCGTGTGGAGCAGGTAAGTGGTATCACCAAATTTAAAGGAATATTTAATTATGTTAATGTCTATATTACCACAGAAAATCATTTCAACCCCCATTCCTGATTGGCAATTTATTTTATTTTATTTTATGATTTTATTTTATTTTCAGCAGTGCTCTGGTCCTGTCAGATTAGAGACCAGATACAAAATAAAATTTGTATTATTATTGTTAATATTATTATTGTCAAAAAAAAAAAAAAAATATATATATATATATATATATATATATATATAATATGAAATTTCCATTTTGGAGGGCTCTTCATTGTGAAATGCCCTTTTTTATTATTACAAAATCTAGTTTATACTGTATATGCTATGTATATATATATATTAAGTAAGACAAATAGTCTAGTGGGTTTTTTTTGGAAGTTGCTTACAATATCCACTAGCCTCAAAAAGACGATTAGAGTCATAATGCAATAGTGCATAACTGTAAATGCATTATTTGTTTGAAATTAAGTTTAAATTATTTTCTGTGGTAACTGACAGCATGCTGTCAATAGAGTTTAACAGAACAGAAAGTACTGAGAGTTTATATATGCAAAACCACCATCTGAATCACTTCTGCTGGTTTTGAATTAGAATTTTGATGGATTGCAATGGAGCATCGCCTTGGTGAATGTAGGAAAGATGCATCATTAGTGGGTGTGTGGGTAATGGTTGTTTTGGTTAGATATAAAAGGTGTTGCATGTCGGAAAGGTCATCAGCCAGCGTGGTGAACTTGCACGCAAATGTAACCAATATGCCATCATATTCAAACGCTCTTATCACCTTCTTTTCTGTATGTTTCTGTATTGTAAGAGTCCATGCATCCTTTCCTCACTCTCTGTATCTCTTTTTGTATTCCTCTCTATTTGGGTGTGAAAGTAGAGCAAACAACAGATTTATAAACCGGCCAATGAAGCCCCAGATCGAGGCAGTATGGTAACAGCAGGGATATAAATGACTCAGCCAGCTGGAGAGAGAGAAAGAGAGAGAGAGAGAGAGAGAGAGAGAGAGAGAGAGAGAGAGAGAGAGAGAGAGAGAGAGAAAGGGAAAGTGAGAGCTCTGTCACAGGAAGTCGATTCTGTGGGAAACTGGCAGGACTTTCTCAGAAGCAGCTCTGTGACATTTGAAAAAAAGGCGTCTCAGTGGTGCTCAGTGCATCTCATCTGGCACAGCGGTTGGCACATGCCCTACAGAGCTGGCACCGGGCACCAATCAGGCCTGGCACAGCGGCGGTAAAGTTTGAGGAGCGTCTGGGACCAAACAACAGAATAGAGAGATTATCCTGTATGTGTGTGTTCGTGTTCATTGGGCCTCCCGGGCCTCTTTTAAAAGCTGTTGATTGAGCCACAAATTGAGTCATAGTTGTCAAATCAAAGCAGCGGTCTCGGGAAGCTGCCGCTGTTAGCAGAGTGATCTCAACGCCTCTCGGTTACCAGGAAAAGACCCAGAGTTCCGCTAGAGAGGAACCTCTGACCTCACGGTCTCCACGACAGCGCCATTGAGAACATGAAGTACAGTGATATACAGAGCAGGGAGGCCACAGCAGGGACAGGAAGAGTGATGGAGGAGATGCTCGGGCACGGACGCGCAGAAAGAAACGGAAGACTAAAGGAAAGAACTGAATTAGTGAGGATGCGGGAGAAAAGAGGATGAAATGTAGCAGGAGTGGGAGAAAGGGAATCTCTAGGGAGCTGCCTACCCAGGATAGCATTTTTAGGCATCATAGGCGTGTTCTCAGCAGTATACAGCAAAATTGTTAGACACTTGATGTTTTTAAAAGAAGTCTCTTGCTCAAACAGTAATATTGGCGCAAAATACCTGTAATAAAAATGAAAGTTGCTGCAATCTGAGAAGTCACTTTGGCTCTTTTTTCCTACATCATAAATGACTTCAATAAACGCTTTCATGTCATCTTGCATTTAAATGGCTGTTGTTTGGGAATGCAATCATGTAAGAGACTTCTGGGAGGAAATTGAACCAAATCATTTTGATGACAGACTTTGACTCAGACATTCCAGAATGATCAAACCAACATTTGAGAATGAAATTGGTCCGCTGGTTAGCGCAGGTATCCAATCACATCTACTGTTGAGGCAAAGTCACAAGAGGTTTTTTGTTTTGTTTTTTGCGCACAACGAGGGATTTGTTTATTAGTCTTATGTCTTGGAAACAGCTAATATTGAAAACAGTTTAATATTTTTTTGGAAACCATGATACATTTTGCTCTAGATTCTTTGATGAATAGAAAGTTCAAAAGAAACGCATTCATTTGTAATGGAAATCTTTTGTAACATTTAAATGTCTTTACTGTATCCTTGCTATAAAAGTATTAATTTCTTCAAAAGAAAATTGATACTGACATGCTTGTGAATGGTAGTATATTCTTCACGAATAGGGCAATCCCATAATGCGATGTAAAAATCCACAAAATCATCATATTAAATTAATCTGTTGTCCTGGTTCACATGGAAACCAATAACCCAGCAACGCAAGTAAACCGCGTTTGCACGACTTTATTAAAAAATCTGGTTATTCCCCGGTAGTGACTTCAAAACCTGATCATCTGTGTATCTGACTTATGTTACATGAGATTTAATAAATAAGCAGTATTTTGACTGTACTACTTCTACTTCAGATGAAGAGATGAGAACATGGTTTTATAAATTCTTGAGTCTAGAAAAAGTTGAAGTTTGCGATTATACTTTATATAAACACTCAGTCTGTCAGGGTGCACTTAAAGGGATAGTTCACCCAAAAATGATTTTTTTTTTATTATTTTCTCACCCTCATGTTGTTCCAAACTTGTATGAGTTTCTTTCTTCTGTTGAACACAAAAGAAGATATTTTGAAGAATGTTGGTAGCCAGACAGTTGACAGTAGCCATTGACTTCCCTGGTATTTTGGTTTCCTACTATGAAAGTCAATGGCTACTGTCAACTGTTTGGTTACCAACATTCTTCAAAATATCTTCTTTTGTGTTCAACAGAAGAAACAAACTCTCAAATTTGGAACAACTTGAGGGTGAGTAAATTATAACATTTTCAATTTTGGGTGAAAACTATTCCTTTAAATCTGCAGTAAGGACACCGTTACATATCACACATGCACACTTCAATAAGCAGGCAAAATCAGGCTGAGGGCCAAAAATCTAGGTGTGTCAATCATTTTATGCTTAAGTGATTTATGACCTTACTCTGATAAAGGAAAAAGGGTTAACGCACTTACATGACCACATGCATGTCAGCTCATTAAGCGTAATCGAGTAAAGGAAGTGCATATAAATGCATTTAGAGAGGTGGATCACTAGTGTTTGGAACGGAACCAGTGACCTCTCACCACTCATCTCTCTCTCTCTCTCTCTCTCTCTCTCTCTCTCTCTCTCTCTCTCTCTCTCTCTCTCTCTCTCTCTCTCTCTCTCTCTCTCTCTCTCTCTCTCTCTCTCTCTCTCTCTCTCTCTCCCTCTCTCTCTCTCTCCTGTGATGTGATGAGATGAGCAGCAGGCTGGTGTGATAGAGTTACAGTTGAAACTGAAGAGAAGCAGGGATCTGTATGAAAGGTCATGATGGCAAAGAGCAAGGCTCATGACAGCGTGTGTGTAGAGCGCGACCACTCTTGAATCTTTCACCGACGGCGTTCGATGCACCCAGTTATTTTCACAGTTGGCTTGCAGTTAAAGGCTTTCAGTGGCTCTGGACAGGGTGGCTTTCAATAATGTAGTTTTTATGGCAGACGGTAGAAATGACCCAGATGCACATATCGCTGTCATCCAGGCAGCTGTAGTGGCTTCACTCAGTCTGTTCACTGATGTATCAATCCCTCTTTCTCTCTCGCTCACCCTATTGATCATCCAGTCTCTCTTACATCCTGCATGTCCTACTTTGCTTCTCTTTAGCTCGGTTTTAAAACAGCATTTTACAGCATCATATGTGCAGTTAGGATGCAAACGTTAATCTTAAAGGTAATAGACAGCCTTATAAGACAGCCCATTTTGGCCAGATATGCATCTCATGCATACTTTATGGGGAAGGCAATCCCATAATGCATTGCTACGTGTGGTTCTATAGATGTGCTTTGTATGCGTGTTACAGTTTGATGCTCTTGCTGAGATTCATGTGTGTCTCTGCAGCAGGAAGTGTGACTCAGGATAGGGTGTCACTCCTCTGCCCTTCCCAACCCCTCGCAGAGCTCTAATCGGCACCCTTACACCATTCCTCGGTTGCACACACACACGCGGTGCAGACAGCTGTCCCTTCCCTGACAACGTCACTTCATTGGTGATTCCTCCGAGTGCCAATTAACCATGTAACCCCTCTTACCCTCCTGTCTACACGACTAACAGCCCCTCGTCCCATCTAACCAGCATTGTCTCTTTATCTTCTAAGGGTCTTTGGCCTGAAAAGTGTTGAAGGTTGATTTTAGCCTGTAACTTGCATGAATTTGCATAAAATGTCCTAAAACATATCTTTCAACGTTTTATTTTAATTTATTTTACTCGTAAAATTTCAAGAATTGACCACACATGACATGCTTAAATAAAAAGAATTAGATTTTTAAAAAATTGTTAATTATTTTTAATTTATTATACATGAATAAAATAATTTAATATACATAATTGCCTATCAAATGTTTGGGGCCAGTAAGACTTTTTAAATTATTATTGTTTTATAGAAACTAATATTTTAATTCAGCAAGGACTTTTTAAGGCATTTAAGGTTTCTATTTCAAATTCTGTTCTTTTGAACTTTCTATTAAAATGTATCATGATTTTCCACAAAGATATTAAGCAGCAAAACTGTTTTCAACATTGATAATAATAAGAAATGGTTAATGAGCACAAAATCAACATATTAGAATGATTTCTGAAGATGCATCTTAAAATATATTACAATAGAAGTCTGTTTCTTTAAATAGCAATAATATTTTACAATATTACTGTTTTTACTGTATTTTTGATAAAAGAAATTCAGGTTTGTAAAGCATGAGAGACTCCTTGCAAAAACATTACAAAATCATACCGACCTCCAACTTTTGAATGGTATAGCATACCTTCAGTTCCAATGACCTAATAACGATAAAGTTCATTTGTCATGCTTTAAGACTGGTAAAGTGAACTGGGGGGAAAAAAAGATTCAAAATGGTTGAAAAAAAATCTGCAATTTTTTTTTATACATTATGGCCAATCACAGAATCTCTAAATATACACTTTCCCTTATACATTCATATGCAATTTAACTTAAAATCGTAATGTAAACACATTAAAAGTTCATGGACATGTCTTTTATCATCTACCCACATCAAAAATAACCATCCCAAAGTGTAAATTATAGTGGAATATGTCAGATTGTTTTACTGTAAGTGCTCTAGTAGCTGATGAGAAACACAGGTCTCATAGATCTCCACACAGGGAGCTTTTCCACTATTGGCTCAACATCACGCTGACGTCCTCGCTCCCACTGGCGAGCAAGTGATCCGTGGAGGTGCAGCTCAGTGCGATATAAAGAATCCATGCTAATGCGCAGGCACCTTCCTGTCTGGACTGAGCAAGTGCACACAGGAGAGAGACCAGAGAGTGATAATTGGAAAGTGGAAGTAGAGATGGCTGAAACAAGCAGCCTGTGAGATGCATGGACAGTGAATAATCAGCAGCAGGTTTGATTCAAGAGGGCAGCCAGGGACAGGTGGTGCTCACACAAGTGTGTGTCCGTGTGTGTGTGTGTGTGTGCATGAGATGAGAGAGGGAGAGAGATTGGGAAAAGAGCTTCCGAGCGCTACACAAGGAGAGTGACCTCATTAAGCAGTTCCTCCTCTCCGCTCACATCCTGTTTGTGCAGCGCTTTTCCTCCACACTGAACACTGAGTCGCAAATCAATGGCAGGAGAGACCCACGGCTTCATTAGACTGCAGAGATGCGGCATGAAGGCAAACTTTCAACAGAATAATATACAGCATGTGATCTTTGACCTCTCAGCTACCCTCCATAACAACCCTTAGACGCATGTGCTCACATGAACTCACATCTGCGGCCCACTGTCCTGGTGTGTGTATATATATATATATATATATATATATATATATATATATATATATATATATATATATATGCATGCTGAGATCTTGCAGTAGAGCTGCTCTGGAATATTCTAAATGATAGATCAATCTGTATTATGCTGTCCTTTTTGTGATAGCGACGTCACTTGTGCTGCCCCCTTGTGGTGACTTCTAGATTTTAGTTCATATTTCTTAAAAGTTCCCCTGACTGGCTTTCTCTTCAAATCTATATATTAGCCTAGCATAAATGTTTATATCTCCAACTGTAGAGCACTTGTGTACAGGAGACTTGATTTAGCATTTATTTAATGTCTTTTAGTAGGAGTTGTATGCATTTTTTTTTGGTCTTTTCTGATTGACGACGACAGCTCAAGATAAACAAAAGTACATTTCTGAATCTTCAAGTGGACATTGTTTATCTGAAATGCACCGCTGTAAGAAGGTTTCTTTATCACAACCGGCTGAGTTGGAGTTTGGCAAACTTTAAACCAGAACAAAAAAAGTTGCAATGCATTAGGGCAGATATTTCAAATGCAACATAGACGGTGTAGCCAAGTGTGCATTTAGATTTCTGAGGTAATAAATATTTTTAAAAGCTTATGAAGGACATGAAAGGATTTGAAGTCAAATCGATGATGTATTTAAAGTCAAGTTGCGTTCCAGATCGTGTTGAGTGTGTTTGCCTGCGTGCATTTAGAAGATCTTGCTATGATGGAGAAGCAATCTAGGGTTTAAAGATGGTAACCGAACCATGGCAAATGGAGTAGTGTTCAGCTAGCCTCCTTTAACTCAATGTGAAGTGTGTCCTAGATTCCAGCCCTGTGTGTGTGTACATGTGAGAGGGAGAGGGGTGTGTTTTAGCAGGCAGACTTCGAACTCTCCAGCGTTTCCCTACTGAGGTCTAAATCCACGAGACTTTAAGATACCAAGCCTTGTGACTATACAACATGCATGTAAAACAATGTCATTATGTATGATAAAGTGCATTGGTATGTTATATACAAGAAGATATTTTCACGTGCATCTAAAAAACACCAGAAACTTGACCTTGACAAACATATTTTTTTATATGTATCATCATGATTTCAGAGACTAATGGGAAATCTAAGCTTGAGAAATTCCCTTGTGTGTTTGCAGTCGAGCGAGCTGGATGATATCCTGGATGATCTACAGAACAGTCAGCCAGGCCTGTTCTCGGACTCCCGGCCGGTGTCTTTGCCTGCTGCCGTGGACAAGCAGTCAATCATCAATGACATCCTTCAGATGACTGGAGAGGGTGGAGCCAGCATGGGTCCCCAGCAACAGAGAGCACTACAGGCTGCGGGCCAACAGAGTGAGTAACACACACATTCTAGGATGGAATACACTCCTTTTCAAATCTGGACTGATTTTAAAACACTAGGCACTTGATGACTTTTTAAATGGTTACAGAGGAAAAACTGAGCATCATACATTACACAATTGCTACACTGAAAAAAAATTGGTGTAGAAACAGTTTTAACTTAAAAATGGTCAATTTCACAACTAATTACAAACAAATGGCAAGTAACATTGCATTTATTGTGACATTTTGAAATAGAAAGTAGTATTTTCTTTTAAAACATACTCCATTAATCTTTATTTACAATTTTGTAATGTGAACGATGTGTTCTAAAATCAGCTCGATAACCAAATATGCTTGATATCCTTCGACTGGATGGAATCCGTGGACTCCGAGTCCATCGTACAGTACGCCATTTTCTGTGAAATGTCATCTCAAATGACTTTCGACTTGTCCGGACTGTAAATCAGGGCAAAAGAAGTGTAGTGCATTCTAACCCTTAAAGTGTCCTAATTATGCTATATTAAAGGTTCCTCAATTTGTTTTGGGGGTCTCCTGAAAAACACTTTTGCAGCATCACCTCTTTTCTCACAGTGTCTGAGATGATTAGATAAAGGATTTGGTTTCTCTAAACCCCTCCTTTCTGAGAGCCTATCCTACTCTTCTCTGATTGGTCAGATGGCCCAGTCGGTTGTGTCGGAAACAAAACGTCCATTACCAAATCTGAAATTCAGCGGCTTCCTCACAATTTTTATGTGCCATTTTTTTACGTTTCCTAGTTAATCACTGTGCCACAACCCTCCATATGTATAAAAGCACATACATATTTTAAATATTCATAATGGCTAACAGAGAAATAGGGCAGAACCTTAAATATTTCTGAAGAAATTTCCCATAAAATTTGTCAAAATCCTTTAGTTTTTTTTAGTTTTTCAGATTTCCAATGGGGCTATTTTCACCTGGTCATTCATGCATGTTTACTGATCAGATAGCTGTCTCGTTTTGTTAAAACTGTTCCATTTATACTTGTCAACATTACTGTCTCCGCAAAACAAATATAAATGGAATGTTGAATTCCCGCGCCACATGCAAATGCGAGTTCACATCAATGAAAGCAAGACACTTCATTTTATTCATTAAAAGTGACGACACTAAATTATCTTACCAATGCTGATGAAGGCAAATGTTGAGTTTCAGGATGTGACGCTGAACTTTTAGTTTCATTTGCGGCAGTTTGCACGTCGGCTTGTGGAAAACAGATGCTCAGCTACTCCTCTGGCCTACACATTAATATGAACAGTAAAAGTTGTCGGTTTTACCATATCAGTCCTTAGAAAGTGCATGGAAAATGGATTTGCTTTTCCAGAGCAGAAAACGGTGTTTTCTTGACATGTCAACAACATGAACCAAACTCGTCCAGTCCTCTGCTACAACTACTATGGGTCAAAGTAGATGTTGTTCGCAGGCAGCCAATGAAGACCGTAGGCTGCCATTGTGCAAATTTGTTACAAACCTACATAGATTTTTCTTTTGGGAGACAAAAACGTAAAAAAAAATTACAAACTTTGTAGACCTTTTACATTTACAAACAGCTATATTACACACTTTTAGGAAATATCCGGAAAAAAAGCATAATAGGGGCACCTTAAAAGACAAAATTGAATGTGAACAACTTTCCAAGCGTGCTTGTTTGTATACAAATAGTCATATAATTGCCTTATCTCTCATATTTAAGCACAGTGACCTTCTGACCCTCTTGAACTCTCATGTAAGAAGATTAGACCAATGTAATGCACTTGGTTTGAGCCTTGTGTATGTTGTGTTATGTAATCAACTACCTTTAGAACAACTGTATGTCAACTCTAACCAGCTCTGACATCATAATGCGTTTGTGTATTTACAAGGAGTTTCATTGAATAGTCTTGGATTTATTTGCACTTGTTTACAAGGTGACAGCAGGAGGAAAATTGCATTGAGTCCTGATGTATTTGCAAAAATATTTGAAATAAATGAACGTGACATAGAAGTGAACCCAGAGCGCTTTACATTTACAAACATGTCATAATTTTTGCAAAACACCCTGAAACTACTCAAGTGTGCCCAGAGGCTGACCGAAACTGTAAACGAGTAGAACACGAGTTTGTCTTTTGTTTCTCATCCACATGATTTCAGCCGTGCGGATAATCACTCTCACTCACTCTGTTAACTGAGACATGTCAGAAATGGCAAAGACCGCTAATGTGCTACTAGAGCACTTACAGTAAAACCGCTAATATAAGTTAACACTGCTAGTCAACTACTTTTGGTAAAATAAGTGAAAATGGGTAAGCATTCACACAAACCATAATATGATACATTTATACACTATCATTCACTCATTTTCCAAAGTAATTTGTATACACTATCGTTCAAAGGTTTGGGGTCTGTAAGATTTTTGTAACTGATACTTTTATTCCGTAAGGATGCATTAAATTGATCAAAAGTGACAGTAAAGCCATTAATAATGTTACAAAAGATTTCTATTTCAAGTAAATGTTTTTGGAACTTTCTATTCATAAAATAATCCTAAAAAAGAGGATCATGGTTTCCACAAAAGTATCAAGCTGAAAAGCTGTTTTCAACTTTGATCATCATAATAAATGTTTCTTGAGCACCAAATAAGCATATTAGTATGATTTCTGTAGGATCATGTGACACTGAAGTAATGATGCTCAAAATTCAGCTTTGACATGACAGGAACAAATTACGGTTTCAAATATAAAACAGTATTACTGTTTTTACTGTATTTTTGATCAAATAAACGCAGCCTTGGTGAGCATAAGAGACGCTTAAACGGTAGTGTAAGTTATCTAGGAACTCTCTGAGACCAGACTTCAACTAAATATTTTTTTCCATGACTTCTTACTGGATGTTTTGCTGTGTGTGTGTTCATAGATTTCGGTGCGCCGCGGCCAGGTCATCCCGGCAGAGCTCCTCCGGTCAGAAGCGTGTCTTTGGAAATGAATATGCCTGCTAAAGGTGCTCAGGGTCAATACCCTCTGATGAGGAACAACAGCCCCTACTCACTCATGCAGCAGCAAGGCATGATGGGAAACCACAGTGGCATGCCTGGTCAGCCCAACATGGTTAATGCAGGTGAGTTTAGCTGGGGGCAAAAGTGCAGCATTGAAATGACTTTAAATGTGCAGTAAAAAACAAATAAAGGACAAAATGAAGCTTGTTTGTAGAACACAGGGCTTCCCCCACACTCGACGCCTACTAAGAGAGGAAAGTTCCAATGCCGCCTCGACCATGTGCAAACCAAAGTTTCAGTGTGATCTCTGATGAACAGTCAAGTGTGACGCTGTTAGCCAAGAGAAAGAGAAATGTGTATAACGGCACAAAAGTGTTGAGTCAGATCAAAAGAACCCCTCTGTTTTGTTTGTGTGTGGTGGGTTGCATTCGCGTGCATGTGAATGTGCATCTAAGGTGAGACTGTGAGTGGCTAGATATGAATGACTCATAACGTTTGGAAAGAATTGCAAGGTTTCTTTTCTGATCATACTATATCTTCATGCAATTTTCAGGTGGTCGCTTTTCAAATCTCGCAGTTTTGTGAATTAAATGATAACAGATTGGTAACACTTTAGTTTAGGGTCCAATTCTCACTATTAACTAGCATGCATATTACCAGGATATTTAGTACTTATAAAGCACATATTAATACCTTATTTTGCGTGACCATATTCTACATCCCTTAATCCTACCCAATACCTAAACTTAACAACTATAAATAAGCAGTAATCGGGAGTTTATTGAGGCAAAAGTCATAGTTAATAGTTTATTTGGACCCTAATCTAAAGTGTGACCCATATTTTATATGGACCATTATTTTTTCCTATAGATCTCATTTATTTTGTCAGTTGACCCTTCGTTTAGGTCTGGCCCACTTTGTTGCTGTCGCTAACTCTGACAGGCTTTACAAAACATACAAACATGTTTGTTTGGGAATGAAGACTGACACAGTCCATAGTAACTCATGATTTATTAGTTGTCTATAGTCACTCTTATTAGAGACCCGGTATCAACATTTTACCTTTTTCTTTGGATATTATCCGTAAAATCGCAGGAAAACCTTGGACTTGACAACACTGAAGATCTCTTATGCTCACCAAAGCTGCATTAATTTGATCAAAAATACAGTAAAAACAGTCATATGTAATATTATTACTATTTTAATACGTTTTTGAGTAATCCTATGTATAGGTCAATTTTATGCATCCTTGCTGAATAAAAGTTAATTTCTTTCAAAAGTACTGTCCACAAACCTTTGAACTAGAGGTGGGCATAGATTAATTTTTTTAATCTAGATTAATCTAGATTAATTTTGAAATTAATCTAGATTAATCTAGATTAAAATGGCTCATTTGAATTCTGCCGAAGGCATTCAGAATATGTGTGCTACCCAAATAATGACTATAAAAGTAAGTCTTTGAGAACGGGTTTCTCAAGCCAGGTGGCGCATTAGACCAGGGGCTCATCTCCTGTTTCCAAAATGCATCATAAACTGCTTGAGAAAGCTGTTCTACTCATAGACTGTAAAAGGTTACTACTGTACTGTTACCGTCCGTAGGCAACATTAGGTAGGCCAATGTTATTATCAACTACTATAGGCTATCAATTAGGGATGGGCGATATGGCCTAAAATCTATATTGTGATATACATTGCAGCCTCTTGCGATAACGATTTACAGTATATTATAATAAAACCATTTCACAACAGAATACACAGACCCATGCTAAACAACTGCTAAATGTTTTGTTTTTTTAAAGGGTGTATGTAGTTTTGAGAACATATATTGTGCAAAACTGTAAGTACACAACATCATTTTGCAGATAAATAAAATTTAAGTACACTAGCTGCAGAGACTTAAGTAGGTCTAATGTTTATTATGGCTTGGAGCTTATGAAACCCCAAATTTAAAATTAGAATATTGTCTAACTGATGTCTTTTCAGTTAAAAAGAAACACAACAACGATTCTTAAAATCGAGATGATGTGCTACACCACTAAGCAAGGCTGGATTAGTACCCCCAGGGGCCCCTGGGCGCTGAAGCTCATGGGCCCCCTCCCCTACCTGACAACCACACCCTCCAAAGGAACACACACCAGGTGTGGGATTTTAACATGCCAATCACTATTGATCAAAAGCTGAATGACTAGTTCACAAGACAATGATACGAAATACATTTTTCTGAAAAGTATGGCTGCACGATTTGGGGAAAATGTCATATTGTGATTATTGAGGTCAATATTGCGATATGCGATTGCGATATAGTAAACAAATGGTTTCATGAGTTAACTTGCTTATTTCTCAAGTAAAATGCACACACAGATTAGTGATAATGCTGAAATTTGTAGCCCATTTCTCAACTCAAACTAGAAACAACAACTAAATGCACTGTGTTTTCAAATTAAAATAAATTCAATATTGTTATTTGTCTCAATAATACAAGAGTTAAAAATAAATGTCATATTTACCTGTGCCTGTCAAACAGGTAGACCTAGGACATATACCGAAATTGTCAAACTGCACTGCATAAATTATAAATTAAATATAGACTAATCCTTATTATAGCAACAAAAAAAAAAAAAAAACTTTAGTCAACAGCAGTGAGTCATTTTCTCTGTTCTTTTTGTTCTTTGATTAACTTTACTGACAGAAAGCTTTATTGGCTGCTGTCTCTTTAAGACCAGCTGACGGAGACGCGGCTCTCGCACGCGCCTCATTCTTTCACAACTCTTGACGTTCATCATAAGACAGCTCTTATGTTATGAAGATACTCGACAAAACGGACATTTTGGCATAATTGTGTGTGTTATTGTAAGTTCAAGCACGAAAGATAACTGTATTCTGGCGTGCTGTCTGTGCGCACGATACTGGCGCGCGCGCGTCTTTGGTATTCAGTGATATAATGTTTCGTTTTGAATTTGAGGTGGTAGAACGGATTAGTCGTGTGTTAACTTACCGAACTGTTACCCCACACACTCTGTATATAGTTTGCTGCTGCTCGTCTGACGGCTTAAACCCGAACCAAGTCCAAATAATGGATGTTGCACCGATCTTTTTCACCAGCTTTCACTTTCAGCTGTGTTTACTTAAGATGACGACGAATATGCGTTGCAGCCGGGTTTACCTCGCGGCCGCGGGTAGATTGCGTCATCACAGCTTGTGTAGTATAGAGCCATCTCCCAACCCAACTTGGAGAATAGATTAACGGCGATATTTTTTTTTATCGCGCGATAAGAGTCTCGCGTTAACGCAGCACGTTAACGCCGATAACGGCCCACCACTACTTTGAACGCTAGTGTAAATCAAAACAAATGTCGCATTACACATTTGTATTAAACAAAAGTTACCTTCAAATTAAAAGCCCTTTTCTTTCTTTGTTTTTTTTAAAGGAGTGATGGGTAGTAACGTTTCCCGTGTAGGAATGCAGCAGGACGGTTGGGGCGCACAGGGTCCTGGTCCCGGCGGCAGCGCGACCTCACCCGCCACAGCTGCTCCCGCCGGCCAGCACCCAATCCCGCAGGGGGCGCTCCACGCTCGCATGGTGGCTAACTCTGGCACAGGCATGCCCATGAGACCCAACAGCCAGCCTGGACCCAGACAGATGCTTCAGTCCCAGATGATGACCAATGGTAAATGTGCACAGAGCAGAGATTTCTGAGCTTTACAGGAAGTGTGGAACAGGAACATGTGTCTTCTTAATCTGACCCTAACAAGCTTTATTCAGTGACCTATTTTACTTATTCAAAACCGATTTGCAGAAGAAGAAAAAAAAGTTCTGAATGATTTTTTTTCTGCTGTTTTAAACATTTTATCATCTTCTGTTTATCCTCAGCCCAGTCAAACATGGACATGGGCATGGCTGGCCACCAGTTTCCCCAGCAACAGGCACCGCCCAATCAGACGGCTCCGTGGCCAGACAGTGTGATGCCTATAGAGCCGGTGCCATTTGGGAACCAGAACAGGTAAACAGCATTTATTATTGTCACTATTGTTAGACCGTCTGCTTTATTGGAGGCGTGTGCTGTGTGGACATGTTGATTTTGTACTTCCTTAACAAAATAGCTTGACAAATGCACTCAGATGTAATCCATTATGGGATGTCCCATCATTCATGTCTCAATTACTGAATCAGAGTCTCTTGTGTCTGTCAGCTCCATATACAGCAGTTCTCAGGAGGATGTGCTGTGCCCTCCTCCCTCTGAGGGTCCGGCCGATGAGGGCGCTCTCCTCAGCCAGCTCTACACGGTCCTCAAAGATTTTGATGGTCTAGAGGAGATCGACCGTGCACTCGGTATCCCGGCATTAGTGGGACAGGTAGTGCATTTTTCTTTTACAACCCTGTCCCTTTTGTCTTTCAATGTTTTGACTATCTTTCGCTATACCTAGTGATACACAGTTATAAAGTTTACAATTAGACAAAAAACAAAAATAAAGTTTATTCTAAAATTTGCATGAGCTCAATATTGACCGTGTTTCCTTTCATAATAATCATCTGCCATGTTTCTATAGACAAATTTTTTATTTTATTTATTATTTTACTAAAAATAGAACTATTATCTCCACTTCTGACACACCTTTTGTTTTCAATAACCAAAGATTTATCACATTTATTAAATAATCAACACTCAGTTCTAGTACTATATATAAACATTTAAATTGCACATAAGGCCGTTTTTATATCAACTTTTGTTTATATAATTGATATAATTGTTTCTACGGTACTCCAATCTGTAGAGTTTATAATATAAACTTTTAAACAGTAGCTCTAGTAAAAACATGTTATCATGACAGATTTATTCTAACGTAAGTTAAATAATGAAGTAGAAATATTAAGAATATGTAATATAGTACATATATTTAGCAATATTGTCCTCTCTAGAGTTATTTTTTGTAGCTAACCCACCAGTTGTGGACATTTAATGGGCTTTCCTGAGGTAAATATAATGTTATGTGACATTAACATGTTTTTTTATTGATGTCTTTCCGCAGTTGAAACACTGATGCGATTACATGAGACATGATTATTTTTTGGCCAGATATTTTCAGTTGCTCATATTTCTATGCATCACTATAAAATCCAGAACCATCTGATTTATGTGTACCAGTTATTAATATTGCACATACACGAGACTTACAGTAAATAACGTGTATTATTGCTTGTTAAAGTGGAACTGTATCCTCATCCTTGTGTTCAGTCCCAGCCGGTGGAGCAGGATCAGTTCTCCGGTCAGGACCCGGGTATGATGATGGATCAGAAGCCACCCATGTACAGCCAGCAGCAGTACGCTGCGTCCCAGGCCCACATGCAGCAGGGCGGATACACACCCATGCAGGACCCCAGCTTCCACGGCATGACGGGACAGATGGGACAGAGGCCGGGATACCCCATGCTCCGTGTGCCGGCCAGACCAGGACTCAGGCCCACTGGGGTCGTCCCTAACCAACCCAATACACTCAGACTGCAGCTTCAACACAGGCTACAAGCACAGCAGGTATAGTTTATACTCTCAAACACAAGAAGAAAGCCCACAGCGTGATTAAAGTAGAATAAAAGTGGTTATATTTGTATTTCTTGTTTATATTATTTTCTGTTGATACAATCAATATTAAGCACAGTGAACCCAAAAAATTCAAATTCTGTCATAATTTACTCACCTTCGTGTTGTTCCAAACCCAAATTACTTTATTTTATTTGTGGAACACATGTTTTGCAGCATGTTGGTAACTTGACATTTCTTAAAATCAGCTTCTTTTATTTTTAGGTGAACTATGCCTTTAACAAAACCCTTTCGAGTGGATATAAACAACACATTGGAAAGGTTTCCCTGTTCTGTTTTCGTTTTTTTACAGTTAGTTAATTGGTGACACTTAGCTTTGTTAATCCAAAGACTTAATGCATAATCTTTGTATATCCTTACACACACACACACACACACAAAAGCTCAAACTATTATTTAATGTAAATCAGTACCGTCTGTAGTTAGCTGCCCCCTGCTGGACATTTCTGGAATTGTTCCTTGACCTCATTTGGGTTTATTTAGGGGTCATCACTCATAACTGTATGGTGTCTGATAATTTGAAGCTACAAGCTGTAATTATATATAATGTGATCATTATTATTTAAAATATGTTTTGATTTTATTTAAAAAATATATATAATTTTTTTTTTAAATAACCTTTTTTTCTTGTTAAATTTTTTTGCTTTTTTATAGTATATTAATAGTGTATTTGTAATATTTGCACAACAGTGGCATTCCAAGACTGATGATATTTTGTATTACAGCCCTAGAATGTTTTGTTGTTTGTATCACTCCACTTTGAATGCTTCCAATTTTATGGGTCATAACGAAACTTTTGATGACAGAGCAAAAATGAACAAAAAACCTTGTCCTATTGTGTGAGGAATGCCTTTTATGTGTGATAAAATTCTTGTTTGTTAAGCTGATGTGTACCAGTATCATACAAACAAGAGTGTTGTTGTATGAAACAGAACAGTTGCTTAAATGTTGTATAAGAGAATTGCTTGAGTATTGAATAGTAATTACAGTGAACTCTAAAATGCGCCATCATGCGTTTGTGTCTCTCCCAGAATCGTCAGCCTATGATGAATCAGATGACTGGAGTGTCAAATATGAACCTACCTCTTAGACCCAACGTTCCAAATCAGGTATGCCCATTCAGTTCCTGCATGCTCTCTGGTGCGCAGCTGTCGAGCTTGCCTAAATAACATGCAGAACTGTCTCTGTCTTCCAGGGGACAATCAACGCTCAGATGCTGGCCCAGCGGCAGAGAGAGATGCTGAGTAATCACTTGCGTCAGCGTCAGCTGGACCAACAGCGACAGCAGCAGCAGCAACAGCAGCAGCAGCAGCAGCGCAGCATGGTCATGCGAGCCCAGGGTCTCAACCTGCCGCCCAACATGGCCGCCGCAGGCATGCCCGGAACCATGAGCAACCCGCGGATCCCCCAGGCCAACCCCCAGCAGTTCCCCTATCCGCCCAACTACGGTACAGGACTGGCCTCGCCGCCCCCCTCCACCAGCCCTTTCTCCCCCGGTTCTCCCAACCTCCCCGCCCCCCAGCTCCTCTCCCACAGCGCCATGCATGGCTCTCAGATGAGTCTAGCTAACCAGGGGATGCTGGGCAGTCTGAGCGGACAGTTTGGGGCTGTTATGAGCCCTCAAATGCAGCACAGTGCCTTTCAGTTCCCCAGCTCAGGTACTGCCTGCCCTTTCTCTCTGTCTGTGTGTCATGCGCTTCCACACACACGCACAAACACCGAGACCAGCAGCGCTACAGGCTTAACTTGTGTGAACGGAGCGTACGGTGAAAAATAGGGGCGAGTCAACGTGGTTTAATTAGAAACACAATAGTTCTGATGCAGGTCAGCTGTGTAAAAATACTATTCCAGCAACTATAGTGAAATCCGATCTTAATATTCTAAAAGATATAAATGATTGCAGAAGTGATCATTCTCACATCATTTACTCACCCTCGTGTTGCTCCAAACACTTTGACTTTTTGTCTTCTGTGGAGCACGAAAGGTGACATTTCATTTCCTAACCAGCTTGTTTGAATAAAGACTAGACTCCAAAATTACAAAGAAAAAGAAATACATCATTAATGTATCATAAGTGGTTCATGTATTTTATTCAGTAGCCAGGATATTCTTAAAAATGCACCTTTTGTGTTCCACGGAGGGAAGAAAGCGAAGTAGTTGTTGTTAACGAAAACTATTAAAAATAGTTTTCGGTAATTGAAATTAAGCTGAAATCAAATCAAATAGAAATATTAGATGAAAAACAAAGAAATGAGAATTAGAAATGTTGCCTTTGCAACTAACTGAAATAGATAAAGTTCTAAAACTAATAATACTGAAATAAAAATAAATTCAAGCTAAATAGAAATATAAAAAAATTATAAATGTATACTAATATTGAAAAGTTAAATTCAAAATATTAATAAATACTATAATAGTATATAAATAATACTAAAATAGCACTGGAAGATAGTCATTCAGGTTTTGGAATGACATGAGGGCAAGAAAATAATGACAGTATTTAAATTTAGGTTTTAAATGAATAATTTGAAGAGATTTGAACACTGTAAAAATGATATTACCGATAAGTTATAACAACACATATTTTGACATTACTTTAACTCATTAAAATAAGTTAAGCAATTTTCTACTTTTTTTTTGTAAGTTATACAAGATTCAACTATTTTTTTTAAGTCTGTTTAATGTAATTTAAGTTGAAATGACTTAATTAGCCAAGTTGATTGTACTTAAAAATGTAAGGCAGTATTTTTTTACAGCAAGACTATATTATGTACTGTATTATGAGATTAGATGCCGCCATAAAACTAAAGACCAAAATTCAATTGTCTAGTAACATTACGTATGTTCTTATTAATAATCTGAATTGAGCTGTTTCAGGGAATATATGGCCTTTTAAATATCTGTTTGTAGTTGTTCAGTCAAGTACTGTAAGATAATAGCTTATTTAGCACTTTATGCTGGTTAAGTAGTATTAATTAAGTCTGTTTATTTATGTAGTGCCCTTGAAACATCATAATGGTTACAGCAGAAGATGGCACTAGAGGGCAGAAGAGTCACTTGAATGTTTCCCCGACATGAAATTAAATGCATGTAATCAGAATATATTACAGGAATATGCTCATTTAGGACTTAATATCTATGGGCAGCGTGCTGTCTATTACCACAGAATATTATTATGATTTGCCGCTCAGTTTGTAAAAACAAATAGTGTGATAATTTGCATATTTCAGACTGCCACCTGCTCAATGACCCTGTTAGGCTTCCATTGGAATTACATTTGATGAACTGCATTTTGCATTCTTTTTTACAAACTGAAGAATGAGTTGAAATGATTCTGTGGTAATGAGCAGAATTCAACAGATCCAGACATTAAGAATATCCAGCTTTGCCACAGTAGATCTTTAGGTAACACATGAGCTCAGAGTCAGTGTATCATTACGCAAAAGCTTGTGTTGTGTCAAACTGTTGATAATTGTGGCCGTGTCTATGCCTGTGCTGTGTCATATGTGTCAGTGTCTGTCCTGCATAGACTAATTGGCTGATGGTGATCAGTGGAGGCGGAGCAGTTGATTTTTAAACCAATTATGCGGTGACCCAGACCCCACCCCCCAATCCCACCCATTACCCACCCCACCCCTCTTTTCTCTGGCTATCTCAGCCACTAACACTAACCTGCATGTGTAACTCTACCTTACTGCCTGCTTATAACACCTCTAAACCCTTCTAGTTAAATACAAGTTCCTCACTTTTGATTATGGAGATGGCCTGAAACACTTCTCAATATGATTTCTGCTTTGACATTTCTAAAAAATGATGATCAGCTAATTAGTTTGTTAAACGAATGATTTGAATTGGTGACTAGTGTGTGTCTGTGAGTGTGTTTGTGTATGTTTAGATTTTGATTTGTGAATATTTTGAATCAATGTCCCTGTTGTAGTTACAGATTAATTAATTTCTGGGTGCTAAATGTGAATGCTGTCAGAGTGCGAGAGAGTGAATATGAAGTGAATAGAGTGCTGTACAGTAATAATTCTGTAATTTGTGTTTGATTGTTTATTTCAAGCCGAGGTTTGTCTCCTCACATCTGTGTGTGTGTGTGTGTCAGGTATGAGTCAGCAGTCGGATGGCGGGTTCGGTGGTGCCGCCACCCCTCAGAGCCCCCTCATGTCTCCCAGGATGGGCCACGCCCAGAGTCCCATGATGCAACAGGCCCAGGGCAACACTTCTTTCCAGTCCTCCCCTGACATGAACGGCTGGACACAGGGCAACATGAATGCCAACAGGTGCAGCTTTATCACAAGACATTCACTCGCTTTCACACTAAATAAGCACCAGGTTTTCGGTTTAACCCTTTTGCTAGTAAAGTATGTTGACATATTTGTGATAGCTGTATGCTTTTAAATACATATTTATAGATTTTTATATACAAATATAAACACTACCAATCAAAAGTAAGATTTTTTTTAATTAATTGTAATAATTTAAAAGAAATTATTCAGCAAACATGCATTCAATTGATCAAAAGTGACCATCCGTAAATGCATTTAAAATGTTAAAAAATATTTTCATTTCATATAAATGCCGTTCTTTGAACGTTCTAGTCATCAATGAATCCTCATGGTTTCCACAAAAATATTAAGCAGCACAACTGTTTTCAACATTGATAATAATGAGAAATGTTTATTAAGCAGCAAATCAGCATATTACAATGATTTCTGAAGACTGGAGTAATGATGCGGAAAAAGCAGCCTTGCTAAAACAGAAATTTTACTTAAAAAAGTAGAAAACAGTTCATTTAAATTGTAATAATATTTCACACTATTACTGTTTTTAACTATATTTTTGAACAAATGAATGCAGCTTTGGTGAGCAATGAAATTTACATTTTTCAATTATTAAACATAAAAAGTTGTTGTCTTATAAAGAGAATTAGGCAACATTTGACCACCTAAAGAGTCTTAAACCTTTCTGTGCTTCCCTCCACAGTATGTTCACTCAGCAGTCGCCACCTCAGTTTGGCCAGCAGGCCAATAACAACATGTACAACGGTAACGGCATGAACCTCAACGTGCCCATGGCCGCCAACTCGAGCAACATGGGCCAAATGGGCAACCAGATGATGAGCTCAATGAACTCTGGACCTGGGGGCAGCATGGCCAACATGGGCCCTGAACAGGTTAGACGCATACAGTCGTGATGTGACACCATCTATGAAACGTGTGAATGTGTATTGCCTTTTGGGAACCCGTTCAAGCTCCACTGTTCCCAACAATCACCTGAACTAGATGCTTTGAAAGCTCAAGCTACTTTTAAAACCCATCTTTAGAGTGAAACTACTTTGCAGTGCTCGTCAAACTCTCAAACTTTTCATTGCTAATGAAGCCCATTTAAACTCCTCAATGTTCCAGCCAAGAGTTTAGTAAAAGCGTTACACCGTAGATTTATTGGATGCATTTATTTACTCAAACCATTAGACATAAAAGGTCAGACTTTAAGTGTCTGAGGTCACCAAATAGCGTAGTTTACTCTGCAACTAGCTCGTTAATAATTTACTCTAATTATCCCGGGTAATTTTGCAGATGAGAGGGATGATGCCGAACTAGATGTAATAGGACAGTGATGTGATTAGTCGCTGGCAATTAGTGCCCGTTTGAGGTGGATAAAGAGATCATATATGCAGACATGTCGGACTTTGAGTGCTAAATATCAGACATGACGTCTATAAGTCAGTTAGAGTTTGACCACACATTCCTGCACTCCCAGAACTCCATCTAACCAGATCTTAGTATCAGATTATATCATCAGTAACAGTATCAACATTATTGTGGTTTAATTATATAATTAAAAGTTAACTTACTGTGTATACATGTTTTATATACAGTATACAAATATGTGACCCTGGATCACAAAACCAGTCATAAGTCGCACTGGTATATTTGTGGCAATGGCCAACAAAACATAGTATGGGTCAAAATTATAAATTTTTCTTTTATGCCAAAAATCATTAGGATTCACCAAATATTGTCCTATCCTAACAAACCATACATCAATGGAAAGCTTATTTATTCAGCTTCCATATGATGTATAAATCTCAATTTCAAAAAATTTACCCATGTGACTGGTTTTGTGGTCCAGGGTCACATATATACATATTGTTCAAAAGTTTGGGATCAGTAAGATTTGTTTTTAAAAATACATTAATACTTTTATTCAACAAAGATGCATTTAATTGAGCAAAAGTCATGACATTTATAATGTTACTAAAGATTTCCATTTCAAAGAAAGCCTGTTCATTTGAACTTTTCTGTTCATCAAACAATCCTGAAAAAAATAAAAATTCCACAAAAATATTAAGCTAAATCGATTATAAGAAATGTTCAAATAGAAAAGTGATTTTAAATTGTAATATTTCACACTGTATTTTTGATCAAATAAATGCAGCCTTAATAGGTAATGCAGTCTTTCTTCTTTCATTAAAGAAGACATAAAAAAAAATCTTACTGACCCCAAACCATTGAATCCTTTAATATGTTGTTCTTCAAAAATAGTTATTTAATATGTTTACTTAAGTGATGCACTCTCGCTAGTTCTTTTTTATGCTTTACACAGTCCCCTGCAGCTTTTAAGCTTCATTAAATAGTATGAATATTTAACCAAGTTGCATGGGTTTGATCGCGTGCACTTGGTGTTGTTATAAGTCCACAGGCCGTTGAAATCTCAGTCCGCTGATTTATTCCCAAGATGTGTGTATAGTCATTCTTTTAATAATTTAGCATTTTGCCATTAGTGGAGGTTTAATGAATTATTGCACTCTGTTTCTTAGCTTTAATTATCCCTTCATGGCAACACAAAGTTTGGCATTACAACACATTTTAGTGAGGAGGGGTACATGAAACTGAGTTACAAGAGCTTTTAAAAAGTACTTTACCTGACATGATTTATTACAGTGTATCTTTTGTCATATAACATCCCCCTCATATACCAGTAAGCATATTCTCATATATTTTGTTGAGTATACATTGTTAAAAAATTATGGTCACACAGTTCTCACTTTTAACTAACTATTAACTATGACTTTTTCTTCAATAAACTCCCGATTACTGCTTATTAATAGTAAGGTAGTTGTTAAGTTTAGGTATTGGGTGGGATTAAGGGATGTAGAATATGGTCATGCAGAATAAGTCATTAATATGTGCTTTAAAAGTACTAGTTAATAGTGAGAATTGGACCCTAAATGACTCTAATATTATTATGGTGAATTGAATGCGCTTCCCACTGGATTGTGAAGCTATTTGTGTGGTTGCAATGTGCAACAGACAGTGGTCTCATTTAGAAAATTCATATTTTTCTTAGAATAAACGTAATGAGTGAGTGTGTTTACATGCTCGTCTTTAAGCCAAGTTGGCTACAACTTAACTTCCTGAACTTCCCGTTTTCTTTTTTTTAAAGTTGCCAGCCACCATCAGCATTTTTGGTCAATTTCACAAAATGTTCATGGCCCCCAGAATGTTTTGTTGTGTGAATATCTGAACTTGCAATAAATTAAAAAAATCATGAAAAAACAAAACTTTTAACAAAAAGCTGAGAAAATGATGTCAATGGCGGGGAAAGAGTTATTAATAAGCTGATAATGCTTGTTGTCATTTAAATGTGTTAACATGTTTTCCTTCATTAAGGTCATAAACGCTTAAGCATAAACCAATTGATACAGCTACATTTTTGCCCCTTACTTTGATTTTGCCTGGTTTCGCCTACAATAAAAGGATAGCTCACCCAAAAAATTTAAATTCTGTCATGATTTTTACTCACCCTCAAGATGTTCCGAACCTGTATGAATACCTTTCTTCTGCTGAACAAAAAAGAAGATATTTTTAAGAATATGGGTAACCAAACAGTCGATGGGCCCCATTGACTTCCATAGTATGGAAAACAATACAGACTCAAAATGATTACTTGCATTCTTCAAAATATCTTATTTTGTGTTCAACAGAAGAAAGAAACGTATACAGGTTTGGAACAACTTGAGAGTGAGTTTAACCTGCGTTCTGTAACAGGACAGCGTCCTTACTGCGATTTAAGCACATCCATGCAAACTCAGACTCTTTCTCGACCCAAGAAATTCTAAAAACATGTTCTCATCTGTGCAGCCGAAGCAGAAGTGGCACAGTCAAAATACAGCTTATTTATTTAACATCACATCTCAAATAACATATGGAATAATCAGAATCAGATACAAAGAGGATCAGGTTTTGATGTCACTACAGGGGAATAACCATAGTTTTTTAATAAAGTCTTATAAATGCAGTTTACTTGCGTTGCCAGTGCCAAGTTATTAGTTTGCATGTAAATCAGGACAACGGGTTAAATTAAATAAGCTGATTTTAGGGAATCATCAGTGTGTATGTTAATGTGACAACAACCACATACTTAAGAACAGATATGCATTGAACACCACATGACGCATAACTTAAAGCATACACAACAACACCACTAAATAACCCAGCAAACAATAAAACAGAAGTTCACATGATTTATTCATACCCCATGATGCATGCCGTAGGAACCGTAGTCCTGACTCCAGCACTGCAGACATCACTACACTACACTACTACTGAGTGCTGCAGGGATGACATGTTTTTATAGGCCTAAACCCAGAAACATGGTAGCATTTTAGCTCTCAGTGGGGTTTTTTTATGGATTTTGGTTTAAAGCCTGAAAAAAAACGTCTGTGGTGAACACAAGCTCAAGATATTTTCATGTTTTATTCTATGACAAAAAAACACACCAGTAATACCTCACTCTTGATTTTTTTTTAAAAAGCTTTTACGTGTTTTGAAAAAGGAGGTTGTCAACATGTTGCTTAATGGGACTACAGAGATTGTAAACTCATTTATGCACTCCTCCGCTTTGACAGTCTTGTTGTGTTCATAATCGTGCTATTGCGAACTATTCTGACAGGGAACATTTTCGTTCTTTTAAAAAAAAATAAAGACTAAGAGAGTTGCTAGAAGCTTGGTGGTGGTGATGTTGAGGTCGAATGACTGTGGTGTAGTTCGTTTACAGCCTAAGATTTATCTCTTGAGATTGTTTTTAGGCTTCAAAATTCATAAAAGTTGTGTTCATTTGTGAAAATTATATTGATGGGCAAATCGTGTAAGTATCAGAACCTTTTGTTGATTCAAAAAATCCTATTGGGTTTATGTCAAGGGAACCAGGGTAATGCCAACTTCTGGGTTGGCCTACAAAAATACATCATCGCTGCAGCGCTCCATTACCTATTAAGGCAAATTAAGTTGTTATTTACAACTTAATTATTGTTCATTATGGCATGATATGAGCTCTAGTATAATAATAAAAAAACTGGCTCATACATGATTTCGGTGAAAATTTACGTTTCTTTTTGTTTTTCATTTTATGAATGCTCACTGTTTTTCTCTCTCTCTCTCTCTTTTCCACAGCAGAAGTATTGTTGACACGGGGCAGACGACATCACAATGCAGTAAACCGAGTTTAATGAAGATGTTTCATGAGTGATTTTCTGCTGCAGCGTGATCAAGGAGAGTTTGGAGTGATGCTGTGCTATTTAAGCTGCTATCGGGGCCGTACGGGTCTTTAGAGAGCCTGTCTACTGCCCCCTACTGGACATCTCTAGAGGATGCATCAGGGGTACTGGAGCTCGGAGGGGACGGACACTCTCCCTCACTCTCTCTCTCTCTCTCACACACTCACACATATACACACACACACACACACACTGACACTTTGATCTTCTGGACCTAGAGCCCCCTCCCACCCCCTCAGTCGAGCACGGCCTTCTGTCTCGTACTTACACCGTAAGCCCTTTCCGTCAGTCTGCTCCGTTGCATTCACCGTAGTGTGACTTAGGTCTCCCCTGTCAGTGGCATCGGAATCCTTGTCTCCCATGAATGTATTCCTCCCTCTCTTTTTCTCTGTCTTCTCATTTCTTCCTCTGGACTTCAGGCTCTTCTTAAGAAGACGTTCTATTGCCCAACCATCTTTCTCTCTGACTCCTTTCCAATCTGACGTTCCAAAAAACAGGCAAGAATACTGCATTTGAAATGCACGCTCAAAATTCAGCCACTTTGCCTTTTTGTTTTCTTTATTGTTTTGTTTCAGAGTGCAAATAAAGATAGAATGATGTTGAAACGGCATCTATATAGATTATGAGAATCCAGATGATGGTTTGTAAAATTAGCTTGATTTAGTCAAGAGGTTTATTGTGTATTAAATTAAGTTTTATTCTAATGTATAGTTTGTTTTTTAATAACAGTGTAGATTTCTTTATAAACCATCAGTTAGAAAGCGAAAAATCACTGAGAGTGCATACGAAATGCCTCAGCATAAGATAAAGTTCAACATGGATTTTGTTTTCATTGGTCCAGTAGTTTCAGAGAGAAGGTGATTTTGTTGTGGTTAGTCAAATGAAATGCTGGTAGATTGTAAATACCAATTCTGGGGGGTGGGGGGGAATCTGTTTCGTATTATATTTAATTTTTTTCCCCAGTATATTTCCCCTTCCTCCCCTCAAATTCCAGTCTTAACTGTTTCTGGAACTAGGACGGAGTTTCTCACCACGAGCATGTTCGTTTGGCGGGAAGATGAGGATATGCTGATTCCTGTGGTACTGAGGAAGGGGGAGCTGGGGTCCGGTGGCTCTTCTTTCCTGGGTGGGGGTCTGGGAGGGTGCTGTGTGTACAGTGTACAGATACTCGCTTGCTTCTAAGCCTTTAGCCGGGAGCCCCACCGGAGGAACCCAACACAGCCATAAACTCAACACTGAAGCCTGCTTTCTTTGTTGTGTGGAGTGACGTGCTTCATGCCAGATGCTATAGGTACAAGCAGAATCCGGTGTGTGTAAGAAAAGACAACAAGCAATAAATATTACTTGAGGTTTTCTTTTGCTTTGTTTTGTAATTTTTGTACAGGACTTTTCAGGAGACACATTTTTGCTCCCCGGTTTAAACTCAGTATTAAAAACAGATTTTTTTATTGTGCTTTCTATTTTGAGAAAAAACTAAATCAAACGAGATGTCCAAATCTACTTGTTTCTCAGTGAAAATCAGGTTTTAGTTCTGGTGTAGCCAAAAAAAAAAAAAAAAGAATAAATAAAGCAGCATTTGTGTTTTACGTGGCTATTCCTACATTCACACATTGTTCGCCATCTTGAAAACATCAACGGTTCCGATTTGGATCAACGGTCACTACAAACACGTAAACTCTTATCGTAATGTTCGCAATACAGTCTTTGTTTTCTAGCCTATTTGAGGACTAAGCCAAATTTCCTCGACTTTGAATTGATCGGTAGACTTACACATGCCACTTTCTTTTTGTTTTCGTCTCATGTCTGCACACAGGTTGTATCGGGGTTAGATTGTCAGCCTTTAGCTTTCGCTGAAAATATCGCCATGTCATCTGTGTTTAAGCTGGTGTGTTTAAAAAAAAAGTACTAGGCCTACATGTTTTTAAGTATACTGTATGTACCAGCAGCAACTAAAGTTTGCGACGACCAGCTCTGTCATTATTCGCTGAAGGTGCCGTGGTTGTGTACGAATATACCTGGTGTTTTGGTATAGCTTTAGCTTTTCCTTTTAAACACTGTAAATACAAGTTTGATTTCACATTGTTTGGGGTGAAGCGTCACTCTGGCCACCATTCAAAATGTTCTGTATCCTTTGAGAAACACCTGCATTCTCATGTGGGATATAATCGATTTCAATAAACCCGCTAGCATTTGTCGACTAAAACGAGTACTTATTTATTCCAAGCTTTTTTTGATCACAATTTCGATGAATGTTGGATGCCTTGAACAAGGACTGACATCCATACGCATCTATACTACTATCATATTGGAGAAAAGCCAGTTTTGAGGTCGCACATGTACCACTACCCTCTGCAAAGTCCAAAGATTGTCAAGATTTTGAAATAAATATAAGCCATGATGTGAAGGTGGTGCAGAGTTTTCTAGACTTTTTATCAGTGCTAGTGCAAAAGAGCCATTTGTCCTCAAATAAAGAAATAAATCAATGGAGTTGTAACGGCTATTGAATTTCCTAAAATGATTTGTCTTTACCTTATACCTTTTGATTTTGTTTTTCTGAGACTTTAAAAGTGTTTTGTATAGTCTGCCAATTTCTTAGAGCTAAATGCAACAACCTTGAAATGCTATAACTTAGCATATTGCCTTAGATCTGTTTTACCGTCTTGTATATTACAAAAAGTTGTCTGTATTATATTTGTATAGCGAATCATTGACAGGATCGACCCAGTTCATCAATGGATACGTACAGAACTCTCTCTCTCTCTCTCTCTCTCTCTCTCTCCCTCACTCTCCTCCAGTCTCAATATTGCTCATTTTCCATGTTTTGTTTGTGATCAGTTGTGGGTTTTATTATTTTGTACAGTCCTGATTTTACCCTCTCAGTTATGTGTGAGAATGAAGACGATGCAATGGGAAATCGAAGCAATATGTAATTTATAAGGACTTTTTGGAGAAAGCTTACAGTGTTGCGCTCCTGAGATGTATTTTATTTCCCAATTGTGGTCACATAAACATCTCTGTTCATCCGCATCGATGTGTGTAATCTTAGTGTGAGCCTTTTATGCAAAGTTAGATATACCGAGAGAAATTTAAATACAGTTATGCAAGTTGTCAACTAATATGGCTTTGCTGATGCTATTTGATGTTGAATCAAATTGAATTGTAAATAAAGAATTCTGTTATTGCAACATTTATAATCATCTCATGGCTTATGTTTTCCATTTTACAGAGAAAATGATGCAACGATCTTTCTAAAATAAATAGCTTTTAAAAAGTTGGAAAACCTTGTTTTGGCATAGTTCGTAGGTTTATTTAATAATGGCGCGCTTGCCAAACCATGTGAATAAATTAATGTAGCGACAAAACGCGTTTATTCAATGTAAAAGAAAAATTGCTTTATAAACATTGAAGACAAAAAATAACACCCGTTACACAGGAACTGAATGAATAGTGTCTTATTTAATATAAGAGAATATCAGAAGAGACCATTACGAAGTAGCCTAGGATGTATTATAGGATGTGCCTTAACACCGCAAAACTTTTTTTAATAATTATTAAATAATTTACAAATAAATATAGTAGGCTATTATTATATAAATAAGTGTTTTCGTATTGTTAATAATGACAGTAACAAATTTATTGTTGTTATATGTGGTATCTAAAAAAAAATTATGGTTACGATTTATTTTATACATTTAAGTAGGCTACTGAGTATAACAATAATTAATGTAGCCTACTTATAGGGTTAAGGTTTGGTTTGGTTTGGTTTAGGGTTAGTTGCAATTATGCATAATTTACTGGTATTACTATAGTAAGTACATGTAACGTGTAACAAGGACACTGTAATAAAGTGTTATCAAGTTTTTGCTTAATAGTTTATTTTTTGGTGTTATATTTTTTTGGTCTAAAAAATACAAATTTGACCCAGCAGAACTTAATGATTATAATGAATTAATAGTTATTGTTCTTTTTATTTAGGAATAATTATGGTAGCTCAAATTGTATGATTGTGTTAAAGTAAAAAAGAAAAAAATAGGCAAGACCTATAGGCCTATTTACATTTTTATTTAAAATACCCTTTTTTCATAATAGAATTACCTCTAATTTTACTCATAATAGTATAAAGCACATCTGGCTGTGAAGTGTCAATGATATTGCTGTGAAACTTTTCATGGTATCAAATAATCTACAACAGATGTTTCGTCTGTGTTAAACTCCATGTAAAAAAGTATAGCCTATTATTGGTTTAACTTAAAGTAAGTTATCTGGTTGCCTTAACATTTTGAGTTCATTGAAATAAATAAAAAAATTGAGCTAATACAATAAAGGAGATTGGCTTAATAAATGAATAATAAATAAATTCAAAATATTGTGTTATCTGAACTACATCAATTAGCTTATTTAAGTTGATTTGATAAATGAAAAAAACGTTGTGATAAATCATGAAAATAATTGTTTACAGTGATGCACACAGTTAATTCCCATTATTAAACGCATGCTGCTGCTGGCTTTGGTTTGCACAAACAGCCTCTATCTAAACTGAACTCGTGCCGTTCTCGCCGTTAGGAGCGGTTAACGTGCGCCTGCAGTAGTTAACACATTAGAGACTGCGGTGCATATGAAAGAGAGCTGTGAGAGGATTCTCAGTGCTGCTACAGCGTGTTAAAGTGTAATTCCCTGAGGATGAACCCCAGACTGACCAATGACAGCACAGATCCGGGAAAGGCATCCCCTCTCGAGTAGCTATCCTACACTCAACCATATGTCTTCAGACCTGTCTCAAGCTTCACACACACAAGACCTTAGTTCCTGAAGCGCCAAGTAAAGCTTCCCCAAACACAACAGAAGGATCTCAGGACTTGCACAAGTCGCTATATGGTAAGAACATCTTTTAAGCAATTACAGTTAACAATATTTTTTCTAGTTTTGAAGACAGCAATAAATTATTTGTGTTTTGTTTTGCATTAACATTATGGATTTAAGGCCACTCTTCATGTGCAATAACCAGCTGAGGTCAGGAGTCTATGGAGCATGACACCTTTAATGCTTTTTAAAAGAGTTGGAAAGGCTTCATTAATGGTGACCTTTCTTGCTGACCCTCTGTTCTTAAATTGTAGTGTCATGACCCTCATTAGTCTCTGTTAGTGGCGCGCTCGCGCACCGTTTATTCCAGTGATCAGTTTAGAAAAAGTAGAGGAATACTGGAAACTTTTGCTTTTGAAATCTCTGCAGTCGGAGTTATTTCTGTGTTGGGTTACTTGACAAAGTATTTCACTGTGCATTTAGAAAGTCATATTTTTGGTTTGTCCGTGTTGTTTTAATTGCTCAGTAAATTTCAACTTAATACACTTTAAATAAAATAAAAAAAAATAAAAGTTGCAATAACCAGCCCAAAATGGTTGGGAATGATATTGGCTAAACATTTGCCAAGAACCTTTCTTTTAAAAAAGAACTTTTCATTTAAAATTGCTTTTGGACAAAATGGGACAATATACACTTTTAAAAATAAATGTTAGTTATTGGCATCTACGGTTCCATGAATATTTAACATCGACTGTAACAAATGATATGATCAATAAGTTATGACAACATGTTTTACATTGCTTTTACTCATCAAAATAAGCCATTTTATTCAACTAATTTTTTAAGTCAGTTTAATGTAATTTAAGTTGAAATGACTTAAACATTTAAGTTGATTGTACTGAAAAATGTAAGGCAACAACTTTTTTTTTACATTGCACAAAAGGTTCTTTGTAGTGGAAAAGTGTTCTTTAGATTATTAAAAATGTCACTAAGACATGAAAGGAGTGTGCCCTCTAAAATTTACATTTCATTTCAATTGTTGCCTGAAATATTTAAGTAAATGCCAAATGCAAGTTGATTGCCCTTTTGGATAAAATCGACATGAAACTCGGAAATCACAGAATTTGTGAAAACTTGGATGGAAACAAAGATATTGTTATAGTGATGAAAACATGTTTACAGTCTACAGGACTGAATATAAACCGCAAGTGAAACTGTCCTCGGATCCCCCTCATCGGCTGTGATGTCGGTGTCTCTCTCCAGTCACCCCGCAGTGAGAGACAGGGGTCTCGCTGTCTACCCGTCTCTGCCCGGCGCGCACTACACGAACATCCTCAAGAGCGCGCACAGCATCTTCCATCCGCTCAAGTCTCTGGGCCGCATGGTGACCGACGCACAGACAATCATGCCGTTCAACTTCACCGGGACTCCGGCTTTTTTCAGCCACAACAGCCACCAGACCGCGGTGTTCCATGAGCAGATCCTCAACGTGTCCAACAGGCCATATTTCCAGCACTTGCAGCCTCCACAAAGCATGTACATCAGACACGAGGAGCAGAGCACCGGCTCTCCGTCCGAGTTCAGCAGCCCCTCCAGCAGAAAGTCTTCTTCGGCTTCATCCTCTCCGGTTAAGGACAGTTTCGGTTGCCTGCAGGCTGCAGACCCGACACCCGAGCACACGCGCACCTTCAGTTTCACAGAGGAAGACCTGTTCACGGTCCTGTACGGATATTCCAAAGAACAAGGCCACAATCCTGGACATGCCATCTCTGGACTATCCTTACCTCCCAGTGCAGGTATATAAAAACCTTTTTAAATGTAGGCTATATAACACTTTTCATTGCAAAAAAAAGAAAGAAAAAAAGAAAAAAAAAGAAGCATTTTCGATGTGCTGAACAAAAAATAGGAAAACAAATCTGGCAATATTTATTTTGTTGCAATATTTTACGTTGTTTTATTGCAATTAGGCCAATATACTTTTCATTCTATTTAAATGCAATAATTCCATGTTCTTTTTAGTTTTTCATGTTGGATTATCATAATTGTGTATTGTAAAAAAAAATTAAGCACAATCAACTTGGATGTTTAAGTCATTCCAACTTAAATGACATTAAACTGACTTTAAAAATGAGTTGAATCTTGTATAACTTATAAAAAAGTTATTAATTGCTTAACTTATTTTGATGTTCTTTTTATATTTTATTTTTATGAATTAGCTGATCGTCATCTTCTCCCTGTTGATACCGGAGGATTTGAACGCCCAGAAGGTAGAACTCTTTCTTTCTTTCTTTCTTGAGAATTTCTATTCTGAAGTTTAATGCTGCCAATTTCATAGAGTGTGTCTTGATTTTTTCAGGCTTATCGATTCTCCAAACTAATTGTGGAAGCGTTTCCCATTGTGGTGTTTTTGCTGATAAAAGCACAATTCCAAAAGGCACCAGGTTTGGACCGTTTCAGGGCAAACTGGTGAACACAAGTGAGATCAAAACCTATGATGACAACACGCTCATGTGGGAGGTAAACAGCAAATTTGAAATAAGCATTATTGCATTATTATTTAATGCGCGTGTTGTGGGAAAACACGATTTTTCTGTGAGATAATGCATACAGCTGTTATATTCTGATATGAAATGTTTATATTAAATTCCAAACTTTTTTTTCTTTTTCTTCTCCCTATAAGATCTTTGAGAACGGGCGCTTGAGTCACTTTGTGGATGGAAGAGGCGCTCCGGGGAATTGGATGTCGTTGGTGAAGTGCGCGCGCTTTCCAGAGGAGCAGAACCTGACTGCGGTGCAGTGTGAAGGCCAGATTTTCTATGAGGCCTGCAAAGAGATCCGAGCCGGCCAAGAACTGTTGGTCTGGTACGGAGACTGCTATGTGCAGTTTCTGGGTATTCCTCTCACCCTCAAAGAGTTTATTGATGCCAGTGAAGCGCTCCCAGCTGAAGGTATGTGCGCGTATTGCAAACGTATCTCTCTATATAACGTTATTTTATAGTCCAGCACGTTCTGTCATTTGTTATGAGATTATAATGTGATGCATTTGCAAATGTTTCTCCGTTCCAGATTCTGGAGAGGGTTTTAAGTGTGATCGCTGTGGTAAAGTGTTCGCGTATAAGTACTACAGAGACAAACACTTGAAATACACGCGCTGTGTGGATCAGGGCGACAGGAAGTTCCCCTGCCACCTCTGCAGCAGGTCTTTCGAGAAGAGAGACCGACTCCGAATCCACATTCTCCATGTGCATGAGAAACACAGACCGCATAAGGTAAAAATATCTTCATGCCGATCCATTGGATACTTTTACGGGGGGGAAACAATCAGCGGTGGTGCTGAAAGAACAGCTCCCTTTTAGAAAAACTGCAACCGATGCCCAAAAGAAAATATCAAGATATTGCCATTTTACTAATATTTTCTCACTCAACTCGTATTTCAAATTATTTGATTAAGAATTAGTGTATAAGGGTCTTTCAACAAAATGGGTGCCTTTTCCATTTTGGAAATGTGATTTTTTAAAATGTTTTAGATTAAATATTAAATTAAAATTTTAAGAATTTACGGATTATGATTTGTTTTGTTTATTTATTTATTTATAGAATTATACACTGAAAAAAAAATGCTGCCTTACATTTTTAAGTACAATCAACTTGATTTTCAAGTAATTTCAACTTAAATTACATTAAACTGACTTATAAAAATTATTTGAATCTTGTATGACAAAAAAAGTTGAACACTGCTTAATTTATTTTAATGAGCAATGTAAAAACATAGGCCTATGTTGTCATAACTTATTGATCATACACTTTTTAACAGTGTAGTATCGTCATCTTAATAAAGACAGGGGTGGCAGGAGTTGACACAACCTGGGCATAGCCTACAACATTTTGTAAAATATTTATGTGATATTTTTCTAACACTTAAATCGAAGAGTTTTAGCTTTTTATCAACATATGCACAACAGCTATAATAGCAAGGAGCAATAAATAAATAAAAGTTTATGTTATTTACATACGTTTTCATATTTTTGTTTCAAATAGTAAAACTTGATGTTAGCTTTTCATTGTAGCGTTTTACACATATGCTAATAAGGGACACAAAAAGCACCCTTTTCGAGAAATGTCCCAGATGCACTAATGTTTAGGTAAAGCTTTTTACCATGTCAATAAAGCGTCTTGAATGTAATTTGTGACCCTCTTTTTCCTCTTAGTGCTCCGTGTGCGGCAAAAGTTTCTCGCAGTCCTCCAGTCTGAACAAACACATGCGCGTGCACTCAGGAGAGCGGCCTTACAAATGTGTTTACTGTAACAAGGTGAGTGATGCTCAGCTCTTATACAGGTGCGTTCCAGCTAAAGTACACTGCTTTCATTTCATGGTTTATCTGAGCTCTCATTAGCGCTGGACTCAATCTTAGAAGACATTTACGTGCTAATTAATGGCAGATGCAGATCCAGTGCATTGTGCATGAGGATTAGCCTATGCTTTAATTTATGACTCTCAAAGAGACAAAAGTTTGTCTGTCGCTTTGTTTTAAACTCGTCTCGTTCTATTCTTAAACACGCACGTGTCACTCTATCTGTCCTGTTTGTGGACTGCCAGAGACAGTTTTATTCCTATAGGACCAATGTGTGTGGGTCATGTTTTACCTACACCAACGGAAACCCAGTTTTAATAAACACACTAATGCATGGAATGGTTTATATAGGCTAGTCCTATATAATATCAGCCTGATCTCATGAAAATGCGTCTCTATAGCACGCATTGTGTTTATCGTGCAATTTATACGGGGAAATTAGTTTTTACGTGCATATGATACGCAGTTTTCGCGTGCATTTGATCCGCACTTTATTGCGTGTAATACACACGCATCCCATACCACTAATCCTAACCAAACGTATAATACACACGCACACCACTACTAAACCTACCCATGCGTATCCTATGCAAGTAAAAACTAATTTGCGCATATTGCACTATAAACACAATGAGTGCTATAGAGACGCGTTTAGTGTGATCCACAGGAAGGTTTATATGATAGGTTTAGGAAAATTGTTGTTGCTGTTCTTCTTCTTGTTGTGGTTATTTATAGACCTAGAATTTAATTAGGCTACATGTTCTTGCATTTTAAAATGCAAATAGCCTACCATTAGGCCTAAAAAATATTAGAGCAATAAACAATGTAATTCAACAAGATGTTCCTATTTGGATATTAAAGTAACTTTTTTTTGCTGGTGTATATTACCATTATTCAATATGAACATGTATTTGTGAATGTCCCAGGCGTTCACGGCCTCCAGCATCCTCCGCACGCACATCCGCCAGCACTCCGGCGAGCGGCCGTTCAAGTGCAAACACTGCGGGAAAGCGTTCGCCTCTCACGCGGCACACGACAGCCACGTCCGGCGGACACACGCCAAAGACAAGCCCTTCTCCTGTGATGTGTGTGCAACCACTTTCCAGGATGCGCAAGAGTTGAAATATCACACAAAGACGCATAAAAGTAAGTATACCCTAATACCCAAGCAACCAAAAAATATGTGAGGAAAACATTTATGAAATTTGAGAAGGACCGAAAACGTTAATTAAATGAAAACAAAACTATTAATAATATAATAAACATTTGTTCGATTCATGTGGCAATTATTAATTAAATCTATAAGGCTATTTATGGGCAAATCTAATAAAATATGTCTCTGCCCTTAGAGCTACCGCTTTTGGACAGCACTGTTGTTCTTCCTGGAGACGAAAACACGCTTTTCTCCACCAACGATTCTTTACAGAAACAGCTGGGAGACAGTTTCTCTTTTCCCGGGATGACCAGCATCACCTCCGAGTACAGACCCTGGAACTAATAATGCTTCACCACTGCATCTAAATCACTGGTTATGTCATTCTTCCTTTTCCCAGAAAAGATGGCTTGCGTCAATGTTGTTTGCCGGTAGCCTATTGTGTATTTTATTTAATCTAGTTACCTGTCCCCTAAGAAAATATTTTTGCTTTAACTTTATTATTTTTAATGTTGTTTCTATTTATTAAAATGTATTTGGCATTAGAAATACGTGTTTTTTTGGTACTTTTTAAAGTTAGCTCAAAGCAAATTTTATGTCGTCGTGTAATTGTGAGCTGCACAACCAAAGCAAGTTATTAATACCAAAGACTGAATTTATTATTATTATTATTACTACTGAATTTCCTGTTACCTATCGTTCATTTATATTTGTATTGTCTTTATCATGAGCTGTAACTGCTGTTCAAATTTGTCTGTGTCGGATCGTCTTGCAAACTGAAAATTAAAATGAATGATTATGAGAAATAACTGTTATTGTTACCCTTAAAGAAGATCATGTTTTTGTTCGATGAAACTTTCTGAAAATTGCGAAAGGGATTTATTAAGAATGCATTTTTTGTTGCTTCGATATAAAGGCTGTTTAATTCAAATCGAACGAATTATTCGACTAATATTCTGGTATTATTGATTAAACTTTTATTTCAATAGCCTACTTTTAATATTATTAACACTATATTGTTAATACTATAAAACGTCTTTAAAAAAAGACGACAGATAGGCCTAGATCAATCGTAGATACAGTGATTCACAATTCTGTTTCAAATAGTCTCTCTTTCTCTTTTATGCACGGACAGAAATTCAGATAAACTGGAAATGACATGGAGAAATATATATCACATCACTGTTTAAATCATTCACATTTCAAAAAGGATGAAATGAATGGAGGAACACTATGACATAATGGAAACAATCACTCTGAGGCTCTGAACTAGATAGATAGATAGATAGATAGATAGATAGATAGATAGATAGATAGATAGATAGATAGATAGATAGATAGATAGATAGATAGATAGATAGATAGATAGATAGATAGATAGATAGATAGATAGATAGATAGACTGTAATAAAAAAAAGTTTCTGCCTTAAATTTTTAAGTACAATCAACTTGGATGTTTAAGTTATTTCAACTTAAAAGAGGCCTACGGATTTACTTAAAAAATTAGTTGAATCTTTATTTTGATGAGTTAAAGCAATGTAAAAACACATGTTGTCATAGACTAAGTCTACATCTATCTACACTGTAAACAAATTATATGATCAATGAGATTTTAGAGTGTGCACTTATAGTGTTTTACTAAATGATGGTCAGCGACAGGAGAGGAGGAGTGTGAACATCCCCCAACAGCAAATTAATGACAATGGACTATACTGCAATGAGGTGGTCTAGTGTGGAGAGAATGGAAACAAAGGCGGTCTCACTGACATCTGCTGCCCTCTGATTGTGTCTTCATGCTACCAACTGTCTGTGATGGAGAATGAAAGAGAGAAAAAGCCTTTCTGAAAGATCATGAGTGTTCACCTTCTCAAAACACACAACAACAACAAAGGGTCAAAGGGCATAGCCAAATGTGACAATCATTTGTATTGCTGTTTGTTGTGGTTTACCTTCATGTACAATGCTGGACTGAAGCATTTTATAAGTGTGGATGAGTTTGTTGAATTCACCTCAAGTTATTGTATTTGACCCATTTCCTGATATCACTACATCCAGTCACTCAACATACTCACTTTAAAATATTCCTATGTAACATCAGAGATTGAGCAGACGTGGCTTTCTTAGCATCAGGCTCAGAGATCATGTAAAGATGTTGAGCTCATATCCATAGTCATTGTTGTGAGGGATTCCCTGGCTATAGGCTTCTCATTTGACTGGATTACCTGCAGAGTCTCAATGGTCCCCTGCCATCAGATTCACCCAGTGCTGGCACAGGGAGCTGACATGGATTCCTATTATTAATTTCACCCTCACTGGTTACATACAAAACTGGCCGGGTCATAGGTCAAGATTCAGAAGACAATTCAATTACCCTCTCATCCTTCAGCCGGGAGAGATGCAGGCTTTACCATTCTGTCCGCAGCGTTTGAAGTTCCCTGGGGCTTCTGGTAGTACATATGTACATCAGAGCTCATGGTGAGTTAACAGAGCTTTGAGGAATAATAAAATCCAATAGAAGCCCTGAGGGTCAATGATAAAAAGCATCCTAGATGATGGTATGTTTTCCCCATGCATGCAGACCAGAAAAGAAGTGCACTTAATTGTATTGAATGTGCACTTGTATTGTACTTCAAATCCAGAGTAAACTTTTATGACTGTTTTTAACACACTTAAGTGCACTTTGTGATAGTCAAATTAAAAATGTTACCTTAAAGTGAATATTATATCATTATACTTTAATGACGCTTTAAAGAAGTAAACTTATTTTGATGTGTTGACTATCTATCATATAAAACACATTTAAAGAACCTGATTATAAATGACATGCAAGTTTCAGCGTTAAAGTATATTTGGTTTATTTTAAAGTGTCATTGTTTCAGTGTAATACTGAGTTAAATACTGAGTAATAACAACATTTACTATAGGTTTAGGATTAGATTTAGGGTTAGTTGCATGTAATTATGCATATGCAATTTCTGTTATTACTAGTAAGTACATGCAAGATATGTAACAAGGACACTGTAAAATAAAGTGTTACCATATAATTTTACCATAAACATTACCATAAATGATTGTCAGTAGCCTATATTCTGCAGTGCACAAAACCGTATTTCAAGAACAATATAAGTAATTAGGAAATTCCTAATTGCTTTCAATTTACATTTGAGATATATTACATATTTCAAATAACATGCAATTGTGTCCAAAGACATTACATTCTACTTGGACTTAAGTCCTATATAATTTCTGTAGTAAGTACTCTTCTTCAAAGTATGACCAAGTGCACTTCTTTTTCACAAGGGGAATGTTGGACGACGCAGCACATGTGGTTCATAATGCAGAGCCTGTAATGACCTGGTAAAACCAGCCATCCTGATGCACTCGGTAAAAGCTCTGTGGCGTTAAAAGCGTGACTCGACAATCATGCTTTGTGGGAAACTGATTTAAAGGCTGTGCTCGCTTTCTGTTTCTCTCCTTTCACTCCCCTGAATTTTTATACGCTCATTTATAGCCATTGATTTCACACTTAACCTTTGGTGCTTTAAAATGCCTCCCCGTCCACTGCGGACATCCATAATTCAGTTTGATTTCTTTATTAATATGAGATTAATGACATCCTCCCAGTGGCGTTTAGATGATTGTGAATGATATGGCTACACCGAGGTCAACCTCTCATAATGGCTGTGCGATAATTCATTTGAAAGGAGGGTTGCAGTATGTACTAGCGGCGCTAAACCACTGGAATCACAAGTGGTAGATTTGATATAAATAAAAAAACGTGTCTGTATTGGTTTCAGAGGAAAAGGGGCACATGTCCTTATGTTTGGCCCACACTGTCTCTCTTTAAGTGGTTACCTGTCAGTTCCTATTTCAGCTCCTAGTCTAGTAGCCACCAACAGTTGAGCTAAACCACAATCTGATCAATTAGCCCTATTGATTCCCTAATAGCAGTCAGCACACATCACTAGACTTGTCTAAATCTAGCCCAGGGCTCTTTGCTGAGTGAAACCATAAACTCTGGTCTGTTCGGGGCATTTTGATATGGTGGCCCTTTTGAATAATAACCACTGAAAATATACGGTATGTCGTCTCGAGTGGTCTTGCTAAAGAGGGTGAGGTGTTAAAGACTTTAATAACTGATCCCCGGTCAGGTGTTTGGGTCTCTTGAGCAGCTTGGAAGCAGAAGGTACAGGCTGGGGTGGTGTTGTCATTGTGCTGGTTGGTTCCTCTGGGACAGTAGGTAATCCTCTGCAAAGTCCAGCTAAATGCTCGGCATGCTGCTTACTCGATGAATGACAGATCAAACACAGTAAAGCCGCGCCATACTGGTAGAGAGCGGAGTGAGAAGAAGGGAGAAAGATATTGAGCAAGAAACATATAGAGGGGGAAAGAGGAAAGAGAGATTGTCCAGATGACAGTAGCAATGGGGCAGATGGCCCTGGTTGCTTGGATGAAGCTTCAGTGAGCCTTCACTGACGGTCAGTCCCGTGGGACAACACACACACACACACACACACACACACACACACACACACACACACACACACACACACACACACACACACACACACACACACACACACACACACACACACACACACACACACACACTACTCTCTATAGATCTCTGAGGTAATACTGTACATGTATAGTGTAGTATTCATTTTAAGATTAAGATTTTAGGGTAAATGTGATTACATTAAAAAAGGATATAATAGGAGTGTAAAAAATGAATCCTCATTTCATTTTAAACAGTCCTATTTGCAAAGTTATGTTTATAATATCTAGATTTGTAGAGATAACTGATGTTAGAATAATACAAATGTGTGCTGTCAAATCGATTAATCACAATTAATCACGATTAATCACATCTAACATAAAAGTTTGTAAATATTCAACCCGATCTCACGGCAATTCGTACAAATTTTATGAGGTGGCTAATTCGTACGAATTCATACGACCTCACTCGTACGTCCTCACTCGTTCGAATTCGTATGATTTTTGCCAAATCGTACATATTTTATGAGTTGTCCAATTCGTATGAATTCGTACAAATGACCTACACCTGACCCCGCCCCTAAACCTACCCATCACGTGGGTTTAGACCAGGGATGGGCAACTTCGGTCCTGGAGGGCCACTGTCCTACAGAGTTTAGCTCCAACCCTGAAAAAATCACCTGCCTGTAATTTTCTAGTAATCCTGAGGACCTTGATTAGCTTGTTCAGGTGTGTTTGATTAGGGTTGAAGCTAAACTCTGTAGGACAGTGGCCCTCCAGGACCGAAGTTGCCCATCCCTGGTTTAGACAAAGCGTATGAATTCTTATGAGTGAGGTCATATAAATTCGTATGAATTAGTCACCTTTTACTCACTTGTACAAATTGGTCGTGAGATAGCATTGAAATATTCAAAAAATATGTGCGTGTATACCATTGCTATCTCTCGACCAATTCGTACAAAGTCATATGAGTGAGTAAAAGGTAATAGTGAATCATGAATAATTTATGAAATCGTCAAATAGTATTTGTAGACCAGCAGGTCGGAATCAGACATTGTCATTCACATTTGAGAGCTCTCTCCCCATGCATCATGTTAAACAATGGCCCAAGAGGAGTGTGTGTATGCGAATGTGAGTGTGTGTGTGTGTGTGTGTGTGTGTGTGTGTGTGTGTGTGTGTGTGTGTGTGTGTGTGTGTGTGTGTGTGTGTGTGTGTGTGTGTGTGTGTGTGTGTGTGTGTGTGTGTGTGTGTGTGTGTGTGTGTGTGTGTGTGTTGATGTGCCTTTGTCTCTTTTTCGCAGTTATTCCTCCTGACTCTAACACAGCAGCAGGAGGGGAGAAAGTGAAAGAGAGCAAGCGAATGGCAGAATGATTGAAAGAGAGCACGAAAGAGAAAGAGAGAGTGAAATAGTTAGGGAGAGAGATGCATTTGAGGTGTTCCTGGCATGCTAATACTCCGTAATGGGAGATGACCTTTCTGGTTTTACATGAACATTCACACGCACTATATCATGATCTGTGTGAGTAAATAAAAGGACTATTGTTTTTTAATATACACACTTTTCACACTGATGACAACTGAGGATCTCAAACAGAACTATTAAAAAAGGTACAAACATTCACTGAGGCTCCAGAGGGAAAGACGAGCTGGGGGGTGAAAACTTTTCACAAGAGGACGAAGATGGCCACATTTTTCAAAAAAAAAAAATTAAATATAGAAAAAATGTATTTAGTACTGCCCTTCGAAAGCAACAGAAGATACTTACACGTTTCCCTGAAGACAAATTTAGTACAATTTACCTTGATCTTCAAAATTCAAAAAGTTTTCACCCCCAGGCTTTTAATGCATCGTGTTCCCTTCTGGAGGATCAGTGAATGTTTTAACCTTTTTTAATAGTTGTGTTTGAGTCCCTCAATTGTTTTGCAAACCTCAATTGTGAAAAGATGGATCTCAAAATCATACAGTCACTGCTGGAAAGGGTTCAACTATGCAAAAGATGCTGGAAAACTGAAGAATTTGCAGGACCTGTAGGATCTTTCTGAAGAACATTGGGCGGTTTAACTGCTCAGGACAAACAAGAGACTCAAGAACAACTATCACAAAACAAATAAAACAGTTGTGGATCATACAGGTAACGGCACACACAGTATTAAAAATCAAGGGTATGTAAACTTTTGAATGGGGTTATTTTTATAAATTCAGCTCTCTTTTTTTTTTTTTTTTTTTTTTTTACATATGTATCTTGTATTTTTATGTAAAATATCTTATTCAGGACAGTACTAAATACATTTTCACAGGTTCACCAATTTTCAAGCAGCACTGTACATTCAAACTTTTATGTTAGATGTAATAATCGTGATTATTCAATTTGATAGCATTAACACATTATATGACATTTTATTATTTATTTTATGTTATTTCATTTCATTTCATTTCATTTCATTTCATCATTTCATTTTCTTTTTTTTTTTCTTTTTGGATATTCGTCTAACGTTTTTTTAAATGTTACTACTGGTTTCAGACTGTCCAGAGAACATTCACAAGTAACGTTCCCATAATGTTAAAAGAATGATAAAAAGGAATGATTCCTTAACATTCGCATGACCAAAAGTATATATATTTTTCCATTAAAGTCGACATTTTGAGTGTTCAGAACATTCAGAAATAACATCTTCATAACTTAATGGGGACATTAGCAAAACATTCTTAGAACATATTTTTTTGTTAGCTAGATAGTAACTATTTTAGTAATTGTACAAGAGTTTTTCATTGCATAAGACTAAATTATAGCAAATGATCATTAGTACAACTGGTATTCAAATTAGTATTGTTTAAACAGATTGTAAAGTCATAATCAGATATTTGAAGAAGAAAAAAAGGCAAAAAAAGTCAATTCCCAGTGTTTCCTTCCTCCTGATGTGTTTTGCACTCGGTAAACATGTTCACACAAAGGAAACTCTTTGGAAACTCTACATCCCTGTTCTCTCTCTTAGTCCTGCACCTCTGTGTTTACTGTCATCCTCCCTAATCCCGATCCTCTCACTAACACTCCTCAGGATGCAGTGTGTTCACGTACATGTGTGTGTGTGTGTGTGTGTGTGTGTGTGTGTGTGTGTGTGTGTGTGTGTGTGTGTGTGTGTGTGTGTGTGTGGGTGGGTGTATAATGTGCTCAGGAAATCAGTGAGTGCTTAAATGTTTCTATACCTCACATTAATCCTGACCAATCCATAAGCCACATAGGGAATTGTATCATATACACACAAACATCTTCTTGGGGCTTTTCCATTTTATTGGAACGGAACTAACCTTGACTTGTAGAGACTTGTAAATGTATATGTACGTATATTTCCGGCTCCTGTTTTTCCTGTCAATAAAATGACTTCATTCAGGCTAGCATCATTCACAATCTTTTTTTCTTTTCTTTTTTTACGGTAATAATATTAAAAGATAATGTCAAACTACTAGGGTTTTTAGTCAAGAATTCCAGCTTTGAATGAACGTCGCGTTATTGTTGTTTTGTTATACTTTGTTTATGTTTTTACCGTCTGTATTTAATAGGTGTACAAAGCTATAAACCAAAATGAAATTCCTTGTGTGAGTGAGCAATCTGCCAATTTTATATATATATGTGTGTGTATTGTGTATATGATGATGACCTTGTCTTTCCCAGGATAGTCTATTAATCTGTTTAATGAGTGTGATGATTGAAGAATCTGTGACACTGTCTTTCTTTCGCTCTGTCTCTCAAAAGCAATGTTCTGCCCTTTCTTTTGTGCATAGGACAATTGGCAGTGACCCTTTCCAGCTCCCAAAGGTACTCAGAGGTCAGGAGGAGTAACTGCAAAGATAAATACACACTCTCAAACACTGGCTGGAGTGGGACGGGACGGCTGGCCGAGGGCTGTTGAGTCTGTTGAAATGAGCCTCCAAAGAGAAGCTGTGGGCTTCACCTCATGTAGATATATTTGGCTTGAAAACATCTCTGATCATTTTGGTTACTTTATGGAATTTCACAAATGAGATACAACTTGAATTTTCATTAATTGATCAGAAATAAAATCAGGCTTTAAACAATCAAGAAGCCTTTAAAACAAAATCACAGAAGCCTGAGCACTTTAAACACTGAGCACCCAATTAAACCCATGCATACATGACAAAGGTGGAATAAGAATGTGCTTTCTTTTTACACAGGAACACACACACACACTATGGAGACAGCGACCGTTTGCAAAGCCACAGCTCTCTCCCATGGAGAGCCGCCACAGGACATAGTCCCTGAGTATCTCTGAAACATTTATGAAGTCTTATAATCCCCTCTCTGCCTAATGTACCCTAACAAGCCTTTACTGCCTCTCTAGCCCTGCTCTAGAGTTCCCGGCATCTAACCCCTTTAACACCCTACACTTTCAGTGCTTTTACGTGGTTTTTGCATTTTTAAAACATATATCATGGTCAAATGGAGATCTAGAGCATCCTAACAGATTCATAGCATACTTGTAGTGCTGCATACTTGTAGTGCTATAGTTTAGGATATAACGCAGTAGCCTATAATGTTCATACATGTGTGTAATATTTGGGACATTACATATTATGTAGTAAAGAATTATATAAAAAGATATATACAATTTTTGACCCTCCAGTATATTCATTATTCATTTTATTATTCTTTTTTTGGTAACACTTTACAATAAGGTCCATTAGTTAAAGCAATTAACTAACAGTGATCAATACATTTGTTACAGTATTTGTGATTTTTTGTTAACATTTGTTAATAAAAATACAGCTGTTCATTGTTAGTCCATGTCAACTCAGGGCCATTAAAATATATGAAATGATACGACTTTTGATTTTAATGTATAAGTAAATGTTGAAATTAACATTAAGATGAATACATGCATTAGAAGTATTTTTCATTGTTAGTTCACATTAACAAATGTTAACTAATGTCAACAAATTAAACCATATTCTAAGGTGTTACTGATTTATTAATATATAGTACATACATTAATATTAACATTTATTAATATATATATTTGGATTTATGAATTTATTTATAGATACTATTGAAAGAATGTAATTAAAATGTTTCTGTTTTGTCTTTCAGTTATCATCATCATCATCATCATCATTATTGTTAATTATAAAATAATATTAAAATATTTTTATAATTAACAATAATGATGATGATGATAACTGAAAGACAAAACAGAAACATTTTAATTACATTCTTTCAACAGTGTCTATATATAAATTCATAAATTCTAATTATGTTATTTATTTATTTTAAATAATATGAATAAATCCAAATATATAGAAGTAGATTTGAATATCCAAAATTAAATTAAAAGCATTTTAATGTAAAGGATTTCATTGGGAAAAACGGATTTTTTAAATAATTAAAGTTTTAAAAATGATTCAAAACAAAAATCATTTTAACACATAAAGACAAAATAGAAACATTTTCTCTAAATGATGTTCTCTAACAATCTGAACATACAAATGTAAAACCTAATATAATTTTAAATCTGACATAACAGGGGAGGAAAGTGAAATAACATGATTGATTCAGAGGCACTGGGTGGGTGGGCGAGAGGTCCGTGTGGACCGAGTGAAGTGACCTCAGGTTGTCATTGTGCTATAAAGGCTCTGACTGGACATCAGGAAACCTCCATTACTGCATGTATGTGAGTGTGTGTGTTAAAAATGGGGTCTTTGGGGACCTGGTCCTGATCCCAGGAGGCTGTTTTACTGCAGCCTCTGCCCTGTGCCTATGTTTACATGTTGAGAATGCCATATGCTAAATGGCTAGTATTACTGCTCAGATTTCCCTTCCACACTCACAGCTCAATGAGGAGTTATCAGAGACCAGTTCCCATTTAAAGCAAAGCGATATTGAGCTGTTGGGGTTATTGATAAAGAACTTTACACCTGACAGTTCTCATGAGCATTTTTTCTGACATTGCGAAGTCTTTTTTTTTTTCTTCTCTTATTTCCATTCAAAAGTAAAGAAAAAAGTGACCTGCACACAAAAATAAAAAAAATAAAAAAATAAAAATTGACAAATGTAAACGTTGTTTCTTGAACAGCAAATCGTGAGCTTAGAATTATAATGTTCTATCTCCGTTTAGGGTAGTTCTGAGATATTGAGCATCAAAGTTTTTACATCCCAGCTGGCAATGGAGAGATGGAATTCCCTTTTTATTTTATTAATAACTACTAACAAAATATTTTTTTTTTTACAAAAATAACACCACACAGGCATTAATAAACACCTAATGGATCAGATTATGTCAAAGGGAAAAATACATTTGAAAAGATATTTAAAGAAAATATTATTTCACAATGCTACTGTTTTTACTGTATTTTTGATCAGATAAATGCAGCCTTGGTTAGCATAAGGTACTTCTTTCAAAAACATGTAATTTTTTTTTGAATGATTCCAAACGTTTGACCGAAAGAATCCCGTGTGAGAAACACATTTTGGATTAAAACTTAATGGTTTGTATTTTTAATCAGCAAATGTTCTAATTAGTAGGCTACTATTAATTAAATTAATATAAAGTGATGGATTGTGACCGGAATAGTTCATATCAATACCTTAAAGCGTAACTTTCGCCAAAATGCAACCTAGGGTCTTTTTGTTAATCTGTCAAACTTTAGTTTAAAAGCATAATTAGAATGGAAAAAACGCCACTTTTCAGTTTGACCGTATTTTCGTTTTCGGTCAAATTGCCTTTTGAATGGGAGTGAATGAGGCACTTCTATCGCTATTTTTAAAACACTAAGGAGGCTCGACACAACATGAAACTTTGCTCGAAGTATCACCAGGGGCTCTACACATGGACTCGAGCATTGAGAACATTGTTTGTGTACACAGAGTTTACTAAAAAGAAAGATTTTGAACAACTCACTGTAGCTGTTGTTGTTTCCGTCCACCGGCATTTTGACAGTCAAAAATAGTCGATCTCCGAATGCAAATGAACTGACTCTGAATTTTAGTATTGTTTTTTATATGAGTTGAGGATCCTTTTTCAAATATAAGGTCAACATTGATTTTCACTAACGGCAAAACAACAAATTATCCATGAATTTATATGGAACTAAGCTTTAGGAGCTTTCCATCTTTACTCTCCTCCCTGTTATGTTGCATTCAGAGATCGACTATTTTTGACTGACAAAATGCCGGCGGACGGAAACAACAACAGCTACAGTGAGTTGTTCAAAATCTTTCTTTTTAGTAAAAGAACTCTGTGTACACAAGCAATGTTCTCGAGTCCATGTGTAGAGCCCCTGGTGATACTTCGAGCAAAGTTTCATGTTGTGTCGAGCCTTCTTTGTGTCTTAAAAAATAGCAATTTTGATGCTATCATAGAAGTGCCCCAGGCACTCCCATTCAAAAGGCAATTTGACCGAAAACGAAAATACGGTCAAATTTAAAAGTGGCGTTTCTATAATAATTATGCTTTTAAATGAAAGTTTGCCTCGGGTAGATTAACAAAATGACCCTAGGTTGCATTTTGGCGAGAGTTACGCTTTCATTAATAAATGAAAAACAAATATACTATAGGAAGTAAAAAAGGAAGAGTAAGTCTTCTTCAGAACGTCTGATTGCTAGAATGAGCTTGTTTTTCTGGATCAATGCAGCTGCAATAGAGAATAGTCAAGCTAATGGTTCAGAACATCATCCAAAGGCATCCCATCAGCGCTGCACAGTCATAACACACACACACACACACACACACACACGCAGGGGGAAGGAGACACAGAGGTCAATACGGCCGGTCGTGAGGAAGCTTGTGGTGTCCATTACATGCAATCTTCATTAGTAGCATGTTGAATACAAGAACACTGAGAGTGGCCTCATACGATACAGCGTCTGCATCCAGAAAGCTGCTTTTTACGTAAAAAATACACCCCGTCATATCCTTCAAGTCCCCTGTGTGAGATAACCGGCCCTTTTCTACATCCGTGTTGCCACTTCCTGACACAAAATATCCTGTCTGGTTGATATCAGCTAGTGTTAGTGATCAATGAGGAGAAAAGCATTTTTAATCCCCTAAAACATGTGTTGTGTTCTCCATTGCTGGATGTTGTGGTTACAGAAGGCTGCAATATTCTCTTGCTGGAGGAAAGGTGATGAGGGGCATTTGGTCAGCTCAGATCAGCTTTAGAGGAACCTCTCATGGGACAATGGATGTTTCACACAGGGAGGTCATACATGGAGAGACCATTTCGAGCCCACCCAGATTGACAGCACAGCGTGTACGTGTGTGTGTTCTTATTTAACCTACATTGAGAGGAGGAACAAACGTCCCCATAAAGATAGTAAAATTGTGAACATTTTGACATGAGCAAAACAGCTTAGAAATCATACTTTTTATCATACGCTTTTTGAAAATGTAAAAACGCAGAAAGTTTTCTGTGATGGGTAGGTTTAGGGTTAAGGGAATATATAGTTTGTAAAGTGTAAAAAACATTACATCTATGGAAAGTCTAAAATATTAAAAATGTGTGTGTGTGTGTGTGTGTGTGTGTGTGTGTGTGTGTGTGTGTGTGTGTGTGTGTGTGTGTGTGTGTGTGTTGTGTGTGTTGTGTGTGTGTGTGTGTGTGTGTGTGTGTGTGTGTGTGTGTGTGTGTGTGTGTGTGTGTGTGTGTGTGTGTGGTCTTGGTAAAACCTACGTTGTGGGGACCAAACAAAAATAATACCACTCATTTTTGAACTTGTGGAGATATTATTTTGGGCCCATGAGGAAAACAGCTCAGAAATCATACAGAATGAAGTTTTTTATATATATATATATATATATATATATATATAATATAAAAATGCAGAAAGTTTTCTGTGGTGGGTATAGTGGTAGGGTTAGTGTAAACGGAAACAGTATAAAGTATAAAAAACATTTATACAGTATAAAAACCATTATGTTTTTGGAAAGTCTCTGTAAGACATGAAAACCCAACGTGTGTGTGTGTGTGTGTGTGTGTGTGAGAGAGAGAGAGAGAGAGAGAGAGAGAGAGAGAGATTGTGTGTAAGTGTGAGAGAGTGTGAGTGCAAGAGTGAGTTTTGTGTTTCTACCCCTGCTATTCCCGCACAGGGTTGCAATTCTTAAATGCGATCTAACAAAGCTAAAGAGGAAATATTAACCATATATGCTGTTTATATTGCTTGTAATTGGGATGAAGTAAACATGTTTTGTAATTGGGATGAAGTAAACATGTTGAGTATTTTAACTTTTTTTTTTTATTGTGTTGAATTAAAAACCCAAACATGCTGCGGGTCCACCAGACCCACGAACACTGGCTGAATAACAAATATATGAACACAGAACACCACACAAGGGTTAATTGATATTCGTCTCTGTGTATTTCACCAATGAAAAATCAGCCTATCAATACCTCCTGTTCTCAGTTACCCTAATAATCGTGCTGCTTTGATTACCTTTCCCAGTGTGTAGTAGAAAGCATTTTTTCCTTTTGTTCTGGCAATGTTCAGCCCCGGCAGTTTATTGATCAGAATAAGTCAGTTAATAAGCTTGAGACTAATTCATCACGAGGCTAGAGACTGGAACAGCAAAGCCTAGCTTAATCAACTCATCAAAGCTCTCCGCGCATGAAGACGGTAATTAAAGGCAAAGCGGAATGTGTGTTAGATAGATAGTAACAGGGGTCTAGGCCCAACCAAGACTAAGATAGAGAACTTTCATTCTCTTTGCCCCGTTCAGTGTGTGTAAATCTGTTTCGGCTCGCTGAACGCTGGCCAAACAAGGTCTTTTGGATGATTATAAACTCCAAATGGATAACGGCGGAAATGCCAGAACAGTGCAGCTTCATTTGCAACATAAGATTTAGATTTCGCTGCTGGAGTTTTGCTGATTTAATGCAGTCATATTACATTATATTTGTATCTGAATGTGAATATGAGATATTCAAACACTTTGAATGGACAATCAATTGAAAAAATGTCTAACTTTATTTTAAGGTGTCTTTGTTACAGTGTAATTATACATTAATTACAAATTAAAGTAATATTAATGAACTACATGCATAGGATTAGGGTTTGTTTTATGGTCATTTGCATGTAATCATGCTTAATTTATAGTTATGAATGTAGTAATTACATGTAACATAAGGTCACTGTGAAATAAAGTGTTGAAAATTAATTAACTTAACTATATTGAAATCAATTAACTCAAGTAAAGTATTTTTCATTGTTAGTTAATGTTAACTCATATTGTAAACTAATGCTAACAAATGGAAATGGAACAATTGCTCTGTCCACTGCTGGAGATGTTTGGTCTCACCTCTTGTAAACCCCATGTGACTTCACAGCTTGAACCGTGAATCTGGCCGATAATCAGCAACCAATCGTCTGTCTTTCCTCAGTTAGAAGATGATGCAGTCCTGCTTAATGACAGATAGGGCCTGGGAAAATCACCAATAATTACCACCATCATCATCCGCAATATTTCACTCCACCTTGCAGAGCAACTATTGAGAGCTGAATACACCGAGAGCGATGACCTCACTGGACAACAACACAAATAGTTCATGGAATCTAAGATTTACAGCGTGATGCAGAAGTAATGGCTGTTTTCCCAGTACAATAACTTCTCTCCTAACAGGCGAGTAGAAGAGAAGTGAAGACATTTAATGAGCGTTGGGTCTGGTTCAGAACATTGTGAGAAATGGGTTCATTAATGTGAGAGAAAAAAGGCCATTTAGTGAGAATGTGCTAATAAACCATATAAAAAGCACTTGGCTGCTGGGAAAAAATAATAGATAAATAAATAATACTACATTTTATATGTAATATAATATAATATAATATAATATTATTAAATTATATTATATTATATTATATTATATTATATTATATTATGTTATATTATATTATATTATATTATATTATATAATTTTTTATTTTATTTTATTTTATTTTATTTTATTTTATTTTATTTTATTTTATTTTATTTTATTTTATTTTTTTTATTTTTTTTATTTTTTATTTTATTTTATTTTACACTATATTATATGATATCATATTTCAAGGATTTTAAGGATTTTAAGTGTGTGTATGTTTTGTTTTTTAAAGACTTTAAAAAGAAACATCCAGGCAAATATGGTGCATTTATCCTTAATGAATATTATATAAATATGTCATTTATTTATATTTATTTTCAGATATTTATATTTTATATATAATTATATATTTTTTATATATAATCTTTTAACAATTTTATTTATTATATTTTTGGTAATTTTCATCAATGGTATTTACTTGCAGGAGGTTAAACATGCTTTTTTGAATTAAGAAATATATTGCATTAATGTTGAACTGCTGTTTTGCTAATATTTGACCATGAAACAGTGCACTTTATGCTATACTTTGAGCGGCAGGTCTGAGGTTATGAAGTACATTTGAAGCTCTCTAAAAACTTTCGTCTCTTCCCTTCTGTTCACTTCACCTCATTGTAATTTGTGGATTCATCAGCCCATGTGTCATAATTGCAGTATCTGTCTCAAATTCATGGCCTTTAACCACAATAATAAGCTCCCCAGGTGAGTCCATGTCCACCAAAAGACAGTTGAGACATTATTAAGATGTCTTTGTCTGTTGCTTTTGAACCTTTGTGAGCAGTGTGAACTGTCCATGATGGCCATCCTCTCACGCAGGTAATATACCCCAGTGACCTATTAGATGGTGTAGTGTCCATTGAAGTACCTGTTCACAATCCTTACCTCAATAACACCCTAATGAATGAGGCCTGATGAGTAATTGCTCCTGTTGTTGCTCTTGAAGCGTTTCTCCAGGTGTGACACAAGTAGCCAAATGAGGTTGCACATCAGGGTTAGTTAGCGCAGCTGTGAGGCTTTGGCCCTTAGTGGTGGGGAGGACTGACAGGGGACATTATCATCAGCAGTGGTCAGTAAGTGTGAAAGAGTTGACCTAAGCGCTTTAGGACAGTCCTTCCAAATATACGATCATACATGCATGTACAAAACATGCGCACACATAGGCCTATTCCAGCTGTTGCAGTATACAGTATATGCATGCATTATAGCTCACACAGACATGCACTTAATGGTAAAATTGTATATTTTTGTTTTATTTATTTATTTATTTATTTATTATGATTTCTTATATATGAATGATTATCAGAATTAGGTGACGCAAACGTTGATCTGTATTTTATTTTATTTTATTTTATTTAAAAAAAATGAGATTTCAAAATATTAGTCTATTAGTTTATTCTTAATGCAAAGAAGTATAAGCATTCGATTTTTTTTAAATAGCCTAGTTTATAATAATGTAATATAATATAAATTATCGAGGATTTCAAGGGTATTTTAAGCAAAGTATGTTTAAAACCTCTATTGTGCAGAAACATCCAGGCAAATATTACATTCAGTAATATTACATTTATATAGGTACATTCCCTATTCTCTTTTTATTTTTTCCTTATTAGAAGTTATCTACACTTTTTTGACAGCTTTGTCCTACAGAGCATTAGCATGTCTTAATTTTATAGCGGTGTGGCCCTGGTGATGATCAGCTATTGATTAGAATGAGGGTTAAACCTAAACTGTACCCTCCCACTAATCATGAGCTGACCCAGTGGATTCCAATCCCCTCTCCCCTGGGACCCCACCGAGGTCCTGCAGTCCTGCCATTCTTACCAATCCACGTCATTAAAGCGTGAATCATGGATGGATCTGCTTTACTGATACATGTTCATTTCATTTACATTCAGACTTTTGATTCTTTATGACTGTCTGCTTGAATTACAGTATGCAATTTCACAGTATCACTAATAGCCAGAGAGTCATTTTTCAAAATGTATTACTTTGTGTCAGATGATTATAGACAAGAAAAAGAATAACATTTAAAGTGGGTATATGCCAGGTAATTTTGGTTTTTTAGAACAATTGTTGAGAAATGTTCATACTGAAGTATCTAAATATGGTTGCAGACTTTGGTATCTTGGCAAATCTGAGCACAGTTTGTTGAGTGAGTGAGAAAAAAAAAATCAAACAGCTTTTAAAGACATGTACTGTAATACAAATCTACAAATGCGAATAGATAACGTGCAATAAAATAAACTCTTAAATATGTATTTTAAATTATGTATTTTCTTTCTACTATCTGAGAGAGAACACTGAAACTGACCAGTGTATGGAACAAACACTCACACGCACGCACATTTCTTCATTTGCTTCTCAATTAATCTCACTGATTTTTAGGAGAAACTATTAAGATATTAATAGAACTGAATAATTTCTGATAGTTTATGGGTGTGTTCACACTTGAATCCTGGTGTGGACCAAACAAACCGACCGAGACCCATCTATTCAGGAGGTCTCAGCCCACTTCCAAATGAACTCGAGTGAAATATGAACACAACACTGACTAAAGACATCTAAACGAACCAAAAACATGATGCGACCTTTTACCAATGCTCAAGCATACCTGGTTATTCTCGTCATAGGAGCTACCATTGCAGTTCGGTTCGGGCATCTTCATTTGTGTGTGTAACGGGGGAATTCCTGGCACTGTTTTGACTCCTTTACACATTCTATTAGCTCTTTGTGAGTTTTCAGTTGGTAAAAATACCATCATATGTACAGTCACCATGATTTTGCCAAGTGCAACATGTTCCTGGATCAACATACATATGTTGTTGATCCTGGAACAACATTCCTGTCCGAAAAATCTTTCTAGGTCTTAACCCTATCCCTACCCCTAAACCTAACCCTACCCATACATTTTCACTAAATGATAGGTGGATAACACTGATGTAGAAACACCTAACCCTGGTTGTAAGCCTAAACTAGACATAAACTGTAAACTTGTCCCTCGAATCTGATTGGTTGGTTGGAATGTTGATCCAGGATCATGTTGCACTTGGTGAAATCCCATTTGCCCATGTATACGCACATACAACAAGCACATTTCGTTTTGTACCTTTAGGTTAAGTGTCAAAAATGACAGTGCGAACGTTAAGCGAACCAGGACTAAATGTATAATTTTCTATTTTGGTCCAGACCAAAAGAACCAAGAGAACCAAACTACAAATGTAAACACACCCTACAATTCGATTCAGTGGATATATTCTCCATATTGCTCTAGATTAGTCTTAATCTCTGTCATATTATCCAGCCCTGAGTATGCATACATGCAATTGAGAGCAGAATGGATGTTCATGCATAACCAGAGAGGCTGATCAGACTGGGACCGAGCTCAGGTACACACCCTCAATCCATTCTCATAGATCTGTTAGTTTGTCTGATCACTTGATCAATACCATATAACCTTAGAAGGTTTATTTAGGCGTGCGACTCTAGTATTAGCAATATAAACACAGAGGGGAAAGAAACGTGTTGATTTGTTTTATTACAGATCAGGAACAGATGCAGGAGCAGCTAATCATTGGGCCATTGGACCGCCACAGAATCCCCACATGGGCCTTTTACACGGCCAAACCCAGACATCAGATCAGATCAATAAGATCCTCGGCAGTGCTTACCATGCCTCTCTCTCCCTCTCTCTCTCTCACACACACACACACACACACACCTTGAGTTCATTGAATTCTTCCACTGTTTGGAAAACAGATACTACAGCGCTGTAAATATAGCCTTATACATGATGAGATATCAATAACACATTGAGTTGAGTTGTCACGCTGAAGAGATGAATGAGACCATTAGAAGCTGTTAATAGTGCAAGACAAAACAAAAAAAACAACTGAGCTTCACGCTTTGTGGTGATCTCACTGAGTTAAGCAAAAATATTCTTCTACTACATGGCAGCATCCGGATACAATGTCCACAGATTCGATTTAAAACACACATACATGTGCACACAGTATTTAAAGGGATAGTTCCCACAAAAATCTAAAATTCTCTCATTATTTACTCATCCTCATGTTGTTCAAAAACCCGTATGACTTTCTTTCTTGGAACACAAATGAAGTATTTGAGGAATGTTGGTAACCAAACAGTTTTATTTAGTTAAAAAAAGTTAAGGACATACAGTGACAGAAATACAGTATATGGGTTAGGAAACTCATGGGTGTTTCTTTAACTATAAACACTTTTGACCATATGGACGTGGAGATTACATTTTTTAAACATTTTTTTATTTAGATACAGTAGAGAGTGTATAACACAACACTAAACATCTCTTTTCTAAATAAAAAAAGAATATTTATCACAGATAAAAAAGAAAGGAGCACATACACACACACAAAGAAAAAATATTTCACTCTAAAAAATGCTGGGTTGTCAAGTTTGGGTCAAATAGGAAAATATGAATAAACCCAACTGTTGGTTTACATTTTTGATAACACTTTTCTTCAGGGTCTTATTCTGACTATTAACTAGTTGCTTATTAGCATGCATATTAGGATATTGGCTGTTTATTAGTACTTAGAAAGCACATATTAATGCCTTATTCTGCATGAACATCCATTAATCCTACCCAATACCTAAACTTAACAACTGCCTTACTAAATATTAATAAGCAATTAGGAGTTTATTGAGGCAAAAGTCATAGTTAATAGTGAGAATTGGACCCTAAACTAAAGTGTAACCAAATTTGTGATTCTGTTATAAAATCTTTAAACCCAACAGTTGGGTTTGTCCGTATTGGACCCAAACATGGGTTGAAACAACCGAGCATTAATAATCTATTTTTACATGATTGCTTTAAATGATTTGATCATTTAGTTTGAAAGTGGGTCTTAGAAGAGGGCAAAAAAATCTATTCATTGTTTGGTAACACTTTACAATGAGATCCCATATAGTCAACGTCATAGTGTTAATTACATTAATTAACATTGAGCAATACATTTATTTATTGATCTTTGCTAATGTTAGTTAATATAAATACAACAGTTACCAATATTTTCAATGTGACCTTCATAATGAAAAAGTTGAAATCTGTTGAAAATCCACAGTAATTTTACCTTATACACCATCTTCACTGAAAACTCATATACATTTTAAAAAAAAAGTAATATAAAAGTCTTGGCATTTCTTTTGGTCTGATGGTCAGGTTATTTACAAGTCTAACTTTGGTGTGGCCCGTTACTTATTTGTCAGCCAACTGTGTCTTGCATTGATCCTCATACAATCATTGACAGGAGCTCTGAGTGCTCAATCAGGAACTGCAGCTGAATGACAGTTTAACTTCTACACATCCATTTGTTAAGCAACATTTCCAGCTCATAATCCGTGTGCCACTCACATCACTGGCAAAGTGTGCCCTCCATCACACGAATCACAATAGCCAGTCGTCACAATAGCTGTGTTTCGCGGGGCGGCACATGGCTGTGGGTTTTTAGAGTGCCGTATAGAAGTCGAAACCCATTGTGCTCCGGTTTCCTCTGTTTCTCCTCACACTGGCTGTCATTCTGCTAATTGTGTCCCTTTCAGGGCTTTGTGGATCAGCACACTTCTGGACCCGAGTGTGAAAAGAAGAAGGGGTGGGAGGGGGGACCGGGGTCGGGTTAGCTCTGGCCCTCAGAACGAGGGTCGGGCACGTGCGCTCCACAATGCAGACTCCAGATTAGGGGCTGAACAAAAGCCGGGCGGACTGTAATTACACAGCAAACAGCTCTGAGGGTGAATGGGGGACTGACACTGCTCCATTGGCAGCTGTGCTTCAAGCACACTCTTACAGTAAAGCAGGGGAGGAGAGGAGGTGGAGTGAACACACGCCATATGCCTCCCCTTTCCCTGCACAAACACAGCGCATGGGCTCCAGAAGTCTGAGGCCACTAGTGAAATGCTTCTACTTGTATTCTTTTATCAGTGAAAAGTGGACTTCAGTATCTAAGCTGTTGGTTTGTCCCTCTTTTGCTGTAATGACAGCAGCTTTTGTGTCGCATGAACTTCCAAAGTGATGCTCGTGTTGTACAGCGTGATTTGATGATTCGAATTTAGCACTCTTATATGGAAATATGATAACATTTTGTTATTATCATTTAAATCGGACTCATTTTCAAATGGTTTGTTGTAAATAAACATATTTTTAAATCATGACTTTCTGTTACGAAACAGGGTATTGATTTCAAACGTCCTCAAGACAGCAGGGATTTTGGGGAGACTCAACAAGTGAATAGGGAAATAAATTGTATATAAATATTCTTATGAAATATGAGATATTCTTCTGAAATGTTGCACTTCTTTTTTCATTACATGTTGGTCCGAGAACGTAGATACATTGTATAGAATGTGAATACCCATTCATGACCATGTTTACACTCATAATGTATGAAGTAAAATAGTATATCAAATCATTCTGTTATATCTTTCATAACATAGTTGAGAATTATCTTTAAGTTTGGTTAAAAAATAGCCTGAAACTTAAAAATTGACTGGTGAATAAAATAAAATAAACTACTAAAACATTGCCTGTACATGTTTTTTTCATGTCTTTTCATTTTCTTAATAACTCCTGACATTTTTCTGACAAGTCTGGTGTCTTCATAGATAAGTTCACAATAAAGTAGGGGAGGAGAGGAGGTGGAGTGAACACACGCCATATGTGTTTTTTGTTTTTTTGTCATATTGTTTTTTTCTTCAAAAAACAAACCAAACAAACAATGTAATGATATGAAAAAACTATTATTCATAAATTGTTTTGTTTTTTTCTGGTTAGGGTTACATATATATTTATAATATATATTTCAAAATCCTAAACTTTGAATTTATTTACTAATTTCAATGCAAACTCCCACATGTTCATTGGTCAAATTCCATATTTATTATTATTATTATTTAAAGGTTTAAATATATTTGTTTAGTTACAGGTTTTAATATTTGTTATAGGTTTTCTTTTTCCTTTTATATTAATTTATTTTATTTTATTTTATTTTCATTCATTCATTTCTCTCTCTCTCTCTCTCTCTCTCTCTCTCTCTCTCTCTCTATATATATATATATATATATATATATATATATATATATATATATATATATATAAAGAAAGATTTTCAATGTGGCCTCATTTCAGACTTCAGGATGTATAGTATGTATAGTATTAGTATAAATGCAAAAACAAAAACAAAAAACACTGCATGCGTGCATATGAGCAAACCCAAACGCAATGTATCTACTAAACTGTTGCAAAATAGAGCATTACATTTTTTTTTTATTAACAGGTAATCACAGTATCTAACTACCCATGCACTACAAAATCAATTTGATCTTTCATGCTGTGAAAGAAGTTCATACAACATTAGTCGGTATTAAAATAAAATGTGATCAGTGACGGCTTTCTGTAACAGACTGTAAGCCCCAGTTTTAATAGGTGTGACTAATGATGGCCTGATATTTCCTACTCAGTGCTAATTTGTGGAGGGGTCTTAAGCCAGCACTAGAATCTGCTTAAGCTGGAGAAATAAGGGATAAAGTTGCAGAGAGGTTAAAGACTAGAGATGAGGCAGCATGTTGGTTAGACTGCACTGAAGCACACTAGGGGAGCTATTGAAATGCAGCATGACTGGCTCAGGCTAATTAACAGTAGGGTCCAATTTACAGTACAGGTTGAGCAATTACAGAGATGGAGCCTGTAAGCAGAAACACTGGGGTTTTAGGGCACACAATAAGTCAGTATGGGGCAAATAAAACTGTGGACACATGACAGTGTCATTTGGTAATGCGGGTCTCTCTAGTCTACAAACACTATAAACTAAATGAGCAGCCATTGGCTAAAGTGACAAAGGAGAAAAATCAGGGGTGAAAACAAATGCAAAGTCTTTAAAGAGGGTTTTGGCATGTGGTGAGATAATATATATATATATATATGTTTATATGTTTTATTTAGCTGTGGGAGACACTCCTTATATATTACACATGACATTTCAAATGTATAAATTATTTCATTTATTCATTCATAAATTCATTATTGTCTGCTTGTGCAATGACAATAAAGTAAATTAGATTTAAAGTAAACTTCGACTCTTAAAATGTATAAGTTTACTTTAAAAAATATATTTTATATTTTAGTAGTTTTATATATATAGCCTATATGTATTTAAAACACGGGCTATGAAAAATGAAAACTTTGGGGGTGAAAACAAATGCAAAGGCTGTAAAGAGGATTTTTTTAACATGTGAAGAGATTAGAATAATTTATTTAATAAGAAATCTGCTTAGATGTTGACAATGAACTCAAATACTTTCATGTTTTTTTTGTTTTTTTTTGGTCTGTGGAGGCACTCTTGATATTTCAAATGTATATATAGGCTACATACATTTTTTTATGATTTTATATTTATTTCATTTTATAAATATAAAACAATGTTTAATACTTAGAACTGTACAATGTAATGTTGACATTCTTATTTGCATATTCATAACCATTAGACAAGTGCAGCACACTGTGGCTACTTCTTTTTATAACAACATACTGGAAAAAAACTTAAACAAAACAAAAAAAGATTGCTAAAATCTGGGTTAAAAGTACCCCTAACTTGGGGTTAAAGTTGAAAACCCATTAGTCTTAATGATTCATTAGAAATATCCAAACAAACAACATTAAAATCAGCTCTATCACATGATAAATGAATGGATCATCTAAGCAGTCATCAGCGTTTTTGTTTGTTCATGTTAAACTTTGTGTTATTTCCTTATAGAGTGACAAGGGAAGTCCCTCATTCATTGTCATTGAGCTCGGTTTTGGGTTTGACGATCAGATCAGCCCACACCCTCTCTCACATTGTCCAAAGTTCCTCAGGAGATGGACTTAAAGCCCAACCGTCCCCACCTGATCCTGATCACCACGGCCTGAAGGCTCCATTGAAATAACAAGGCCTTTTAGACTTGCTACTTTAAGCTCCTCTAGAGCAATTATGCATTCATGTGCGCGTAATTGGCATCCACGAATATGAAATGTTTGGTGGGCCCTTAAACACTGTTAGGGTCTTTGGATGTCGCCCTTGTCAGACAAAGCCTGGAGGTGTTACCCCATTTCCATCTATTTAGAGTGCTGGGAAGAGGTTGAAACAGCCCTGTGTTTACAGTAAACTTTAGGGAAAAATGCTGAGTGCTACTGAACTGCTCTTCACCCACTTATTAGTATCTACCCTACCAGCCATCAATAGCTGCAGTCTTAATTAAACAAGCAGATGCAGGAGTGTCAATCATACGCAGAGACAAGACTGTAACAGTCTAATATACATGGTTCTGCTGGGCATTTTGTTCCCCTGACATTACTGTAAGCTCTGATGGAGAAATCACGTGAAAGAAATGCAGACAAAAAACATCAATGTAATCCACCACAGCATAGCACTTTATTTGTTTCTCTATACATAATTATAATTTCTTTGTTTTATTTTCTGAGTCAAGCAAAAATTCATTATAGTCTACTTGTAAAATGACAATAAAGGAACTTAAGGGACAGTTCACCCAAAATGTTTCATTATGTCATCATTTACTCTCGTGTTGTTTCAAACCTGTTAGAAGTTCTTGTATTCTGCTAAAAACAAAAGAGATTTTGAAGAATGTGGTTAACCAAAGCAGATTCTGGTCTTCGTTGACTCCCATGCAACTGTTTGTTTACTAACATTCATTCTTCAAAATATCTTCCTTTGTGTTCAACAGATGGAAGAACTTCATGCAGGTTTAGAACAAGTTGAGGGTGAGTAATGACAATTTTTTTTTTCTTTTTTTTGGTGAACTATACCTTTAATCCATTTTAAAATAAAACTTAAAAATAATAATAATAATAAAACTTTTTACTTATAAAATATAATTGATTATTAATAAATAAACTCACGAAAATAACTGACTGAATAAATAAATAAAAATAATTAAGATATAAATAATAGTGCTGATAAATTGATTAATCGCGATTAATCGTGTGTATGTAACATAAACGTTTGTAAAAAAAAATATATATACAGTATATATATATATATATATATATATACACACACACACATATATATATATAACACACACACACACACTTACAAACTTGTATGTTTCATAGGCCTACACACATATTTAATCACGATTAATCGATTTGACAGCACTAATAAATAAACAAAAAATATGCTAACTAAAAACTTTAAAATAAATGTTTGAAAAAAGAAAAAGGAAATACATTTATTTATGATAAGATAGCTTGAAAAGGGTCAAAATCACAAACAAATATTAACTCTCCGTTCTTTATCATTTATATGAGAAAGTGGTTAAAAAGCCAGAATTATGCATGAATTTCAGGCCTTAAATCAAAAGCTTCTTGTCGAAAAGAGAGAGCTCAATTCTCACTTCTCCACAGGATTTTGCTTTGCCTGCGTGGTGTCTTTGTCAGAAGCAGTTGTATGTTATCTGAGTAACAGAAACAGCCCTGGTAATCCTTTATGTGGCAGGACGCATAACTGTTCAAACTCCCCTGATAGTCAGTGTGGGGGTTCGTGGCGCTCCATTGTCATTGAGCAGTGGCTCACACAGTGTTACCATTGCATTCTTTGTAATGTGGCCTGAGTTTTTTGCATGACCATGAGGCCAATCTGCTTGGATTGCTGTGCTTGGTAAGGGGCCTGTAGGTTTTCAATGAGGTCTGTATTTCACTCACTTTCAAATGTTATGCTCCCTGCCTATATCTTTGTCCTCAGTGTTAGTGTGCCGAGAGGAGCTGAAGGTGTGATGTTATTTTATTTAGAGTTCGACTAATTAGACCACATCTCTAAGAGTTTCGTCCAGCTAATGATATTACCAGCCAAGACTAATTTAAGTGGGAGCCTTTCCAGAAACGGCACTAAAGAACATCCAATCAGAGGACAGAAAGAGACTCGAAAGCCATTTACTGATGAGTGAGGGTATAGCAGAATGGACAAACTTTTTTATTGCTTTTCCCCCTCTAATCCATAAGAATGGGAACAAACAGGACAGCTACTAATAATAATTACATTTACAATGTTCTCACAGCCGTCACAAACATAGATCCTCTGTGGCCATAACGGAGAGAAAGAGAGTGTATGTTCGGGAAAGGCTTTGTCAGATGCATGTATGATTTCCTTTAATAGTTCCAGAGTCCCAGACACAGATTCATTAGTGATTCCTGTAAGGTCCATCATGTCAGGAGGGTTAACAGGAAGAGCGTCGGCAAGGCCACACAGAGAGCTTTACTCACATCTGTCTCTATCTGCTCTCCCTCTTTCAGCCTGTTTCTCATATCATATCATTAGCTTTATATATAGCTCATATCACTTGTGCTTTAATTGTGATTCTTTCAAGCACACACTCACAACATTTATCTTATTGTCTGAAACATGCATATATGGATGATTCTTCTATTAGGAGACATTTTCTGTCCTTAATTAGCATTTTGTTTTAAAGAATGGATTAACCTATTAGCTTCAAATGTGTCCCTTTTATAATTTCTAGATGTTTAAGTGTTATCACTCTTAGAAGAAAAGTTTCTAAAGGGCTATGTCAGCTGTTATATCAGAATCTTTTAGGGGTTCCTATCATGGAATTTAAAATGTTATGAATTAATCAGCTCGTAAACATACTTTATCACTAGAAAAATAGAAATAACCCGTGGGTTCTAGAAGTCCGCTGAACCTTTTTTCTAAGAGTGTAATGCATATTGCAAACATTTAGCAGAATTACTCTATTATGGGCTTGTCATCTAGCACAAATTCAATTCAAATAATTGTTTGTAAATGTAGTTGGATTATATATTTGAAGATCATAAATGTAATTTATTTTAAAATGTCTACATAATTGTTTTTGTTTTTTAAAGGTAGCCTATTATTTGAGAATTTAAGTTCAGAAACAATCAATTTATTTTTTTGCATAGACTTTTTTTTGCTTACTAGCTGTATTAGAAGAAAAAAAAAACAGCAAAAAGAGAAATGTCATTACCATCATGCACAATATTAATCAGCAGGTTTGGTTGCATAAACTATTTAAAAGTTAGTCATCTAATTTTTTTCTTCAAGTCTGAAGCCAGTTGCAAACATAGCTATTATGTTAAGACTGTGTCTTGAATAGGCTACTAGTATGACCAACTAGCAATTATCAAGAGGCAATTACCCATGTGTTGTTCTAAACCTCTATGAATTTCTTTCTTCTGTTGAGCACAAAATATGATATTTTAAAGAATGTTAGTAACCAGACTAACACTATGGAACACTATGGCAAAACACTATAAAAACACTATGGAAGTCAATGGCTACCATCAACTGTCTGGTTACTAACATTCTTTAAAATGTCATATTTTGTGTTCAACAGAAAAAAGAAACTCATTCAGGTTTGGAACAACTTGAGGGGGATTAAATGTTGACAACATTTTAATTTTTGGGTGAACTATCCCTCTAAAACAGTTATGGACAGTCTTAAAGAAAAACAAAATGTGATTAACTAGTCTTAAGACTAGTCTTAGCAGTTTATGCAACAAGCCCTTGGAACAAGTTTTGGTCCCACTTTATTTTAAGCGGCTTTCAGTACTATGTACTTACATCGAAAAGTAAGTGCAATGTACTTATTGTGTTCATGTTGTATTGTAAAACACTTTTGCTGACCCCAGTTTTTAAGTCAATTAAATGAAAAGGTAGATTGGTCTAATTGAACCTGAAAACGTCTGACCCTAACTTTTTTGGTCAGACTTCTTAACTTAGCAGCAATGTTTGTCCTTGCAGATCTTTGTTTAAAGACATATGAATTTAAGAGGTCATGAATGCTTATAATGTAAGAACCATTCAAATAAACGAGTTCAGTAACTGTCTTCAGTTACTCACATACATACATCACTCAATGTGCCTCACTCTTCAGTCGCAGGCATGTGAGGTCAAATGGACTCTTTCGCCATCTTCTGGTGAAATGCAAAGCTGCAGAAAGTTCAGGAAAGTCGAAAGTCGAAAATCACAAATTCTATTTTAGAATTGTGAATAAACAACAAACAAGTAGACATGCGCACTTTGATCAAGCTATAGGCTATTTATATTTAAGTTGGTTTGGCTATAGTTATCAGCTGAAAAATGCCCCAAAACCTGTATGCGAACATTTTTATTCTAGATGTAATTGTATTATTTTTATTACAATCTTATTCATCTTTTATTTATGAATTCTAGATCCACATGTTAGGGCTATTGATTTATTTAATCGTTTGGCCTATTTAGCCTATTATATGCTCTGATATGTTTGATTATTTCCAAATGGAAGATCTTTTGTGTCTCTTCTGTGCTGTAAGATTGAGTGGGTGTATATTTTCCATTAGAATTGATTATGTGATGTACCTTGGTAACAAAATATGTTTCCATCTCAGCAGGCATAAGGTAAAGATACAATATTCTCTTAAAGGTCTTAAAACCACCTAATCAGTCCTGCTAGGGTATAGTGTTGTAGGCTACAAAGAACTTCAATAGCCACTTTCCCTCGTCCCTTCCTGTTACAGACAAAGCTGTAGTTTATAGTTTCACAAGACTAGGCTTCTTCCTTTCATTCTGCAAATATCTTACTTATTTTGGGACTTTCTTTCTCTAGCTGATCAGCACAAATTTCATCTGTCAAATGCAATACTTTGGATAAGCCTATTAATACAGATTTGTCTGCCTGGATCTCACTGCAACAACCAACAGACCAGTCTAAAACCAGCAAGAGTACCACCTTTGGTTGGTTTAAGAATTTTAGCAGGAATGGTAAGCAAAAATAGTGTAATAAATACTTTCATATATATATATTTTTTTTTCATTAGGCCTATATTTTGATGAATGGCATCCTTACATAGGCTAGCTACTTGATGTATTTTTGATGTTACTTTTAATGGCTGAAATAATGAGGGTGAATAACCTTTGTGTATGTAATACTAAGTCTATATAGTACAATAAGCACGTTGAAACCTTGTTTTATACAGTCTATGGTTGAAACACGAAATAGTCCTGGCAAAGATGTTGACTTTTGTCGAAAGGCGTTTTTTTTCCCTCTGAATTGCTTGCTTCGAGTTTTGTCCCTACGTGGTACCCGTATCAATTTGGTTAATCCAAAATGGCGACGACCACAGTTGGAAACGTGAGTTGTTCTTTAACTAAATAATTTTGTCCTTATTTTAACTTATACATAGATGTGCTGTAATGGGTCTGGTATATTATAGTTTTATCGTCGGTTTGCCATGGAATTGTCTGTTAATTCGCGGATAAATGACAATATGCGGTCAAATTCACGTTGGCTAACCTGATAGCCTTTATGTTCTCTCTCTATTCTCTGCCAAATAACTAATAGGCCTAGTTATCTTTTTCAGGATGTTATTGACACTGACCTTCCCACTGCCGTGAGTCTACTCAACAGTCTCACAGAACAGGTCTGTAATGCAGTTTAGATGGACAGCATCACAATTGGATGACATAATTGAATTGAATTGAATTGAATTGAATGAATAGCTTTATTGGTCACTAGTCACAAGTACCAGCGAAATTCCGCCATCAACCTGTCCATACAAACATACATACAATATGACAAGGGGGTAGACAGGACAGGAAGACAGAGCATTTTAGGAAAGAATACAGCATAACATGAGGAGAGGTGAGGAGAAAAAAAAAGGCCACCCCCAGACTACGCTCCTGTAAGGAGTCCAGTTTGGGAACAGTAAAAAACACCTCAGCAACATTGGCACATAATCAGTACACAACATGAACACACAAGACTTGCAAAAGGGGAGGATAGTTGGGGATGGAGGTAACCCAGCACAGACAAGCAGCCATCCGGTTCCTGCAGCCATTCTTCGGCGCTGGTCGGACCCGCCTGCCAGACTGGTGGTATGTAGCGTCGAAGGCGAGGGATGAGGGTATGGGGTGGTGATTGCATATCTGTATATATGTAGTGCGTGTATGTGTAGGCCTGGAGAGCCGCTGCGTCTGGCATCCTAATCTAGCCTCAGTCCGCAGGATTTCATTGCGAAACACAGCAATTGCTATGGAGACAGCCTTGATCAGGTCCCAGACAGAGTCAACAATCAGCAGGTGTCTGTGGGGGATGGGGGAAGGAACGCAAGAGCGTCACGCTGCAGTGCTCCACGGGGGGAGTTGTAGTTCCAGCAGCAGCCTCGGCCAAGGCCAGTGCTGGTTGAGGGGGGCCGAAAGCAGATAAGATTGGGGTTGTTTGGTCTTGGGACGAGTAGCTGCATTCCAATTTACGCAGCCCCTGGTCCATTTTGGTCTCCGAAACGATCCATTTGCCTTTGCAAAGCTGTAAGCTTCTCCAAGATGTTATCCATATTTTGGTTCAAAGTCACCAAAGTCACAGTCTGAGTGCTGACAGCTCTGCCCACTGCTTCAATCATGACGGGCAGCCTTATGGGGTTTTGGACAGCTGTCACCGTCTTCTTAATTCCTCGATAAACCAGGGCAATGCCTAATCCAAACAGCAGAAAACCTGTTATCATGGTTCCGAATAGGTAGATGTCTTCAATGTCCTCCACGGAAAGAGCCGCCAGACACACGACCCGCCACTTCCCCCACGCGTCCATCGTGTAGCCAGCTGCAAACGTTCCGGCAGGGCAGTCAGGTTCCCCCGAACCCAAGCTTCTCGTCGAGAAGATGGTGTCAATTGCGCTGAGAGACCAGTTGATCAATTCCATAATTTCTTAGTTTGGAGAGCAGTGCGGAGAGAGTCTCTCAAAGTACAAGTAGACTAGACGAGACGAGAGGAGCAAAGCAGGGGAGATAAGGGAGAGGAGGGTAAGAAAATGCGACCGCCTTCGTTGAGAGCAAAAGATAATACAGAGATATGAGGAGAATATGGAGAAGATATGATGATGATTGACACTTATATATTTTCAGGTTGCTTCAGTAACAAGTCATGTCCGGGATATGATAAAGAAAGTCAGAGAGAAAGCGTTTCAGACTTCTAAGGTAGAACTATTTTTATGGTATTAAAATTCTCTCTCTCTCTCTCTCTCTCTCTCTCTCTCTCTCTCTCTCACACACACCTCTCTCACACACACAAAGAATGTTTATGACATTTATTTTCCTTTTCGCTCCAGGGTTTGTCTTTTCTGGACTTGAGATATCATCTGTTACTGTTTTACTTGCAAGACATCACTCATTTGATCAGTTTAAAGACAGAAGGAGAAAGTCTGAAGGACAACAGCGCAATCCACAGGCTGGTCACCATAAGGACGGTACGACATAAAAAACTGTCAGATATTCATTTTCTATTAATATTTGCTCATTGAATATATATATTTTTAGACAATATTCCCTTAATTAATCGTATATAAATCCATCATATTAATTGATTCATTCTCTACAATAAATTCTCAGTTTTCAGAATTCTGCCTGTTCCGGTTTCAAATCAAATGTGATAATGCAATAAACTACATGTTTAATAAATAAATAAACTTTATTTTTGCCCCATGCCATGGTTAATTTTTGACTCTGGTACATAGTTAAAATTCATAGTGTACTTATCAGGTCACATCTGTTATAAACCAATATACTGCATGATTCTACAGTATGCAGACTACTTTTAATGCTGTGCCAATGCTTAAAGTGTATTTTTCCCCCTTCTGTCTTTGTTGTATAGGTTTTGGAGAAGATGCGTCCCCTAGATCAAAAGCTGAAATATCAGATTGATAAATTAGTGCGGACTGCAGTGACAGGCAGCCTCTGTAAGATTTTTTTTGTTCTCGTCATTGATTGCATATTTTAAGAATAATAACGTTCATTAACTTGAATGATGGTGTTTCTTTCAGCTGAAAATGACCCTCTACACTTTCGCCCTAATCCTCAGAATCTGGTTAGCAAGGTAAAGCTCTCGTCATGTAATATAACGTATGTTATATAGTATGTTGTTTTAATGTTAAATAATAAATTATATATGAAATTATATATTTTGTAGTATATATTTGTATTTTATATATATATATATATATATATATATATATATATATATATATATATATATATATATATATATATATATATATTCATTCATCCGGCTCAAATTGTGAAAGATGGAAATGAATGTTGTGATGTTATTTCCATGAAGAAGTGTGTCAATTTTTGATCAAGATTTTGTATTGACAATGCAATTGTCGAACACTCTGTAAAGTCTCTTCCAGCACATCCCAAAGACTTTCACTGAATTTAAGGTCTGGACTCAGAGGTGCAAATTCATGTGTGAAAATGATTCTTCATGCTCCCTCCCAGTCATTCTTTCACAATTTGAGCCTAATGAATCTTAACATTGTCCTAGATGGTTGTTTAAGAATTGAAAAGCTACACACTCCATCAATCAGGATTAGAAGAACTGTTGCAAAACATTTAACATGCTACAAACATAATAATCACTGCAATAATCACAGACTCTTAAGCATTTTTCTATTCAAATCCAAACAGCGACTTGTTTTTTGGCCGGGCAGTGTATATATAATTTTATTTAAAATTGCTGCATTTCTTCCACACAGCTCAGTGAATCTGAGAATTCAGGTGATGAGGGCGAAGAAGGACAAACAAAAGGGGTAAAAGAGCCTTCATCCAGCAGGAGATACGTGCCTCCTCGAATTGCTCCAATGCACTATGGTAAGTCCTTTTATGTTGTAAGAGTTCAATTTATCTTTATTTCACATTAGGATTCAGATATAATTGCAGTTAATACTCATCCCAAACCCTCTCCCATCCATGCATAGATGGGGACACGACGGAAGCAGACCGGCAGAAGGAGCGCATCGACAAACAGAAGAAAGCGGCTCTCCGCAGCTCCGTGATCCAGGAGCTCCGGCAGCAATACAGCGACGCTCCGGAGGAGATCCGAGACCGCAGAGACTTCCAGACTGAGCGGGAGAGCCGAGAGGAGCAGAACAGGTACATCATTTTGAACCTAGTTTCACGGTTTAGATTATTCTGTAAATGAAGCGCTTGATAGTCTTTCAGATGTTTTATTCCTAATGCTCTTGGGAAATATTTTGTATAAGGAAAAACTACGAGGAGTCCATGATGGTCCGTCTCAGTATGACACGCGAGCAGAGGCTCAGGAAGAGAGGAATGATGGGAATGGCTTCACAGCTGAGTAACATCACACGATTCGGTGACATCACCGTTCTGACAGGGGGAGAAGCACAGGTGAGCTGGACAATGGCATCATGGGTAGTTTTGCACTGAACATGTAGAAATGCAGCGTTTATAAAAGCTTCGTGTGGTTAATCTACAACAGAGAGGACGTGAGCTATAACACGTCTGCTGATCTCATGTCCTTCATTTTAGAAAATGTGTCTGAGTGTATTTTCTCTCTTCATAGGATATCGGTCATTCAAAACCCATGAAAAAGAAGAAAACGATTAAGAAAAGTAAAAAGAAAAGTAAGCATTTATTTTGTATGTTGTGAGTGCTTTCAAAAATATAAGCTTCCACTGTTGCATATTAATATATATTTCATGTTTTCAGTTTTCAGGAAGCACAAGTAAACCTCTGATGCAAAGGAGAACGTTTAAGAGGAATTTCAACAAAATTATTTTTTTCAGGATTCTAGATAATCTTTGCTTGGGACCGTTTCTATTTTCCTTCCATGAACAAAATGGTATATTGAAATATGTGTGGAGCTTTTTATGTAATTTTGGTTAATGCAAGCTGTTGATCTCAGTATCAATCGGATTACCTTGATTAGCATAACAAAGTGCATTCTGTTGTAAGACATTCTTGTAAATGTGATGGATGCTAGGAACGTAATATGTTTACAATATTTTCATATTTAATTGACTAAATTCAATTTTGCTGTAAATTAAGGCATGATCGTGATGGACTAGAGAGTTAAAACATGTTTTCAACCCATGTTAGAGTCTGCGTCCAATAAAGTGGCCATCACTTTTAACTGCTGTTTTTTTTTATGGTTTTTGTCCCTTCCAAATCGCAGGATTATATTAAATGTGGCCAAGTCATACTGTTGGTGCCATATTGCTTTTTGAAAAGTATATTCCTTTCAGATGAAACATGCTGTCCGAAAAAAATATACAATTCTTATGTTTGAAAACTTCAGTTGTCGAGTCACCTTTATTTATATAGCGCTTCATACAATACAGATTGTTTCAAAGCAGCTTTACAGCGATAACAGTAGAATTATTATTAATTTGGCTGTATAGCATCTCTAAAAGATATTAGTGTCATTGTTCAGCTGAAGTCAGTTCAGTTGTAAAGATTATTAAATGAGTTCATTAATATATAAAGCGGTTCTGCACAGTGTCATCATCCAGCTCAGTCCGATAGTGTCAATGCAGTCAAATGACTCAAATCAATAATGTTATTGAATATTCAGTGGCCCTAAGCATAAAATAATGCTGAGCGATGACCTTGAAATCATGATACGCAGAACTGTTTCTTGCACAGGATTTGTTAAAATGTTGATGTTTATTGTAATGGCCAGTGGGTCTAGGTTTACTGTATAACACTGTAAACAAACATTTTTCAGGACACAAGGGATAGGTTATGAAAGACATAGGGTAAGATGCCTTGAATGAGTTTCTTTCTTCTGTTGAACACAAAAGGTATTTAGAAGAATGTGGGTAACCAAACTAGTCCAGTCATTTTATGAAAAAAGGTTGAACAAATTGCAACAGAAGCAAACTCAACTGATTTTGTATCCTCAGCATGTCCTGAGTAAAGCCAAAAAAAGCCCCGAAGAATCCCATTAGGGGTTTCCCCTAATAGGATTCTTCTGGGCTTTTTTTTCTTTACTCAGGACATGTTGAGGATACAAAATCAGTTGAGTTTACTTCTGTTGCAATTTGTTCATGGTTGACCCCCATTTTGGCTTAAAATGACTGGACTAAACAGTTTCTGGACCCCATTGACTTCCATAGTGTATATATATATATATATCATACTATTGAATTCAATGGGGACCATTAACTGTTTGGTTGAATGTATCAATTCAACTGTATGAATTCAAATGGAATGATTTCACTCAATTAGCCTATAGGTTTTAATGAAAAGTAAAGATGTTTGATATGTACATGGCATGCATGGAATGATTAAATAACCCCATCAATTACAAAATCTGTTTAAAAAAAAAATTAATAACATGCGATTTTGGGCTTTCTGTGCCAAGACATCATTTTTGTCTCCAAAAACCCTTTATTAACAAATAAACACAAAACTTTGAAAATCAATATAACACAATGTCATACATCACTATTTCCCAGAGACACAAAATTAGATTAACCTCAAAAGTATTAAGATTAAATTTTGCTATCGTTCAGAACATGTCCATTGTGTTATTTTTTTTCTCTCTTTTTTAAAATTTATTTTATTTTATTTAGGGTATATATATATGGCAGAAAACTAAAGCTTGGACATTTTTTGAGTCCCCGTAACATAATTCAGGTAAAATCCGTTGTACATTATGCTGGCATGAGAAACTTGCCTCGCCAAAACCACAAGAAGCAGAGTCCTCCTCTGCACAGACCCAACTCCTCCTTCCATATGCCAACGTGACGTATCCCAGTCTTCAAGCTGAAAGAACTGGATGATATATTCTGAATGATCAATGCACATTCTGACTTATGATGCAGCCTGGAATTAAACCACACCATGTTCATTCGTCTAACCCAGGGGTTTCCAAAGTCTGTCCTGCAGAGAACATGCCTCAACACACCAGCCTGTAAATTTCTGGTTTGTTTCCAGAAATTTCTTCTGTGCCGACAAGACCTTGATTGGCAGGGTGAGGTGTGTTTAATTGGGGTTGGGGCTGAACTTTGCAGGATTGGACAGCCTTGGTCTAGCCAGAGGCTTGGTCCGCCGACTGAGCCTGGTGTCTCTTAAGTTTTTTTTCTCCATTTCTGTCACAGATGGAGTTTGGGTTCTTTGCCACTATCATCTTATTGGCTTGCTCAGTCAGGGACACTTAATATCTGACAATAATCATCAGTATCTGTACTGAGCTGGATGATGACATCATTCACCTTTCAAGATGAATTTAACTAGTTGCATAACTGATGAACTTTACAGTTACTGAACCGAATCAACGCTAAACTGATTTCAACTGAACAATGACTGTTTACTATTGTCTTTCTAGAGCTGCTTTACAGCAGAATTTAATCTGTTTGCATCATAGAACCTAATTTTTCTTTAAAGCATTAAAAAATATATATATGGTGGGTGTCCTGTCTGGCCAAACCACTGACAGGCTTCCCACACCTTTTGACCAATAAATCCCCCTACTGGATAAGGATTTCAAATCATTTTACATACGTCGCCCTAAAAAAAAATGGTTATGTCTAACCAACATATTTTTTAGAAAATCTTATTTTCTCAAAACCATGAGAAACCCACAGAGGCACATTGAAACTTAATGGTCTTAAGATTCCTACCTCAAAAAAAGACCCAAACACTTAAAGTACTTTTTACACAATGTCTTTTATTTTTTTTCTAATTACAGACTCATGGGTTAAAAATAAAATAAAAAAGGAAAACATCTTTTCTCTTTTCGTCCATACCCACTCCCCCATCTGAAAAAGGAAAACGAACAGAAACGAGAAAACCATCTGCACACAAATCCCCCTCCCTCCCCCCAAAATAAAAGCTCCGAAGCCCTCAAGTAACCGATACCTGTAGCCCACGCGTTAGTGCTCCATCGTGCCCTAACTGCACTGTGCGCCGAGACAGACAAGGCCCTAGAAGAACCCTCCCCTTCAACCTCTATCTGGTCCTGCCTCTCTCACTCACTCGCAATTTAAGCAGCCATTGCTCTATCATGGCTCTGCCTTCACGATATATAAATTTGTGTGGTGGATGTGTGCGGTGTATGCGGTGTCTGTCTGTATGTGTTAACATGGGCCTGGTGCATCTCAGTAAATTTATGTTTGTAAAGCTCAGCGCTTGTTATTGTAATAAATGCCTCCCGCAGTGGGCCGGTGGTCGCCCTGTCCCCCTCCCCCTCCCCCCCACACGGAGAGGATGGGGTGAGTGTGCATAGCGGGAGCAGAAAGAGACAGAGACGCCGCCGAGACGGTAGGGGGCGCCGCGGCCACGGGAGGAGGGGTAGTCAGTCTCCACTGGTCCTGAAACCTGAAACGACAAGAAGTGGTCTAATATACAAAGAGAGAGCAAGGGAGAGGGGGGTTGAGGGGGGGGGGGGGGGAGCACAGGAACAGAGGAAGGAAAAAAACTGATGGTCGGGAATGGCATATGGCAGCATGAGACAAAAAACAAAACAAAAAAACTCTTAAAACACAAAAGAAAAGATCTCAGAGCTCAGGCCATGCCATCTTACAATAGTCGTATGATGTGGAAGATGGTTCAAGAACAGTAAAACGTAAAAACAACGTCGAACTCTAAACCATTGTCGGAATAACAGGTGGAGGAGGTAATCCGAGTGAGGGATGAACAGGAAAGAAAACGGCGCTGGGGGGGAAAAGGGATTCCAGAGAGCACAGACAAATAGAGAATATGATCTCAAATAGCACAACTTTGTGAAAACAACAACATTCTTGCTATTAAATTGTTCACATATTCACGGTACAATAATAATAAAAAAAAAGTTAACATTTTTTTTTTCTGTTTGCCTTTTTTGAATGCAAACATAAGAGGGGCTGTTTGGTGAGAGAAAAATCACAGCCAGACAAAAGGACACATCTGCAGCCTGAGATTACATCATCATCTTCTCAAATTTAAACAAATGCCACCAAATCTCCCAGACGGCCATATTGTACCTTACCAGGGCGATCGCAACACCTCCTCACACCCACGCGCACACACAATCGCACACTGCGGCCAGTCAGTCTGTCTTTCCAGGAGATGCTCTTTTTTTTCTTTTTTTTTCTTTCTTTTTTGTCTTTTTTTTTTCTTCTTTTTTTCTTCCTTTATTGAGAGGGGTCTTTTTTTTTTTTTTTCTATAGGGATATGGGGTGATAGTAAGGGGGATTTCATAGGGGGGTAGGGAGGTATTAGTAAGGGGAGTACCACGATGTTGTTCGCCCTCGGCCCCTGGAAAAGAGAGAGAAAAAGAGGGTGAGTTCTTTTTTGTGATTGGTTTAAGAAGACGGACACCAATTCAGTTTTTTGGGGTATGAGTGTATATCAGTAATATGCATTTTAAAAGGGCCGGTTGAGGACAAGCTGAACGTTTATGCACTCACGTTACAGGTATACACGATTCAAAATATGAAATGAAATGTATACCCCTCTTCTACGGATAACAAGATTTAAATAGTGATCAATGCAACCATGTGTAAAGAATCCAGTAATGTGGTTTACTATAAAGGGAAGCTGAGGAAGATTATCCAACAGCAGAATGTGTGTGCGTTAGTTATATTCAAGCTTTATAAATGGTCTAGTGTCCAGTGTTGGGGACAGTGAAAGCACGCTCTCCCTCTTTCTCTCTCTCTGAACGGGGCGGCTCCTGTGGTCTCTGTAAGGGAGAGATCCTGGGGACATGAACCCTCGAACACATGCACACAGTTACAGTCAACGACACACAGCTTTCCACAAATGGACTGGGCCACAGAGCGCGCACACACAATCGCACATATATACATTAATAAATGCAGTGGCATCCATTCAGGCAGCCAGAGACGCTCGTCATTCACACAAAACCCCCTCCAGGAACAGCCTGTGCTCTTTGTGGCACAGAAACCTGTTATCGGTTGGATTCTAAAACAGTCAATATCAGGCTGCAGGAATGAACCCTCCATTCTGGAAGTGAACACATTGTTATTCATGCGAGGGGTGAAAATGTACCAAACTAGGTTTTTCTAAAGCAAACTTGCCTGAGGTCAAACACACACTTGCCTTTAAGTTATTCAGAGCTGAGCTTGACATCAGCTACATACTCAAACTTGTAGGATCCCATTGGCTAATTATAAAGATAAAGATACAATCATAGTCACCTAATAAACATCAAAATTATTTGGGTTTGGGATAAAACAAATTCTTCAACCATTCACTAACACAAGCTCCACTCTAACAAAAAAAAGTCAAAGTGTGGCAGTGCATGTACAAGAGTTTCCCAACAAACTGATGTACTTGATTCTGATTCATAAAATGCTTTCACTCTACCAGATCTTAAAAGACAGGAAATATTCAAATGCTCCCAAAAATCTTCAATTTAAAGTCCTTCATCACACTAAGTTATCAAAACAATTGAAGCCAACAGTAATTATACAGATTTACCCCCCGGTTCCACAGACAAGGTTTAAGATAGTCCAAGACTAAAATGCATGTTTGAGCTGTTTTAACTGAAAGCACTTGCACTGACATCTTAAAATATACCAGTTCCATTGTTTTGTCTCAAGATGCACATCAGTAATGTTTTTTTTGGGGGTCTAAAGCACGTTTATAAAAGCTGCTTAAATGTCCTAATTGAACTAAGGCCTAATCCTGGCTTAATCAAAGCCTTGTCTGTGAAACTTGGCCCTTAGTAGCTTTTTTAAATGTTCCTTAGAAAAATGCATTACTGGTGTGAATCTTGAGAAAAACAACAACAATGGCACTGACATATTTTAAGATCAGAACAAGTTGCTTTCAGTTATGACAGTTCAAACATGCATCTTAGTCCGGAGCTAGGCTTAAGCATTGTCTGTGATACCAGGCAATAGAGTGCCAAATCTGTCCAGAGGGCCAAACAGGCTTTGAGTTGAGTGTCGAAACCTAGCGAGATGCCTACTGAGACAGCACCACAGGTCTGCCCTTTTTGAAAATTCCCTATTTAGGCATCTAACTCTGTTTTGAGGCACAAGGCATACATGATCTTCACATTGGGAAGCAGGTTATTGACTTTGAAACCTCTGGAGAGTGTGAAGGATCATTCATGCTCAGAATCTTACACTGCAGGAGGGAAATGGAGATGATAACGATGTGTGTTTTTAATGGTTTCTGTAATTCTTCCTCAGTTTTCCTTTTTACATGACGACACAGAGGGGTTTGTACAGAGAGTGCAGACTAAAAAAGAGAGTGGTGCAGTTCCTTCTCTCCTCACACCGAGGCATTAAACAGCAGCATGCATGCATACATACAGGAGACAGACTGCGGTTACACTTTAATTTAAGGTGACGTAGTTACATTGTAATTACTCAAAGCACTGAGTAATATTAATTCACTAAATGTACTTACTATAGAGTTATGGTTAAGGTTTGGTTTAGGGTTAGTTACTTGTAATTATGAATTATGTACTATTTTACTTTAGTAAGTACATGTAGTAACGTGTAACTATGTCACCTTAAAATTAAGTGTTAACCAGAATGCTTTAATATTGCAAACTAGCACAGAATGCTTTAAAAGGTAACAAAACGGAAAAAAAAAGAAAGATACAAAAAATATATATATTAATAAAAATGGACAATTCTTTTAGAATTTTTTTTTCTTCTTTTGGTAATTGTTCCGGAAATGTTTATATTACACGATGGGATTAATAAAAATAAAATAAAATAAATAAATAATTAAATAAATAAAAGCATGGATATTTAGAAACACTTATTTTAGATCGTCCGCCACCCAATGCGCGCACACTTTCACATCAGCACTCTCTGTCAGGATGGAGCCTGTGTGTCAGTCAATGTCAAACGTGCAGGTTGGCATGGAGCTCACCTGAAGGCCCGTCCTCTGCCTCTGGGAGGTGTGTAGCCACTGTAGTAGCGTGCCCGGGACGAGAAGTTTCCTCCCCGTGAGCGGAAGCGGGCCCGAGGGAAACCGCGGTCTGTGGTGCTGATGCCAGGACGATTTGTTCTCTTGGCCCCAACCTGGAAGAACAGTTGGGAAATTTAAGGGCGCTATCATACTTGGTTCGATTGCCTGTTCCGAACCCGAGTTCGATTGCTCCCCCCTCCCCCCGATGGAATGTGTTCACATTATATTATTCGTATCGGAACCGCGGTACACTTGCGTCATCAAGGTGCAGCTGGCGCGTAATCGTGTTGCTTGGTAACCGCTATGAATGAAAAAGGATAGAATTGCTCGCTTCACATTTGTTGTTCTTTTTTTTAACCTTTGGTTTTGTTTTCAAAGAAAAGATACAGAAACACACTTGCGTTTGTCTGCCGCAAAAGTACTAAAATCGTTCCAAAGACAGCGGGCTGTCCGCCGAAGAAAGTTTTTGTGGAGGCAAGCAGAAATCATCTCTCTACTTGCAGTGCGTCAATCCCGCTTTTCGTCATGGTAAGTGTATACACACGCACACACGAAAGAGCTATGGTTATTACATTATACGTCATCAATAGTGGTTCACTTTCGCAATTTGGTATGATTGCGTTCATATCAGCAGCGAACCGTACCCCAGACCACCCTTTTTAAGCGGACTTGAGTACGGTTCGCGGGTGCGCACCCGAGTTTGGAAGACAGCGTTCACAAATTTTCGCCCAAATTTTCAAATTTCAAGACTCCAAGAAATATAAATATGGTATAGGGAAGGGGTTTCAAACATGTCCTGGAGCACCCCAGCACTGCACATTTTGTAAGCCTGCCTTATCTGACATACAAAATGTGCAGTGCTGGAGGTCCTCCAGTACAGGTTTGAAAACCCCTGGTATAGGATGTAAAAAAAAAAAAACCGAAAACATATACTACTGAATAGAGATACACGATTGTTATTTTATTACGGTCTTTTTTTACTTTGCAATTAGCCAAGAAAATTTCAAACAAAAATTTCAAACATTGTATTAATTGTCTGTTTAGGGCTGTCATACATTTTTTGTGTGCTTCATTCATTAAATAATTGTGATGAATTTAATCCTTTGTAAGTTATTTAGCAGTATAAGACTACAATTAACACCTTTAAATATTAAATAAATGTATTCAATAGCTGTGACAATTTTTTTTTATTAAACTTAAGTGTATAAATCAGCAGAAAAAAAGTCATTCTTGAAAACATCTGCACAGTAATTTTATAAAATCTAAACGTGTTGTTAAAAACAAATTGCAATTCAATCATTTATTCATACATTTGACAATTTTATATTTATATATTAATGTAAAGAATTATGCATAATTGTATATATGTATATATATGTGTGTGTATATCATATACACACATACACAAATAATATGCAATGATGCTTATTCTAAATGTACTGTGCAGCTTTTTAATGGGGCAACAAGACATGATAGATACGACAGAACAAGATAGGCTTTTAATAATCTTTCAGTGCGCAAAACCATAATATGAAACTCTTCAAAACAGAGCGGCACAAAGCGCTTATGCACATCGCGGGTCCAGAATGATGTGCTTAAAGCAACATGGAGTCAGTGTGCAGCGCTGCACAAGTGCACATTTAAAAGTTCACGGCACAAAGCGAAGAAATGCGAGCGCACAAATCCTAGTGTAAACTGTCCAACAGTTTATTGATCATTTGTTTCTTCACAGTTTTAAATTCTAGTTACTGTGCGTTTGATGCCCATTCAGTCCTTGTAGTGTGTGATCTAATGGCGCTTTTCCACCGCATGGTAGGGGTGGGCAAAAAAATCGATTCACATATGAATCGCGATTCAAACGTTACCGATTCAAAATCGATTCATAGAATTCCAAAAATCGATTCTTGTTTTTTTTTTTTTTTTTTTTTTTTTTTTTTGAAATATATATTTTTTGGTATTGTCCTGAAATGAGTTTAGCTTGCCATTCCCATAGATGGCGCTGCATCGAATTCACACTTACGCCTGCACACTCTTGTCATAGCCAAAAGAAGAAGTGCAGCAGAAGCGAAGCGGAGCAGAAGGAAGGCTGGCTGGCTGGCTTTGTAGCGTGTCTGTTTTTATTTCGGCTCCCATGTTAACAGGTTAGAGCTTGCACACAGCCTGCGTGACACGCGCGTCTCAGGTGCGGAAAACGTGTGCATGCTAGAAATAGAACCGACGCCTATTTTTCTCGCGACACGCAAGCGTGTTGGAAGCGTTTCCAGGCAAAATAGAAAGTTTATATGTCATTTTGACACGAATATTCATATTAATAAATGACATTTTGATGTTTGAAAGTCTAGGTTTTGACATAAATGCAGATATAATGTAGGCTTATTGTATTTTTTTTATAGATTTTCAAAAATTGCACCTGTCAATACAGAACGAAATATTCTGTAGCCTATTTTGCCGTCAATAGCCTACTCCTTAAACTACATTTAGCAGTATTGTTTGTTTGATCTGACTACAGCACTTTAAAGCTAAATGTAAAAAAAAAAAAAAAGTATTTAAGTTTTAATTTAAACTTGAATTAAATGTATTCGAAAGCTGGCCAAAGCTTGGCACTTTGCACTGTTTAGTTGCAAAAGTTTTTATGAAGACAAAGTAATATCAAACTTCATTTAATTTGTTATTTATTTTCTTTTAAATTGTATGTCTACTGCAATCACACAGGAAAAAGTCAACTACATTTACATACTGTGAATCGTTTTTTGAATCGAGAATCGTTTTTGAATCGAAAATCGATTTTGAATCGAATCTTGAGACTAAAAATCGGTATCGAATCGAATCGTGAAATTTTCTGAATCGTGCACCCCTACCGCATGGTACGGCTCGGTTCGGCTCGGCGCGGAACGGTTTGGCTCGGTACGGCACGGTTCGCTTTAGCTCTGTTGCTTTTCCACAGCAGTTAGTACCGCTTCAAAGTGGGTGGGACTGATTGTTATAGTTGCCGTCTCTACTGCCATGACATCATCATATTAAATGCGAATTTTTCATTCCGTGTTTCCCCATCCGCTCCTCGGCAACCAACGAGAGGAACGTCTGCACCTCGTCCACTGACCACGATTCAGCCATTTCTTTTTTTGAAGTTTATACTCTCTTTTTTGAAGCAAATACTTTAAAAACAGGTGCTACAGCGTTGGCTGTTGTCTACTGGCTATTTAAATCTAGCGGGTTTAGTGTCTCGTGTCGTAAATACAATGACGCTGGTAGTGATGATTCTGTCTGACCAATCAGTGATCTGCAGTGTTTTCACATCACATTTTAGTATCGGTACGGTACGCATGGAACCTCAACAGAGGTGGTACCATTTAAAGCGAGCCGAAGCGAGCCGTACTGTACCATACCATGCAGTGGAAATGCGCCATAAGTGAGCCATACCGAACCGAGCCGTACTGTACCATGCAGTGGAAAAGCGCCAAAGCGTGCCGTACCGTACCATGCAGTGGAAAAGCGCCATTACAGGCACGAGTCATTTAGAAAAAGCAATAAACTAAAAAAAAATAAAAAAGATTCATTTTACGCAAATCCACAGCCCTTTATCTACAGACCAAGCATTATAATGTGGATATATCATATTGGAGAGAGTTTTACCGTGCATCCTGCCATAACTGGACAACGCGCTGAATGCTGAATGGAGAATGATTGACAGCCACAGAGGAGGGAAAACGAGTTTCCGTGACCTTAAATTTAACGATGTAAATATACTTCTGTCCCTCACATTAAGCCATGGAATGGCTTCAGATGACTGCATATATTGCTGGAAAACTTAATTAGTACTTGTCTATTTCTTTTGGTCCATGACTTCCCATTGTACATCCCCAAATGTTATTCAGTCAAGAGCAGAGAATGATTTTCTTTGTCTTTTGTTCTTTTACTAACATGACAGACAGCAGCAGGAATATTAGGCTGCTGTCTCTTTAAGAGTTTATGCATGGATCCATCATACCGTTACACAACTTGCGTTAACTTTCTCAACTAATTAGGTTCCAAAACTGACTGTTTACACGGAATACTCGCCAAGACCGCATTTTGAAAATGTTTGTGTGTATTTCACCATTTAAGCACAGTAAGCCACTCATTTTGGTACTTGCGACTCACAAGCTGCTTGAGACTGAGAGGCGGCTTGTGCTCTCCCCTTATATGATAAGTGGTGCGTGTTTCTGGTGTGAGGGCGAAACCCGCGGGTATTAGTAAACTATGCACAATACAAGTACTATTTAACCAGAGCGAATGAGACGAGTGAGTGTGTCACTTCGTCATCAAGGAGAAGAGAGCGAGAACGTGCAGCTGATGTTACTGCCTGTGCCGCTGGCAACAAAACGGACCGGCTCGGAATCGGAAAGACGTGAGACTGACCGGGTCACTGGTCTGGGCCGATCAAGCGGAAAAATCTGCCGATTCCGGTCCCTGGCCGGTCGATCGATGCATTTCTACTACTGAAGTGTTTGTCAGTGCTTTATATTTGCTTCAAAACTAATTGACTTTTGAATATGTCAAGACAATTTATGTTATGCCTCATCTCACCTTAATCTGCCTTCCTCTGAATAAGGACTCATCCAGTGCCATGGCCGTCCTAACAGACTCCTTGTCTGCAAACTCTATATATGCAAAACTGAAATGTGAAAAGGGCAAATGATCATGAGGGCAGTCAAGGTCAATTAAAAAGAACAGGAAAGCATACTGAAACTGCTATGATTTATTAATTGTTCTGCACAAATATATATATGCATTAGAAACTAAGTAAGCATATTGTTAAAGATTTAAAGACGACAGAAAGTAGATGTGATTAAAGCATTGCATCAAATATTACCCCATGCAATGGGCTAGCAAATTATTATTAACAAAAACAAAAAAAGACAATACTAATTATGGCAATGTTTCTACAGATACTGAGTGATAAACAGTTGTTTCTATAAAAATACATATTTCTTTATAAATAAGCTCTAAATTCTGAAGAGAAAAATGCTTTTAGTTTAGTTTCCAATTAATAATTTGTGTTCAATTAAACACTCATTTTATTTAACAATACTTTTTACTAGTATCACAGCCATTATGCCTCAAATTCTAGATATGTTTTTCATTTCAGTGGCTACTGTTCACTATATCTGGGTTAAGGTGATGCATCAATGCCTTCTCTAAACCTACAGTGCCTATCTAGAGCAGACGCTGCACAACAGAGAACAAGAAAATGAGACGCCCAAGAAAAGGACAAATACGACAGGTAGGAAAGTGCAGGTTAAGATGGAAAAAAAGAAAACAGAGGAGAATGCATGAATTACCCTTTAGGGTGTCCTGTAAACTTGTCACACAAGATGGTGACTCTGTTTACGGACCCACATCCGTGGAAGTGCGCCTCCAACTCCTCTGCCGTCGCACCATAATCCACCTGCAAGAGACAAAATCGTATCACTACCATTTCTAATGTCAAGCATGAAATGAATGACTCCAGCTCGTAGGTGTGAGAATAATTGCCCATACATTTCCAACATAAATAGATCTCCCATCGGCTTCCATCTTCTCTTCAATGGACATGATGACAGGGCCAGCTGTAAAGAGAAAACAGTATTTCCACACAACTCTGATAAATCATGAAGTTGCATATGTTGATGAATGAGAGTTTCGTAGTAACCCCATTGTCGGCAAGGTTATTGCATAGCTTCATCTCTGAAGTCTATTTTTCGTTCTGTTTCTAGTCATTTCTCTATTGACCTCAAATGGTCCAGTGTTAGTTATTCTTCTCCTAATGCAGTCCAATGCATCATCACTGTCTGTTCTGCAATGCTCTCCTTTAATTCAATGTTCCTTCCCAAGACTTGCCCGTTCCCCCTCCCTCATTCATTCAGTCTCACTTACCAGGTGGAGGACTGAGATTCATCTGTTTCTCCACCTCGTTCTGTAGCTCCTTCAGTTTCTCTGCCTCCTCCTCCATCTCTCTCACCCGGGCTTTAATTGCCTCCAACTCCTGAGAAACCAAATTAACAACATGCACATTTAGACCTTACCCAAAAAACACAGAATATTAAACATTCAACAAAATAGTTAATAAATATTTTGCATAGCTAGATCCTGATATTGAAACGAGTCAATTATTTTAGTGTGCCTGATCGACATTGGATCCAAATGCATCAGTATCATGTGTTGCTGCGAAACCCATTTTGTCAAAATCAGTCATTATTCTCACCGGTTTTCATGGAGACAGCATGCACATGCACTTTCACACACGTGATTATGCACTGGGCTCTTTCAAACCATGTATTGTCCAGTCAGCAATACGCCCTAAGCATGATGCCATCCGTGCAGGCATTGTTGTGCGCGAGCGAACACACTTTTGGTGTGTATTCATTCACACGCACGCACACAAGTTTCAGCAGTGCTGCATTGCAGGGCAGTCGCTTTGGATCGCTCCTAAAGTAACACAGCATGCATGTGATGGCCCCGTTTACGCAGTTAAGATTTTGCATGATACGATTTAAATAGAATACACAACCAACAGCATATTATGAAGTAACATGATTAAATACGAGCCATAAATAGAGCATAATTGCATGATGAAATAAGGTAGCCATGCAAATACATGACCTACTCTAGTTCCGATAACGTTAATGTGCATGGAGAGAAATGCACCAGCCCAGCCCTATTGCCCCATCTCCATCACACACACACTCGCAAAAATCGCCAACAAATTATGCAATACATCACGAGCGGCATTTAATCTCTAAAGTACATCGAATACAACGATCACGGCGATGCAGATGTGCCTGCCATGCAGCGTTTTGCCCAACGACAACTATGCAGCTTTCCTTAATGCAACCAATTCGATGAAAAATCTGAAAATAAAAGCCTTTCACGCCTTTTTAACATGTCACACACGTCGCATGAAGATTTATTCCATTGCAGAGGCCAAAAACAATCACGCGCAATTACCAACGCGACTTACTTTTTCACGCCACAAATATTACTGATCAGAAAAGAGGCGTGTTTACCGTGAGCCGTCTGCTTCTTTGCGGATGGATCCACACACTGCTGCGGCTAATGGCGGCCTGTCCTACCCTCGCCCCTGTCTCTTACATCTCCCGTCGCGCATTTTTGCGATGAAGATTTTTTCCCTCCGCTAGGTCTGCAGATCTGGCGCAGAGGAACCCAGACGGATGTTGCGCCAACATGGCGGCCAGCAGCACGCATGTCACTCACTAATTCTACTGCACTGCGTGAGCCACAATGGCGGACAAACCGTCCTGGCAAAACCGGTTTCGCGTACACATGATTATTTGGTTTGTAATTCAGTTTTATTTAATTTTAAAAATGTGAGGTTGAAGAGGAAGTTGGGGTGAACCCCTATACCAATATACGAAATGAGTCGTTAAAGCGGGTGTGATAAGTCCTTCACTCACCGGATCTTCAATAGCGGCCTCTCCCTCGTCTAATCCAGGTTCTTCATCGCCGGCGCCTGGGTCTTCAAGTTCTGAGTGACCCGGGTCTGAGTCCAGCAGAGACTCATCTGCCAGTCCGTTACCAAACTCCGCCATCGCCTGATTCCCGGTGGTCCGACGCGCCTCGTGGCTGAACTACAGGCCGCGACTCTCGCAGGGGGGAGCAAGAGAGAGGGGCAGGGGAGGAAATAAAAAAAACGGCGGAAAACGCCGCTCACCAAAGTTAAAATGGGGAATAAAAGCCCGCCTCGCTTCCTCTGGAGCTCAAACGTGTACTTCCGCGAATAAAACAACTACACTATTTAATCCAAATATAAATAGGTTTCACTTGGTCAATATGTCGCACTTACTACTCTATTTACATTAGAAGACAAATTCAGAAAAGCAAATGTGTATTCTTCGCGAGGGCTCGTGTGTTCCAGAACAGAAATGGAAGCCGAGGGCGGGGATTCCGAGCACTGCAGGCGCACTATCGAAAGGTGATTGGACAATTCTGCACTTTAGACACGCCCTCTCAACGTATCGAGAACGGGTATTGGTCTTCTCTTGGGATAATTCAATGCGCTCGCCACTTAGACTTTACAACAGTGACTGTGATTGGATGAAAGCAGCGTCATTCACTGCTCACAGACCACCTCTAGATTGCTTGCAACGGTATTTGTATCGGATTAGAGCTACTATGCAATGTTGCCATGTCCGCACAGTATAATACACTTTGACTTGTATTTTACGTAAAGTCACTTATAAATAATTTATTTATTAAACTTATTTCCAGAATATAGTCCCATCTTTAGGCTTGCTGCTGCCTGGCCTAAATAGCATAATACAGCATGGCCAAGCAGCAGTTAATTCATTATTTTTTTCAAAGCCTTGAATTTCTGTTTTTGAAACATTATATTAAATGGATTGTAATTTTTTATTTAGTTTTATTTTTTTCTCTATTGTTCTCTGAATGTTGTTCATAAAATTAAAGAAAAAAGTAATGTGACCACTAATGGTTGTTGTCATTTAAAAAAAATATTTGGGCTTGCTTTTCAAGTGAGATCTGGCAACAATGCTACTATGCACACACTGAAATACCGAGACCTTCATAACTTAACCCGAGGCCACTGAAATTATGCCTATATCTTACCCATTTTAAGACATGAATATTGATAATCTCTAACGAGTAATACTTTAGTATTTTCATTTGCCTGCCACATTAAGCAATACATTAATGAAGCTGAACCCCTGACAAGATGGTCCATAATAGTTATATTAAATAGTGCAGCTAATACCCAACTTATGTAGACATAAAATATAAATAAATCTACATATACACAAATTATAAGGGTAATTTACATAATGAAGGGAAACATCAATACATGAACTTCAGTTTATTTGTTTTCTGCATAAGAAAAAAGGAGAACCAACACAAAATGAAGGTACATTTGAGGGGAAAACAAGCTTAATCAATATTCTAATTTTTCATAACAAGACTGCCACCATTATCGTTCAATATTCATATCAATGGCATATCAAAGTCTGAGATGCCATTAAAACCGTTATGAATCAATAATAATCAAAAGTGATGAAAAATAGTAAGTAGTAGTTATAACAAGTGATAATCAAGTGTCAATGAAAAAGTGAAAAGATAATATAAAACATTTCTCCATATTCTACCTATATACTCTGAACAGTGCAACACCATGTGATCCCACGTCCTGTAGCACTGCACTACAACCCAGTCCATGTTCATTTCATATGAACTACTTGACACAAATTTGAACAAAAACAACTTGTATTTGCTGGGATATACTGAAAACAAAACATTTCGATGAACTTCAAGTGTTCCAAGTTGAGTTGTCGGAAATGCATTTATCTGTAGCTCGTGCTTAAACCCTGGACTAGTTCAAAGTGTCAAGGCATGGGAGCTCCTTTGTGGTTTGCATTACAAACACTTCCAATCAAGATTGCTTTTTGGTATCTTTAATGAGACAAAGCAACAGAAAGAATAACTTTGGAATATCATTTTCTTAATATAGTTCATTAAAAAATCTTTTTTAGTTTTGCATTTTGTTAAAGTATTAATAGTATCAATAATAATATACAAAATAAACCAAAAAAGGAAAATCGTCTTTAGTATTTCATGTCCTTCAAATCGCACCTCCTGTTGGCCTGATGAATAGTTTCCAGGTCCACTTAAAGCACCCTGTCTTCTCTCCTGGTGGGTTTTAAAGAAAATACTTGAATATTCTCAGTATGAGCACTCGGCTTGCAAAAAAACAAAATGCTTAGTGAAAGAACAAGAAAAAAAAAATGACAACTCTCTCCCATAAATCTAAAATGCTTTTGCTTTTACCATAAATAAATGACTTTTGTGTTTAATTTATATCGACAAGCTGGGGTTACTCCCTAGACTCAAACCAAATGAAATGATTTATCAGAGGGTATAAGGTACATGATTTCAATGTTCCACAAATCTATATAAAATTGTGTAAGTACAGACTTGACTTTGGCTTCGTGCACAGCGGCTAGGTCTGATCCATTTTTTTTTTGTCTGTTTTAACTATGTGCAATGCAAACTCTTTAAAAATAACATTAAAAGCTGATTAATACTTCATTACAGTTTGACATACAGTAAGTTTTTAACCATACAACAAAACTGTTTATTTTGCGGAACATGAAAACCTTAAAAAAAAAAAAAAATCATGTTTGTGACTTTAAAAGGGTCAAAGTGCTGTATGAGGACCATCTGACATCTTTAACGTTCAACGAGAGCTCTGCTGATGACTATAGGATTGTCATGATGGTTGTTCAAAAATAGCTATCATATTGTCTGGATTCAGAACACGCTCCCAAATTCTCCATATTCCAGACTACACATATTCTCTGCTTTATTTGTCATTACGATTTCATTACTATCAACTGTTAGCATAGTCTAGTCTTCTTTCAACTGAGCCAGAAGGAAAACTTCTGTTTACAGGATAGATTTCTTTGAATTAACAAGACTATCGGAGATAAATCAGCTTAGAAACAACTCTTCTATATAGGTTTTAAAAACAGGCTAAAGACCACCCTGGCTCAAGCAAAAGCAGTACCACAAACATAAATGACAACCCAGAGCACTTTGGTTGAGTTTTTGGGCGTTCATTACCATAGATTCTCCCAATCAAACCAAGTGTTATATGTAAATGTGAGTAGAATATTACCCAACATAATAGGAGTTTAAACCGAGATGAAGTTGTGAAAAATGAACCATGATCACATAAGCATTAGCATGTCCATGATTACCATTTCAGTAGATTATTTATAGTAAAATGATGCTGTGGCAATAGGTCATTAAAAGGAGCCCTGTAAGTAAAGACTCTGTATAATAACAATGTCTTGCTGATATCCAAGGAGAGAAAGTGAAGATGGCCAGATTCATCTGTGCCCACTCCAATTTAGAGCCTCAAAAGAACAATAGCTTAAAAGACCAGCACCCTTTATCTGTCTTTTGTAAGCCAACAAGTCTAGTGGGTCCACAGACTATACCAGCTTCAATTCATTGTTTAGCTGGAGCTGCTAGCTGGTGATGGGGTAGAAGACTGGCTGGCAAAACCAGTAGACCCCGTACCAGATCCATTGCTGACCAACGATGCTTGCTGACCAAAGTTAGTGGTTCTCAGAGTGGCAAGATGTCGAGCAGAGAAGACATGGTCACGTGCTGCAGCCCTGGATTCAAATTCAATCCCACAGGCGTCGCACTTGCCTCTCAGAGTCTCACGGCCTGTTGTCTGGCCGATGGTATATGATGGAGTTGGTTCCACAACTGTCAGTTGTACAGGTTTGGGCAGGATGGGACGGTTGGCTCGGAGAGCATTGTATTGCAGGTAGCTACCCGAGCTGACATCTACCTTCTTGGAAGGGTCAATGGGATTAGGTGACTGTGTGAAGATGTAAAAATTACATTGTTAGTTTCATTTCATTACAGAAAAACAACATTTTAAGCAATAACAACAGAGAAAACTGTGTCTGTGTGTGTGTGTGTGTGTGTGTGTGTGCGTGAGTTTGGGGGGGGTTATCACTGTAAATCCCTCTGTCTTAAATAGTTATTGACCATAGTCTAAGTCAGGGGTCGGCAATCTATTGCACGCGGAGGAGTAATTGCTGGCATGTGAGCAAAAGTAAGAGAGGTGTATGTATTTCATTCAGATAAAGTACCTCACATGCATACAGATCTAATCATTCCTCATAGTAACACAGCTTGCTTTACTAAGTTAGGAGTTACTATTAAAGTGTGAGAATTAATCTGCTCAAGTCAATTAAAGCACGCAGCTCTGAGAACCATTAGCACGACCACTGCACATCACATGCACACAAGTTACTGACTGACAGCTTACAGCTTGTTCCGCTGTACATAGCTAATGCTGTAAATTTCAGAGATATTCAACCAATATGTAGGCCCGGTTTCACAGACAGGGTTTAGATTAAGCCAGGATTAGGCCTTAGTTCAATTAGGGCATTTAAGTAGCTTTTATAAACTTGCCTTTGAAAAAAACATTACTGGTGTGCATCTTGAGACAAAGCAATGGCATTGACATATTTTAAGATGTATCAGTGCGAGTTGCTTTCGGTTGAAACTACTCAAACACACATTTTAGTCTGAGACTAGGCTTAAACCCTGTCTGTGAAACCGGGGGGTAGAGTCCTAATAAACATTCCACACACATCAAAATGACTGTGATGCATGTGGAAACTCTGTTCATGTGTATGAATTTTTTCACATTCCAGATGAAACTGGATAAAATGCATCTGGTTGTTAAAGTATTAAATTATCTTACTAATGCTGATGCCGCTCTCTCTCCTTAATTGCAGTCTTTGATTTAGAAATTAGCTGATGATAAATAAAATGAAGCTTATATCTTGCTTTCATTGACGTGAACACTGCTTCAGAAATATTTAAGATTATGCACTACTTTATTAGCCATTCTGAATATTTAAAATATATTTATGTGTATTTATACATATGGGGGGGGGGGGGGGGGGGACATATTAGGTTAGGGCACAGTGAATAACTCAGAAACTTAAAAATGGCAAAATGGTTGCCGACTCATGGTCTAAGTGCTCAAGTTTTGATAAAAAAAAAAAACAGAAGCAATTTGTGTAGTAAAATCATTGCAGCTGCCACTACTTTCCTGTGCACCATACACTTCTGTCCATCAGGTGGCGGAAACAATCACCTTCTTCTAGGCATCAATGTAAAAGATTCAAGGGCTGCGTCCCAATTCAGAAGCTGCATCCTTCAAAGGCCACATTCGAAGGCCGATTGCATCACAGTAGCGTGACGAAAGCTGTCCCAATTCTAAGGCTCCTTCAAATTCGGCCTTGAAATGCGGCCTTCGTTTCCTGGGCATTGAAGTACACAGCAGATGGATCCTTCGTGGCCTAGTATACCCCAAAATTCATTGCATGCCATTGACGACAGGATTTTTTAAAGAGAAAATGCCGTATTACACTTTCAAATGTAAGTATTGGGTGTCAACTTACTCGAATATCTAATGATACAAATGTAAAAATAAAAAGTTAAGCATTTCAAATGCTGACTCATATCTTACTAAGATGCGATTTTATATAGTTTATACTCTTTATTACATAAATGGACCACGGTGAGCATATTTAGACAAGTTGTGAACCCTGTTTTGTTTTCAGACAGTTGAATATAACTTTCAAAAAAGTCCAGTACAAACATTACTGCCGCTCGTTAACGGCAGCTGTCAACAGTTGCTAGTCGACAAGAGAAATCCTCCGTAGGCTAGACCGTCCCAATTAACAACACTCGGTCCGACCTTTGCGGACTTCGAAGGATGCAGCCTCTGAATTGGGACACAGTTAAAGAAAAAGAAGTAAAAAAAAGTAAAAGAAGCATTTTGCCACATACTGTGTGAAGCGTAGATGGTGCACAAGAGAGAAGTGGCAGCCCACGTTTTACTACTTACATTTCAGGGTGAACGAAGCACTTAAATACCCAACCAGATTAAATGATCTCCTTTTGTGTAAAAGAACGTAAAATGAGATAAATGAGAATGTAATGCAAACAGGTTTGGAATGACATGAGGTTGAGTCAATTTTGGATTAATATTTTTTTTCTAAACGCATCACCAGTATGTCAAAAGAAATAATAAAAGAAGAATTAAAGATGACACTTTTTTAATTACTGCACCAGGCACATTTTTTATAACGTGTTGCTAGCCTATGACATGAGAAAGTATATGGACACCTCTAAGGCTAATGACATTGTAGCAAAATACTAAAATTAGACATGAAAACAGTTGCTTCAGAATATTACACAAAGTGCCCTTACCATTTTCTCTTGCTGAAGCCTCCAGCGTTTCTCCTTAGCACGTGTGTTTTGGAACCAGATTTGCACAACCTTCAGTGGAAGCCCAAGCTCTGTCCCCACTGCCTCACACTCCAGTGCATTAGGATGAGCACATGTCTCGTAGCACGACTGCAGGATGGACAGCTGAAGACAGTTCAGGTGAGTTCGAGGTCGTCTTGGGGTGGAGTTCTGCAGCATGTAACTTGTTTCTTTTTGGTTTTGACCAGAGGATACTGTAACCGTCACAGGAGATGGCGTGGTGGGCGTGGTGGTAGTGGGTGTAGGTCGTTGTGAGCTCAAGCCTAACTGTTCTCTTGAGAGGGTGTTGATCTTGAATGGACCTTTCTGAGACCAATATTTGAGCCCATTGTGTTTCTGAGATGCCAAGGCAGAAGATTTGTTAATTGGCGTAGGGGACAATTTTGGCACAATGTGGCTGGTGGTCCCAGACTCGACCTCTCCTCGGTAATCATCATCATCTTCATCAGTATGGTCTGACTCGGCTCGTACCTCTTCAACCTTCCTTTTCGGAGCAGATCGAGATGTAGGAATCCCACTCACTAGCAGAGGAACTGCAACCGGAGTGGCCACTGTCTTAGGAGCTATTTTAACCATTGTAATGGGAGTTGCTTCTGTTTTGGTCTTGTGAACTAATGAAGGGCCGGTGGACACAACGGTGAAAGAGGCTGTCTGATTTGGTCTACTTGGACCTTGAGTGGGAGTTTTCAGGGGCTCCTTGACATCCTTCACCTTATCTGTCTTTGGAGGAATATTTCCAGTTTGGGGTTTTGCAGAGCCCCAGCCAGTGGAGGGACTTGGGTTAGGTTTAGGTGGGGTTGAGAATATGGGCTTCGAGAGTGGCCAGGTGAACTTAATGAGTGGTTTCCCAACAGCTGCCAAAGTGCCATCACTGATAAAACGGACCTCTCCCTTTCGCTCCCTAGCCCTCATGTTCTGGAACCAGATCTGAACCACTTTCTTTGGAAGGTTTACCCACTCAGATATTTGTTCAAATTCATGCTTGCCTGGGTTTGGATCTTTGAAATAACATCCGTAAAGAATATCAAGCTGGTCAGCATGGATGATGGTCCTGGAACGTCTCATGTCCCTGAACCGTCTGACTTTTGGCCTCTTTTGATCCCGCTCTTTTTCTCGTTCCTTCTCTTTTTCCCTTTCCATGAGTGATGTGCTGACCTTTTCTGCTGCCCTCATGTACACAGTGCTAGTCTTAGCCAAATTATTGCGATTAGTACTGTTATTGGAAGATGGTAAAGCAATGGCAGATTCTGGCTTCACCTGAACCACGATGAGACCTCTATCTGTAGGAACCCCAACAGTCGCTGGTCTCAATCCCAGACCATCAAGCAAATGACTTTTCTGTATAGAGGACTTGTTAGCTGGGGAGACAGATGATATTGTAGAGCTGTGGTTTTTCCCCATGCTTAGATCCAAGGCAGACTCGCAATCATTACCATTAGATAAGGAGTGTGTAAGAGAGGTGGGTGCAGCTGCATTAAGAGGGTCCGAAAGTACTGCTGCTGGACTCCGAGTGTTTGCAAAGGCCATCTTACCTCGATCTCCTTCTGAAAGACCCACCCCAATAACTGATGAAGGAAGTGAGAGTACATATGGACTGTATAACTGGGTGGAAAGTGGAGCCAATGATAGGGAAAGGGGCAATGACTGCAAGATGCCAGTTGGAACACCCTGATGATCGACCGCAACTGAAAAAGGAGTAGGAGGGTCAGCTTGTGCTTCCAACTGAAGATCAAGATCTACATCTTGCTTCTCTCGCTTGATCTCCACCTCTTCCTTGTCAATCTCACTCTTTCTCTTTTTCCTCTTCATACTTTGTTCATCATCATATTCATCCTCTGCATCCGAGAGGAAGACTGTAGTAGAACGAAGAACCTTTCCACCACCACTTGACCGTTCAACTGTTGGCTCTACCTGTGAAGACTGTTTGATTGGGCTACCTGACTCTTCCCTCATCGAGCTGCTTTGACTTTCTTCATCAGTCACGATAACAGACGTGTAGAACTCTTCGTTTTCAGAGTCGGATGTCAACAGCAATTCTCTTGGGCTTCCCTTACCAATCCTGTGTCGTTCTGCACTACTGGAAAGGTCAATGGCATGACTGCCTGTTGCTGATGGACTATGTCCATCTTCACCCTCATCTATCATTAAATTACCCTCTTCTTCCTCCATACTTCTGTCCAATTCATCATGGAAGCTGTCTAATCTCTCCCTATCTTTGGATTGCCGGGCATCTAAGAACCACTTGCGTACCTCTTCTCCACTTAGCCCAACCTCCCTGCCGAGGGCTTCGCAGTCCTCCCGCTGAGGACTAGATGTTTCAGCATCATCTCGTGACTCTAAAAAGGCCCACAGAACCTGAGACTGAAACTCAGTGAGCACAGACCGTCCTGAAGACAAGAGTGGATGATCTTTAGCACTTCTATGGCCTAAAGCTCTTAAGGCAAAATTAGTGTTACGAAAGGTACAGTAAACAGCGCCAGAGCTGTTAACAGGATGTGCATGGCTGAGACCTTGGTTTGGATCCAAAGCACATGACAACGAAATATCATGCTGATGGACAGGGGCCGCTGAGGATTCAGTTACTTTGGAGTTTGCATCATCCCCCTGACACATCTTTTCACTGTTCCTCTCAACTTCCATTTCACTTTCTTCTTGCTCTTTTTCATCACATGCCTTTCCATCACACACCATTTTCTCACTGTGCTCTTGTGTATTTTCACTCTTAATACGCATCTCTTTTTTTATCCCATCAATTTTCCAGTCCTCTTCAGATTTTAGTGACATTTGCTGATCGCAAGGCTCTACTTTTATCTCATTGTGCACTCTCATGTCTGCACCCTTGTCTACCAGCTTGTCCTCTAAACTCATTTGAGTGGTGGTTGGGAGGCCAAATGCAGCCCACTGACTTTGTAAGCCACTGAGTCTTTGGGCCAAGAGAGCCTGTTGTGCAGCACTGAGACCAAGAACTGGCACTGCCTGCTGCAAAAGCTGGTTTGGAGATTCTGGATTCTGGCCCTGGATTTGGGTTTGAGTTTGGAGTCCATTCAACACCAGGGGCATGAGCATATGAGGCTGGGGTATAAGCTGCGGGGTAGCTGCCCCTGGTGTTGCAGATGTCCCAGTCGTGAAGAGAGGAGGAAGAATGGAGTGTGGGAGAGAATTTGGGCTGGAAGTCAGGAGAGTGAGAATAGCAGACATGGCTTGTGCGGAGGCCACCGGAGAAGAAAGTAATGAGGGAGCTAGCTGAGGCTGCATCTGCTCTCCGTCTTTGGTCGTTACTGCTGATGGAGTCAGGTTTGCTTGGGTGACACAATTGCTGGTGGAGGCGTTAACTAACTGTGTGGTGCTTCCAACAGTGGTCGTAGCCAAGTTTGTAACCATGGTTCCAGTTCCTGTATTTGCAGTGGAACTAGAAGTAGCATTCCCCGCACTCCTGCTGCGACTCTGGTGCAACACAGATTTTAAATGACTTTCCAGGGTAATGGCATGATTGTAGGAGACACGACAGACGGCACACTGGTATGGTTTGTTGGAGACATAAGGTCGAGCCAGGAAAGGGGTTGAGTCACTGTCTTTCACCGTCCCGGTTCTCATCCTCTGAATATGGGTGGTTGAATTATAATGAACACTCAATGCTGTTTTAGTGGGAAATGACTCCAAACACGCATTACACTTGAATGGACGGTTATCACCTTCAGAGGCTACACTGTTTTTACAGACGGATCTGCCATTGGTTACAGAAGCCTCTGATGTTTTTATAGTTTGCTCCACATTGTCATGATCTGACTCCAGGCCAGCCACGTCACTTTCCTCATTTCTTCCTCCTTCCAGCTCTTCATCCAGCCCTTTTTCCTGAGAAGAACCGCCCTTGTCACCTGCATCTGTAGATTCGCTCTCATTTTGGGAAGCCATTGAGGGGGACTTTGTGTTCTCTAAATGTTTCTGCTGAGATGTGTCATCTAATGAATTGATAAAAAAGAAAATACAATGTTAGTGAGCATTTACAAACAAAAAAAGTCCAAAATAAGTGCAGTTTTATTATGCTGAATATGTAAAACAGGTCTTCAAAAAGGGAGCAATTTCACAAATTGTCTGCTAATTGTAAAAATGTATATTAAAGGGTTAGTTCACCCAAAAATTTAAATTCTGTCAGTAATTGCTCACCCTCATGTTGTTCCAACCCTGTAAGACTTTCGTTCATCTTCGGAACACAAATTAAGATATTTTTGATGAAATATGAGTGCTGGCTCACTCCTTCATAGGCTGCTAGGTAATTTATGTCTGCCAGCCCAGAAAAGTTAGTAAAGACATTGTTAAAATAGTCCAAGTGACTACAGTGGCTCAACCTTAAGTCTATCAAGCGACGAGAATACTTTTTGTGCGCAAAAAACCCCCCAACTTTATTCAACTATTCATTTTCTTCTGTGTGGGCCTCTGAGTGAGCAGCTCTCAGAGTTAATCAAAAATATCTTAATTTGTGTTCCGAAGATGAACGAAAGTCTTACGGAGTCGGAACAACATGAGGGTGAGTAATTACTGACAGAATTTTCATTTTTGAGTGAACTAACCCTTTAAACCAAAGGTAAAGTTAACAATACATTTATTAAGATGAATCATAAACACATGTGTATGAATCCATAAATCAATGTTAATTTGACCAATATCATCGCATAGGTAAATAAATTATACATGGGTATAATAGAGCAGTCTTAAATCACAACACTCAGTTTACGATATGCAACTGGGGTCCCTGGTCCATCCCTCACCTTAAAAAGCTTGAAACCCCCTTATGTCCAGATTCAGAACAAAAATCATTTGTTTGGATTTAAAAACAACCAGTGAAATGTAAATAATTTGCAACAAATCAGTTTTTTTTTCTTTTTCTTTCAGCAATCACGTCCAGGAGTCAGCAGGAAAACTGAATAATTGTGGGGGCCACACTCAGCTACAACCTACAGGTGCTTCATTGCCATGGAAACTACTGATGCAAGGTGGTCACCAACACAGCCAATTGTGTGTCCAGTGGTGCATAGCCTAGGCCTGGTATCAATAACACTGGAACCTAAGACCTCAGTGCTGGGATAGTGTTAAATCACTGTGGCACATATACAAACACTTAACATTATAATACAATTAACAGTAACTTTATAGATTATCAAAACTCACCTGAATCATTTAGGGCTTTGGATTCTTCATCTTCAGCAATGGAAGAGTGCTTAGGAGCAGCCTTATGAAAAGAAGAAATCAATTATTTACATTAAAAGCAAACAAAACAAACTTGTGTAAGCTTATAGTTTCACTGACAACACACAATGTAGGCCTAATTTCTTTTGTAAAAACAAGTATTTTCCATCAAAACATGCATAATGACATCACTAAACATTGCTAAAATTTTTCTTTCCCAAAAAGTCCATCCTAAATATACTCACAATATCCAGTAACTTATCAAGGCAAGCAGGGAGGACACTGTGTTTGTCTGTAAGGTGATGGGAGAGATTCTCACGGTCTGGTTGACTTTCTTGACATAGAGGGCATAAACACATTGACCCCCTGTTACTGGCACCTCCCAGAGTTTCTCCTGGCTCCTCCTGAAACCAAAGTGGTATTATTATATGCAATAATATTTTATCATACCTAAATAAGGCAAATATTTTATTACTTGTTTATTTTCAGAATTCAAAAAATAAATAATATTGTATATTATGCATTTATTTTTGTTTCAAGTGGCCACTGTGTGCAATTTTTTATGCATCAGTGACCTGAAAGAAATGTGAAATTAACAAATACATGAAATAAGTGCAGCACTTCACAAAACTATAGTCTTAAAGGGTTAGTTCACCTAAAACTGAAATCGCATCCTTATGTCATTCCTAACCTGTATGCCTGGCTTTCTTCTGCAGAATGCAAAAGAAAATATTCTGAAGAACATTGGTGGGCAAACAACATCGGACCCCATTGACTTTCAAAACAGATATTTTTATCTTTATTTTCCACAGAAGAAAGTAAGTCATTCATTCAGGATTGAATTTGGAATGACATAAGGTGAGGTGCAAATATTAATTTTTGGGTGAACCAGCACTTTTTTTATATATATATAAAAATGAGATGATTACATAAACATATAGAATATATAGAATAAATAAACAGATTTATAGACAGCATCTAATGCATTAACATTCTTCATGTCACTGCATGTATTATGTCTAATGTACAATCAGCTCTAAAATAGTTGTTCAGTTCACATAAGCTTAATCGTCAAAACTCCAAAATATACTTTAAGAAATGCAACAATTGTCTCGCTTATTAATTGGGTTTGATGTCAGATGACACTTACAAATCAAAACAACAACAAAATGATCATGCCTAATATTGGGACTTGTCACTCAACCACCCCTTTCTTTCAAGTATGTTCACAATCAGGTCTGATATTGTGACCTCTAGTTATTTATATAGGCCATACAATCTGTGCTATGCACTTATAACAGTATTCGTGCAAGACATCAAATCTGATTCACAGATGCAGTTATGTTCTTTCTGCTAGACACAACATAACAAAACTGGACCACCGATACCTTGTGGCCTGTTTATAAATCATGCATTTGAAGGCACATTACTTTAAGGCACACCATGTTAATAAAATCTGAGAAGCAGAATCACACATGCATTTATCAGTTCTGCAATAACTAGGCTATTTACCGTCAGAGGAGGCCTAAATGTTGACCTTGACTAGTCTTATAATATGCTGATGTGAGTGAAATTTGTCAACATGTTGTCCCTTGTGAATAAGGCGACATGGCCTGTAAATAACAGATAATGGGTGCAAATCCCCTGGGATGTTAATGACAGTAATGTCTCTTTAAAACAATAACCCAAATAAATAAATAACACATACGTCGAGATCAAAGATATAAACATCTTAATTCACATCTAAACGACTTCGTTTCGCGTATGCATGCAAAATCGTTTCAAATACACCGTTTCTGGCTTCGTTTTTACATGCCACACAGTCAAGTAACGAACAGACATCAAATGCCAACAGTGCTACAATGCCACGCCAATTAGCTTCCCTGCTAGACTGAAAACATGCACTGAATCCTCAAGACAAGTACTATTAACTTCTCCTAAAAGTCAAAGACAGACGAACCCACACGCCGCGGGACACTGCCGTTCGACAGCGAGCTCATATGGCCGCCATAACTCTTGATGATTTCGTTAATTAACCCACAGCCTAATTAGCAAGACCCGTGTGCTGTTGAATCAATTGGAAACGGAGAGCTTTAGCCTGCCTCGCTAACACGCATATATACACAGACACTCTCCCTCTCTCTCTCTCTCACACACACACTCCAGTGTAATCATGACAAATACCCCATTAAAGTGCATCGCACTGCAGTCTCCTGCCCTAATAACCCCCTTTTCCAACTTTAATCGCTGCAAAGCGACTGATTTGAGTGATTTCTTACTTGAAGGGTGATGTTAAAACAAAAGAAGCCGTTTTCTCATAAACAGTCGTGGCACTTCACATGGCTAACGCAGCTAACAACACTCAACAAATTGGTCAACTAATTATGTATCGCGTATCACGCCACAAATCGCCCACAAACTTCTCAAAGACACCGAATAAGAGCTGCGAGAATAGATTATAAGGTATATAACAATAGCAACGCTCGAGATGCTGCAGTCCAAGTATGCTTTATTGCGCTAATTGAATTGTGTAAATAGGCTTTCGGCTCTCAGATGTAAAACCTCGGGCTTGATTAGTTCCTCGCCCCCCTGATTGTGGCCTGTTGGTCGGACATTGAGACATCCCCCGCCCGCCGTCCGCTGCACAGCGGAAATTGCGGCCTACATCGACTAAGCTATTTAATTAATGAATTTGGGTTGCTTCATACAGATGTGTTAACAAAAACAAGCCGTTTGTCGTCCTCCTTCGGCATTTATCTAACCCAATACCTTGCATTTGGCGGTCTAAGTTCCTCGTTTAGTAGATAATGTAGATATTAAGCACCATAAGTGTGTTTTAATAATTGTAGAGCGCAGTAATTAACGACGGACGAAGCGCATTGCTGCTCGAAAAGAGCGACGTGCAAAAAAACGAGCAGCGAAAGGGGGTGGCGGGGCCAAAATGAGAGTCCGAGGCAGAAAAGTTTGGATTTTAACACTCGAAATCTAACTAAATATTCGCAATGAAATGCCATGCATCAAATTCTCTATCGTGCTCAGGACGCGATGAGATCCGCATCGCCCACACGATCGCAACTTCTTGATCAATTCGGCGTCAACATCGTTTAATTAACACTAAAGCAATTAGCTAAGGCTTTACCTGCATGGTTGGGACTCCAGCACACGCTTCCTCTCGCTCTTTAAAACTGAAAAGTTTTGTCTCTCTCTCTCTCCCTCCCTCACTTACTTACTCACTCACTCACTCACTCCCTCCCTCTCTCTCTCGTTCACTCTTGCTTTGCTCTCCTCTAGTAAACACACGACAGCTCCCCCAAAAGCTGACTGCTAACTCTCTCCAAGAATGTTCCTCTTCCCACTAACGGTTCGATTCAACAAAACACCTAAACGCATGTTAGAACATTGTTATACTGACATCAATTAAATTAGTTGTAACTTCTTTAAGACGTCTTAAAGAACATAGAGGCGAAGTATAATTTAAAACATACACGGCAAATGAGAGAAATATTTATATAAAGGTGTGTATAAAAAATAATAATTAATAAATATATTTTTATGTTATTGGTTATATGCTGTTAATAATTATAGGATGTAATAAGAAAATAAAATAGGTCTAAGCTAATAAATGTAATCTTAACAAAAATATATATGGTTCTACTGGCACTAATGTGCTGATCAAACCGATTGCAGACTCATTAGTTTATTAAAACACTACGAAATTGTAACAAAAATCGTTAAGCAACTATTTAGCACATTTTATACTTAAAAAAAATCACTCTGTTCTGTTGCGTATATGGTGCGTTTAATGACGAGCAGATATTAGGCTGTCCGTGAACATGCCTGACCGGAAAAGCTGTACAGGACCCCGTTTCCACGTCTGTCCTCATTACACTGATTGATCGGTAAGTTCAGATGTTTTTGTTTTATGGTTTGTATCGTTGACTCGGAATGACTGTCACATCCTGAATTTTTTAACCGCATTAATAGTCACAGTATAATTACCTCAGCTAAAAAAATATGAACCTGTTAGTAGGTTCCCGGCAATATTTGTTGTCAGGTCTCATTTGACAGCATTTGAAGTCATCGCCCCGAAAGCGAAAAACTACTGCCTCACTACGCAGCTCACTTTGTTTTGAAACACAGCTGATCTGAATTTATTTAGACATTTTACAACATTATATGTTCATTTATAGGTTGTCCATTACAACAGAAAGTCTTTAATAATGCGAAAATTCTACTTTCTCGTTTTTATTTTTATGTCTCATATAGGACAAAATGACTGTAGAGGTGGAGAGAAAATTTGTTTGTAATGCAGAAATTATGGGGAAACTACAGCATATTGGAGGTGTGTTCAAACATTTTTTTAATTCACGTATGATATATGTATTTTAGATTGGTAATGTTTTTGAAATGTTAATGTTTAATGTTTTTGGAAAAAGTATCTTATGCTCATCAAGACTGAATTTATTTAATCAAAAATACAGAAAAAGCAGTAATGTTGTGAAATATTATTACAATTTAAAATAATGGTTTTCTATTTGAATAAAGCTTAAAATATAATTTATTTCTGTGATGCAAAGCTGATTTTTTAGCAGTCATTACTCCAGTTTTCAGTGTTACATGATCCTTATTTATCATCAATGTTGGAGTTGTGCTGCTTAATTTTTCTTTTATATATTGTGATAGCCTACTTTTTTCACGATTCTTTGAATAAAAAAAATAATAAAAAAAAGCAGCATTTATTTAAAATGGAAATCTTTAACAATAGACACTTACCGTTCAAATATTTGGGGTCAGTAATTTTTTATTTTCGTCTTTGTAAGAAATGAATACTTTTATTTAGCAAGGATGTATTAAATTGATAAAAAGTGATGTAAAGATTTATAATGTTAGAAAAGTTTTCTATTTTGAGTAAATGCTGTTCTTTTTTACTTTTTATTCAACAATGAATCCTGAAAAAGTATCACAGGATCCAAAAAAATATTAAGCAGTGCAACTGTTTCCAACATTGATAATAAATCAGCATATTAGAATGATTTCTGAAGGATCACGTGACGCTCAAGACTGCAGTAAAGACTGATAAAAATTAACCTTTGCATTACAGAAATAAATTATATTTTAAAATAGAAAAAAAACATTATTTTAAATTGTAATAATATTTCACAATATTACAGTTTTTTTTCTGCATTTTTTTAATCAAATAAATGCAGGCTTGATGAGCATAAGAGACTTTTTTTCAAAAACATTAAAAATAGTAATGTTTCCAAACTTTTGACCAGTACTGTACACACACACACACACACACACACACATATTAATACATATTCATGTCTCTACACAGCTAAATGTATTGGTCAGCGGCAGTTTCAAGACCAGTACTTTGACTCTCCAGATTTCATCCTCACACTAAAGGATTTCTGGCTGAGATGCCGAGAGGGATTGTGGGAATTGAAATGCCCTGCAGTTTCAGGAACAACTCCTGACAATGAAACTCAGGCCCTTTGCTCACGCTACAAAGAGATAACCAGTTTCCCTCTGATTCAATCAGAAGTCAGAAGGATTATCAGGGAACACACTGCTGAAGGGAGTGAATCAAATTCCTCACAAAGGGAACAAATTGACAAAGTGGCAGAAAATGAGGACACCGAGATCTCTTCAGCAGATGACACAAAGTGGCTGTCTGACCTCAATCTCATCTGTTTTGCTGAGTTCAAGACCAAGCGCTGCTCGTTCATGCTAGAGAGAGACGGTGCGGTGCGGGTGGATCTGGACCAGGCTGATTTCGGATATTGTGTGGGAGAGATTGAGGTTCTGGTGCCTGAAGGAGGTGACATGAATGCAGCTCTGCAGAGGATTACAAGCACTGCTGCAGAACTGGGTGAGCTGATGTGTTGTGTGTGGACACTGCCATATATATACAGAGGGAATTTGTTATATATATATATATATATATATATATATTCATTTTTCCAATTGACAATTCTTGGTTTTTTGGGGGGAATATTGCGGTATTTATTATTGTAAATGATTTATTCATGCACATCATTGTTATAATTTTTTTATATGCATGTGCGCTCGTAATCTTTAATCGAAATAACTTCCCCTTCCTTTTGCAGCAACATTTCTTCCTTTCTATGATGATGTGTTAACTGCCGTGAGGGCGGGGCAACCTGTCAATCACAATACATCACAGAAATAGCAAACCATATCCAAAGATGCAATCAATTCCCGATGGACAAAATCAAGTCCCGCCCTACATTTTTCTTGTTTGAGAAGCCGTTTCACTCGGATATACGTCCCAATACGGAAGAAAAGACTATTGCAATCCGTTTCATGCTCAGCTGTCTATAAAGTTTTAGTAATTTTGTCATTTTCATTTGTCACTTTAGTTTTTATTTCAGTTTTAATGATCTTGGTAGCTGAAATGAAATAAATTTAAGTTTGAATGTTTTTAATGTTTATTTCAAGTAACAAGTGTTTTTTTTTGTTGTTGTTAAGTCTACTTTATTTATATAGCGCTTTATACAATATGGATTGTTTCATAGCAGCTTCACAGTAATAAACAGGAAAATAACAATGAGTGATGCAAACTTCACAATGATGCAAACATCAAATATGAGAAAAAATGAAATACTGCTGTGCAGGTCAACAGAAGAACATACTGTCATTCAGTTCAGTGTTGATTAAGTTCAGTTCAAGTTTTATATAGTTTAGTTTTAGGTTCAGTGTTGGCTAAAGTCAGTATGAAACAGAAGTTGTGATAGTCTTTTCTTCCCTAGTGTGGCTTCTCGAGCAATAATAAATGTGGGGCGGGACTTGATTTTTAACTATAATAACCCTGTCTAAGACATCCAAAGATGCATATCTGCTGCCTAGTCAACATTACTATAAAACAACTATAAACGAATTGGCATCTGTTATGTATCAATAACCCATTAGAATTAAAGATAAATAATGATACATGAACCTCATTTATAATATAACCATGTTATAATATAAAATGTTTTTTGTTTTTTTGTCTGTCTTCACAGGTTTAAGCTGTGAGAAGAGAGTAAAGGGGAAAATGGATATTTACCTTCAAAGATATCAACCAGACCACTATGCAAAACTTCTTAACGCTCATATTTTATGAGGAATCACTAGTGTAACATGTGATTTGTAGTTTTTAATTGTTATTAATTTATGAAAAAGTGCACTACACAAAGAAAATAATCACTGTTGTGAAGTACAGATAAATACAGAGGAAGTATTTAAAAGTATAGAATGTAGCGATGCACGCATCAGTCAAACAAAGCAGATATTTGATTAAAAATAAATCCTTAATAAAGAGTACCTTAATAAAACAGTCTTTCTGATTTGTTGTGGCACTATACTGTATATAAATGTGTGTGTGTGTGTATATATATATATATATATTATTAAACAACTGTTGAACTTTACTCTTAAATGGTTCTGTTACATTATTTTGAGTTATTGCATGCTACTTTCATGTTAAACAAGTTATTTAATTTTTTTCCCTAGTGATTAAGTATGTTTATGAGCTGTTTAATTCATGACATTAAATCAAAATAAAAAAGTGAATTAAAATTAAATCCATAAAATGATGCCATGATGGGAACCCCTAAATATGTATATATAAAGTGTCTGAAAGAACCCTTTAAGGTTCTTTTCTTTAACAAGAGTGGGCTTGTTAAATGTACCATGGACAAGTAGCAATATAAAAAGATTTTTACTAAAAGTTGATTTATATGGTATTATCTTACAGTAAATCATGTGTTAGATTGTTAAATAAAAAAATTAAAAATGCCGTATTCGAAAATATTACATATTTCAGGTACTTTTATTTTGAAAGTAATTTAGCAATTTTCTGCTTTGACCTAAATAGATTTGTGTATGATTGTGAAGTGCACCGTTTGCTCAGCAGAGAGCGCTGTTATCTCAGTTATGAGCTGTTCGCTCAGCACGCCAGCAGTGGGCGCAATCTTACTGGAAAAAAAACATTGACAAGTTCATTTAACTCTGTTTTAACACCAGGTGGTTTGGTAATCGATACGGAACAGACTTCGAAATGATTAAAATGAGCCTTATTCATTACTAATGATTTATGGAGCGTCAGTTAGATCAATTATCTATAGGCCTACATATTACTCATTGTTGACACTCCAGCAATGTCCAATGCTCACACTCACACAACTCTAATGGATATTATGCCACAATGACATGTGTTTATGATTCACAAATATTATTTTTTAACCCTTGTACATTCGGCATCAAATTGACGACATAGTTTGAGTGTGTAACCTATACTTATTTGCAAAATACACATTACAGAACAAAAAGTGAATGATTGTTGGAACATATCTTCATTTTTAAAATTAAATTTGATGTTTTAAAAAAGGAAGTATTTAAAATCTAAAAGAAGTATGAGGTGCATGCACATACTATTGGAGTCTTTTCTTCCCAATTGTGACGTATATCCGAGTGAAATTGCTTCTCGAACTTGTTGGGCGGGATTTGATTTTGTCCATGGGGACCTGATTGGATGGTTGGATGGTTGGGGTTTGCTATTGGTGGATCTCATGTAAGTGACAGGACAGGTTGATCCCGCCCTCACGCCAGCAAACACATCACCAGAGAAGAAGCAGAAGGGAAATTATTTTGATTAAAGATAACGAGGGCACATTAACTAAAATAATAATAATAATAATGATGCGCACAGAACATTTTTATATTTTTAATGAACTGCAATATTACATAAAAAGATTTATTTTGATTTCATTGTGACTTCAAACGCTTACAAATTCAAACCCTTAAAAATGATCTGATGCATGCAATTGGTTTTAACATGATTTGTTTGATTTTAATAAGCACTAAAAATTAATTAGGCCTATAAATAATTTTATTATACTAAATATTTTACAATAAAAACCTCAAAAGAGCACCCAGTGAAGGTAAAAAAAAAAAAAAGAAAAGAAAGTAAAGGTCATGATGGTAACAAGCTCACGTGCAAGGCTGTAATAAAAGAGAGCTGGTATGGAGGGATGCAATGGGTATTTATTTCATCTGGAGACTTCAGCTTGAGTGTGGAGAGAAGGCTTTTATGAGGAAATATTAGCAGAGGTGAAATATGATGCTGTGTACTCACTCTAAAGTGCAAGTAGGCTATCTCTGGCTTTCTTCTCCCTAACACAAGGCCTTTGCCTTTAGACTTCTATTATTTTACACTGATATCCCTGAGAAAATGACTCTAGATATTTGCTCAGACCAACTCTGTTCAATGTTTTTTTATATGTATGATGAAGGGAAACCATTGTGCAAGGTTTGACAGGATACAATTAAAGTGCCATTATTTCAGAGGAACCTTCAGATGGGAATGACAGAGGGAGACAGAGGTGTATTTTTCGCATCAAAACCATTGGATGCCTTGTAACTTTTGCTTATAAAAGCTTTAGTTTTGCTGCTAACAATCCCACTTGCATCCATTCACACTCAAGTTCTCACAGTCTCACAAAACGTCTCTCTCTCTCTCTCTCTCTCTCTCTCTCTCTCTCTCTTTCCAAACAATCAGTGACCTTCCTGTCATCAATAACACTTACACAGGTGATCAAATGAAGCCACATGGCGCTGTTCCATTGAAAGTTCTCACATTTGACTCTCACAGCAGCTGCTTTACACTATTTTAGTTTGGCTTTGGCAGAGACTGTGAACACAGTCTCTTTGTACACACACACACACACACACACACACACACACACTACACGTCAAAATGTAAAAAAAAAAAAAAACTTTTGAATGTTGAGAGAAATAACATTTTCAGTTCAGTTCTTAGAACATGTTTTTGTTAGCTGGGATGAAACTCTGAATTAATGGTATTATAATGAAGTCAGAATCAGATATACACAATGAAATGCATTTTGTCAGAAACACCAGCGATTTCAAACCGCGTTTTTGAGACTGTCTTTAGATAACTGCAGTTTTAATGAGAAAATACTCAGCAATGGTGTTGACTTATGAATTTGCACACGGTTTGTCTTAAAACATATTAAAAACACCACATAGACATATAAACAACATTAAAAGCTTGATTTTCAAAAATTTACTTCTATTTTTTCCTTCAAATTCTTCTTATATGTTACTGTGGGCTATTTAAAAGGCAAGTATTTTTATTTCCTTTCTATCAAAACAATTTCATGTTTTTGAAAGTAAAAAATATTTCAAGGTTTTATTTCTGGAAACTTTCAGACCCCAAACAGAAACAATATAACATACTTCATTGATGACTTATAGAACAAGTTATCATGTGACATCATAACATATCAAGCTGATACTCCAATGTTAAGCATGAAATCAAAATTGAAAATTCTTATTTTTTATGAAATATTGCAGTGTATATTATAAATTATTCATTCGTGCACAGACTTTTTTATTTTTTTTTAAATACATGTGCCCTCATAAACTTTAATCTTGTTAAAGATAAACTTCTCTTGTCTGATACTGGCTTTGTCCGCTATCCCTAACTGCTAAAAAAGTATGTTCTATATAGTATGAATGTGTGTAGTGTGAATGTAATCTGGACGCACTACATTCGCCATTGTCATGTGACCAACCAGCGTCAGTTACGTCGCTTCACTGCCATTCACAAATCCTCTCCCGTGGCCTCAAGGGATAGTAAAGCCAAGTCAAGTCACCTTTATTTATATAGCGCTTTTTACAATACAGATTGTTTCAAAGCAGCTTTACAGAGATAACAGGAAAATAATGCAACAAAGTTTGTTTCGGCTGTACAGCAGATCTAGAAGAAAATAGCATCATAGTTCATTTCTGTTGTAAAAAGGTTATTAATTTAGTTCATTTATCTATACAGCCTCTCTGGAGAAAACAGTGATGTCATCGTCCAGCTCAGTTCAGTTCTCATATAATGGAGTCAATGCAGGCAGATCAATAATACTGTTGAATATTAAGTGTCCCCAACTAAGCGAGCCAAAAGCCAAAGCGACGGTGGCAAGGAACCAAAACTCCATCAGGTGACATAATGGAGAAGAAAAAAAAACCTTGTGAGAAACCAGGCTCAGTCGGGGGGGCAGTTCTCCTCTAGCCAACAGTAGTAAAAGTGTCCATCACATGCACACTTCAGAATCTCGCCGGAAGAAGTAGGTCATCCGGGTACTTTTTCCCTACTCTTTTATGAGTACTGTGAATTTGGACATACTACTTTTGTCACATACTGTTTTTTCGCCTGTTAGTAGGGAAGTATGTGATTTGGATGCAGCCGATGTGTTTACTGGCATGAGGGCGGGACAATCTGTCACTCACGTGACATCACAGTTATAGCAAACCACAACCAACGATCCAATCAATTCCTGATGGACAAAATCAAGTCATACATGTTTGAGAAGCCATTTCACTTGGATATACGTCACAATAGGGAAGAAAAGACAATCGCAACTTCAGTTTCATGCCGATTTTCAGGCCACAAACAAAATATGAGGATGAGAAGTGCTTATGACATTATGAGTTGACTTGAGCAATGAAACGCGTAGGCATGTTTTTATTTTTATGAGACTAGCCATGGATTAATAAAGGCTTTTTAATCTTCATCCTTCTGAGTGCCTCAGACCTTTATCTTTTGACTTGAGCAATAGTTTAGTGTAATTTAGTGTTATAGAAATAGTTATTGCATTTAATAATTTGATATAAAGGTCAATAAATCATCTGAGGAAATGTTTACATGCAGCTGTTGTGGTTCACCCAAAAAAAAAAAAAAAAAAAAAAAAAAAACATAGTTAAGACTTGATTAGATTTATTAAATGAACTCAAACCAGTTAGTTTAATGTAATGAACTTAAAATATTTACATATACTCAAAATGATTGACTAAACCAACACAGTGGGTGATGATGGCAAATGGTTTTCTATGATAATATATATATATATATATACAGTACACACATTTTCAGGATGTCTGCACTTTAATAAATTAGGGTCAGTATAGGTTTTTAGATACAGTATAGTAGAGAATTGTGGGCATCCACTGTGGGTTTTCTCTCTTAAAGAAGAGCAACATGTCATATTTGATTTGTCATCATACTCCTCTGAGCCTAAAGCCAGATCTGAGCTCTTGTAACAGTTCTGTCACTTCTCATTTCACATGTGTACATATCTAAAGGAACCAGTGACCCAGGGTTTTGAGCTCAAGTCTTTTATTCTTATCAACCGCAAACCAGAGGTTAAGACATAATTACTTTGTCATAAACTGATGATTCACCCATGTATTTCTTAACTATTAATCTCATATGTTTAACCATTCTATTGATTGTTAATATAGGCTATTTCAATTCATGTATATTTTATAATATATTTTTATATTCATATTCATACATCTAATAAGGTGAAATATTTTTGAAAACCACAAAAAAATTTTAATAAAAAATATTTTCTGACAATGAAAAATATACACTAGGCCTACTGTTAAAAAGTCAGTGTTTATTTTTAAAGAAATTAATACTTTTATCCAGCAAGGATGCATCAAATTGATCAAAAGTGACAGTAAATACATTTAGAATGTTGCAAAAGATTTCAATGCTTTTCTTTTGAACATTCCATTTATCAAAGTATCCAAAAAAAAAAAAGAATCATGGTTTCCATAAAAATATTAAGTAAAAATATTAAGAATTAAATTACAATTTTAAATATATTTACCTATTTTAATTAGTAATAATATTTTAAAATATTACTGTTTTTACTATATTTTTTATCAAATAAATGCAGCCTTGGTGAGCGTGAGATTTGGATATGTATATATTTTACTTAACCCTCTACCGCACACATTATGATGTGATATATAAAATGTAAAAATATACAAATATTTGACTCTTTTTCTTTTCTTAGAATGGCTTAACTTGAAGTGCTGTAAAAAAAAAGAAAAAAAAAGTATTTTTTTTTTGCTTTAAGGTACTTTATGATATGTTGCCATACGGCAACAACCTACAATAGTGGCATTTGTTTTTTTAAATTGCCATTTAAATTCGATTTTTGTTTCCATAATACAAATGCCTTGGCAGTCCTTAACATATGACTAATCAACATTATATCACTAGCATTAATGTTGTTATTGTTACAGCTTAATAGATTGCAGCTGACCTTTCTACATTGAACAAAATTATAAACGCAACACTTTTGGTTTTGCCCTCATTTTTCATGAGCTGAACTCAAATATCTAAGACTTTTTCTATGTACACAAAAGGCCTATTTCCCTCAAATAGTGTTCACAAATCTGTCTAAATCTGTGTTAGTGAGCACTTCTCCTTTGCCGAGATAATCCATCCACCTCACAAGTGTGGCACATCAAGATGCTGATTAGACAGCATGATTATTGCACAGGTGTGCCTTAGGCTAGCCACAATAAAAGGCCACTCTAAAATGTGCAGTTTTATCAAACAGCACAATGCCACAGATGTCGCAAGTTTTGAGGGAGTGTGCAATTGGCATTTTGACTGCAGGAATGTCCACCAGAGCTGTTGCCCGTGAATGGAATGTTAATTTCTCTATCATAAACCGTCTCCAACGGCGTTTCAGAGAATTTGGCAGTATATCCAACTGGCCTCACAACTGCAGACCACGTGTAACCACACCAGCCCTGTAATGGTCTTGTCTCCAGAGGGCTATTTTCATCCTGGCCAGTAGGGGTCGCTCTCCTTGAGCTCTCCATATAATGCTCCCTCCAGAACTGTGGATGGCGCTTGTATCATGAACGCTAGACTCTCCACTCCTGAAGGAGGCGCCATTACCCCTAACCATGTTTTAAATCCTTCTCATCAATCCTGATTTCCCACACCTGTGTTTGACCCTTTATAAGTCTGTTTGTTCGCTGCCACTGTGTTCAGTCTTGAGCCATTTATCCAGAGTATCCTGCTACCTGTCTTCGAGTTAAGAGTATCTCTTGGACCATCGTGTCTGTTTTTGTTTTCTCTGTTTTATGGAAGCTCGGCTCTCCTAGTTTATTTTTATTTTGTATCTTTTGTTTCTCAAGTAAAGATTACTTTTATTTTTGAAGACTCAAGTCTCCTGGCTCTTTTGATATTCTGCAATTGGGTTTAACTATTGGGGAGTTATCTCAGTGAGTATCCACTCACACTTAGCGCACCAGAGACCCAGGTTCAATCCCCACCAAGGGCAACTTCTTGCAAGCCCAGGACCTCCACATCATGCATCTTCACCTCCAAGATCGTCTGAGACCAGCCACCCGGACAGCTGCTGCAACAATCGGTTTGCATAACCAAATAATGTCTGCAGAAACCGTCTCAGGGAAGCTCATCTGCATGCTCGTCGTCCTCATCGGGGTCTTGACCTGACTGCAGTTCGTCGCTGTAATCGACTTGAGTGGGCAAATGCTCACATTCGATGGCGTCTGGCACTTTGGAGAGGTGTTGTCTTCACGGTGTGGGTGAGCGGTTTGATGATGTCAGCGTTGTGGATCGAGTGGCCCATGGTGGCGGTGAGGTTATGGTATGGGCAGACGTATGTTATGGACAACGAACACAGGTGCATTTTATTGATGGCATTTTGAATGCACAGAAATACCGTGACGAGATCCTGAGGCCCACTGTTGTGCCATTCATCCCCAACCATCATCTCATGTTGCAGCATGATAATGCACGGCAACATTTGTTGCAAGGATCTGTACACAATTCCTGGAAGCTGAAAACATCCCAGTTCTTGCTTGGCCAACATACTCACCGGACATGTCACCCATTGAGCATGTTTGGGATGCTCTGGATTGATGTATACGACAGCGTGTTCCAGGTCCTGCCAATATCCAACAACTTCGCACAGCCATTGAAGAGGAGTGGACCAACATTCCACAACATTCCACTGTGTTGCCGCTTGACATTTGATCGATTTGCCAAAAACTAATTTCATAACTTTTTTGAGTGGTGGATATGTCATATATATGGATATGGATATGTTTAGAGGCGATGTTTCCCATTTTTTTTGTGTATGTGATATGGGCTGGTCCTTGTTTGTTACTAATGTTTTAGTTTTCTTTCAGCAACTGCCGACAAGAGACCGCAGTCTGTCAAAAATCGCGCTACAGAACAAAAAATGCATGTCATGTGACTTAACCAAAGCACATCATTGGCTAAACTAAGGTCTTCTCATTCCAACAAAAAACACAAGAATGTTTTCTTAAAGAGACAGTGGCAAGGAAATGAACACAAAGAGTATGTTGCCTTATGGCAACACCATGCGTTAGAGGGTTAAATAGTGATGGAGAAAAATGTGTTTTGATGACAAATAATGTAAATATACTGTAAAGGCAGGGGCCTTTGGTCCCATTGTACCCAAAAATAAATACAATACGCTCATTTGTTCTGCAGCAATTTCCTGTTTAAATAATAGTGGCTTATAGCAAATATTATAGCAAATCACATCCAATGGTCATTACAAAATAAACAGAAATGTTAGTGGCTGCATTCAAAATTGCATACTTCCCTCTATATAGTATAGGCAAAAAACAGTATGTGACAAAAGTAGTATGTCAGAATTCACAGTACTCATAAAAGAGTTGGCAAAAAGTACCCGGATGACATTCTTCTGGTGAGATTCACTTTACTATCCCATGAGGCCACAGGAGAGGATTTGTGAATGGCAGTGAAGCGAAGTAACTGACGCTGGTTGGTCACATGATAATTACAACATGGTGAATGTAGTGCGTCCAGATAACATTCACACATATAGAACAATACACTCTTTCTTAGCGATGGTGAATTAATAACTTAATCAAAATAAGGCTACCCACTCAAAAGAGTATGCGATTTCGGACGCAGTCTTGTGTAGCCCCGCCCCTTTTCAGCGCTGATGAATGAACTGCTTGTTTTAAAATCTTCCCGGTCTAATGACATTTGTTATGACATCAGCTTCAAACATTACAGTACTCATGATAACTTTCATTAACTCTTTAAATCCACTTCACCTGCTACTTACTCTTCGACAGCGATGCCATAGAAGTATACAGAATTACCGCAAAAACAGAAGTTCAAACACAAATTTCTAAAGATGGCTGCGTGCTTGTTTCTCTGACGCTCAAGGTCTATAGGCCTACATCCAATTTTCTTTGGTCTGAAAGAATGTGGAATGTTGTATATTGTATCAAATAATCTAGATATTCCTGCTTTATATTGCTGACAGATGTTTATGTCAGGAAAACAGAGCCCTGGTTTGTTTAGATGAATAGAATGTGAGTCATTTGCCAAGTACTCTATACACTACTCAGACTTTGGTTTTCTTAGTCATAGTGCTTACAATTAAGGGGTGATTCACTACATATAATCCATTATATGTTTACTCAATGATGATTCAATGGTGCTAAGCTAAAGACAGAAAGATCATTTTGCCCAAGCTAATGTCTTAGCAACTCTGTTTTAAGAAAACACATAACCAGCCATATCCCTTCCCTGCTTACTAGTCTTAATCCAATTTCAGCAACATGTTACATTCGCTTTTTAGAAGCTGGTAGATCTTTGACCGCTGAAGACGTTTAAGATTACACATGTGAAACTGATTCTTTGGTGTGGTGCACGGTGCTCACGCTATGTCTACATTTAGTCATGCAAAAGTGAAACGCTGAAAGTATTTTAAATGGTCAGAGGGTTGCACTGTATTATAACTGTACTGTACTTCTGTCTAGTACAGAATAACCCAACAAAAGTGAATAAATGTAAAACAGGGTGCTATTCTGTACCAAATGGGTGTCAGTTGATTTTAGAGATTTTTTTAATGTAATTATATTATAATGTTGTGATTCACTTTTAACATTAACAATTGTAGTTTTGAGTGTTTAAATTTTTTTTGGGGACACAATTACATAGAATTTTAATCAATTTTGGTAACACTTTACAATAAGGTCTCATTTGTTAATGCATTAACTAACATGAACTAACAATGAGCAATATATTCTGCATTTATTAACCTTTGCTAATGTTACTTAATAAAAATGTGCAAAAATGTTATTTTTAGTTCACTGGGCAGTAATTAATGTTAATAGATATAACTTTTGATCTTAAAAAATTATTGGTACATGTTAAGATTAACAATTAACTAAGATTAACAAATGCTGTAGAAGTATTGTTCATTGTTATAGTTCATGTAGCTAACTAATGTTAAAGTCAATCATTTTAACCCTTAAAATCAGCAAAATCCCTTAACTTTGATCACCAAAATGACATATTTAAAGTTTTTTCCTTGAAAAAAGATGCTTCATGCCTTTAATTATCTTGAATGAAACTCTACACACCCTTGTCTCATTTAGTATATGCAGTTCTATGAATATGCAAATTAGCCCCGCCTCCACTCACTCACACCAGCTCAGAGATCCACTTGTTGACGTGATTGGTTACAAGGTTCACTGATTCAGAATCAATGACCTTACAATTTTAAGTACAATTATGATGTTTAAGTCATTTCAACTTAAATTACATTAAATCCTCTATTTGGGTAATTTTGACCCAAAATTATATATATATATATTTTTATTTAGTGTTCATCCTCTGGACTTTTGTCGCACTTGAACCATGATTACACACACAAAAAAAGACTGGATTCGAGGAGTTTATGTGGGTGAAATAAAAAAAGTTACAAATCCTTCACTCAGGGTCAATTTGAGCCCCTTAGGAATGAATGGAATGCGAAGAATGCTTCAGTATAGAAAAACCTAAAAAATCTCAAAATTAAAACAAAAAATGCTAAATCTTGTGTATATGAATGCATACTGAAGAGAAAAACTGACTTTAGGACCCAACGGAACAGCTAAATCGCATAAAAAAATAGAAAAATATTCTAAAAATGAAATATATGTTTTCTGAAAAAAAAAAAGAAAAGAAAAAAAGTATAATTTTAGGGGCTTCAGGACCCGAGAGGGAAGGATTTGTTACAGGATGCGAGGAGAGGTTGAAGGTTAAAAAACCCAAAAATTAAAGTTGAATCTTGTATAACTTGTAATGTAAAAACATACGTTGTCATAACTTACTGATCATATAATTTTTTACAGTGTAACAAGTGCTTTAGCGTTGGACGAGAATCAGCCCATAGATGTGTTGTTTATTACAGCACAATAGTTGAAAAGGGGGAAAAAAATTATGGAGAAAGCAGACTTACAAGGTATAACATTTTATTATACAGATAAATACCATAACTTTTCAATTACAGAAATACGTGGGGCTCTATGGGCTCGAAATGTAACAGAGATTAGGGTTTTTTTTGCATTGAAGGGTTCAAAAAAGTATTCCTGCATCCTCAGCATTTCAAGTCACATTGAATCATATATAGTTTTAGTGTTTTAATTCTGATGTGTGAGATACAGTGCTTGATATAAAGGAGCTATACTGCTTTTGACAAAATACAGTTGTGCATTTCAATAGAAAAATATCGTAGAATTCGTATTGTAATGGCTGTGCTCTGTAAAAATTCTTATAAATAGAATAAACCTTATATAGTATATAAATGTCTTTTGTTTGTGCAACATCTGTTTTTAGAAAAATAATTCCTTGTCCTGTCCTGTTATAAGAGCTCCAAACTCTCCTTCAGAAAACATATAAAAAAGAGCCCGTACACATTGCACTGCATTGTTGCACAGAATTGAAATACAACCAAATAAAACACGTCCTTCAAGAGTAAATTTTGATGCCTTAAACATTTACCTCAGATTGTTTTGAATCAGATATACAGGCGTTAGTCCATTTAAAGTCTCCATGCAAACGAAAACTAAAAGCAAATGAGGGTTTGAAGAAGAGAAAGCCCTTGTACACTCACCAAACACTTGAAACGATATCTAGAATTCCATATATAATAAATAAATCTTTAATAAACCTCCCAAAGAGGAAAAATGCGCATAAATATGATAAGAAGAATAACAAACAGAAGTTAAATTTCCGGATGTACCCAAAGAAAATCATTTTACAATATAGTGGCACATTTAAAATCAATTCCCAATGACTGCGTCAGTCAAAATTTGCATACTACAGATTTAAGACAAAGACTTTTTCCTTTATTTCGTTTGAGGTAAACTGAAGTACTGTTAAAGACTCTTAAAGGCAATGTCCTACTTCCTCTAGCGCCACCTGACTGTGGCACTACCTGACTTTTGATATCCAAAGCATCCAAGGTCACAAGCATGCAAGCAAGCCCTCAACGACTTTTTTTTTTCCTCTCCGAAACATCTCACCTGCTGTCACATGTCATACCTGACATCTGAAGCATGACAACTCTTCCACAACATCGCATGCACAACGGCATAGGCTTCATTTACATAACATGACAAACAGTCAATTCCCAGAATTCAATAAATAACACACTTTATAAGACTTTTTGATTGGTTTTGCCATGACCAGAATGGGCGTGATCGAAAAAAAGAGCGGGAAATCGCATATCAGTGCATCATTAACTTTTCAAATCCGTTCATGTTTTTCCTTCTCTTAAATACCAGAACAAATGGGACAGAACTACAATGTCCCTCATTGGTGAAAGATTAAACTCTGTAAGTGTAAAAATAAATCATATTGCACATTTTTAATAAATAATATAATATTTTCCCATTTTTCAAATAGTACCAATACTCACACACACAAAAAAAATTGGTAGTGATTTTTTTTGCTTCGTATAATTCAAACACGGTGTTGATTGAGGTGAACAAACGTAAAGGAAAGAAAGAAAGGTACATGAAAACAAAAACTGAAACGTGATGAGTACAGTAGGGAGCTTCCGAGAAGAACGAAGGAGATGCTAGAAGAAACTGCAGTGGGTCAGTAAAGGGTGTAAGACGGGACGAGTGACGCTGGTGTACGCGTTCGGTTTCCTCTCACTGGAACGGACGCCCGCTGCAGCAAAGTCCCCTGAACGCATTCCTCTGGCACTCGGAGCACATCTCCCAGTTACACGTCAGATGGTAAATGAGTAAGGCAGCTGCTCTTGCCCATCATGTAAAAGTGCATCATCAAACATTTCCAGTTAAGTCTCTGCCAGAAGCCAGAGACCTATGGAGTGGCTGATATTAAGGCTTTCCATCAGCAGATATGAGTCACGTCACACTGCATTCTCTTCTTCTGTTTCCATTTTAATGGTAATTTTTCCCCCCGAAATATTTTCATCTCGTTTACCAGAGCCGCATGACATCAGACCATGTCATTTTCAAGGATGATGCTCTCTGGATTTCAAACTCCCATATGTTGATTCTTCAGCTCTCTCTGCTCTCTGGAGACTGCCTGGTGCCGTTTGGATTTCAGAAAGGTCATTGACACAACTGTGTGGGTTGCCATCCAACACTAAAGGAATAAATGTTATACAGGGTTAAAAGTCACAATACATCCAAAAAAAAGAAGCTTGGGATAGTTGTCACAGGGACTGTTGCAGTTAGTTTGTATGTTGGCTTTAAACACATTTTTCAAAAATGTCTTTCTGTAAATTAGGATTTTTTTGTGTGAATTCCATCCTCCAAACTGCAATTTCAGTTTTAGTATGAATGAACAAGCTACGTTTACTGTAAAAAGTTGCTGCCTTAAATTTTTAAGTATAATCAACTTGCATGTTTAAGTAATTTCAACTTAAATTACATTAAATTGACTTAAAATATGAGTTGAATCTTGTATAATTACATTTATTTGATCAGTAATACAGTAAAAGCTGTAATATTGTGAAATATTATTACAATTTAAAAGAATCGCTTTCTATTTGATTATATTTTGAAATGTAATTTATTTCTGTGATGCAAAGTTGCATTTTCAGTGTCACACGATCCTTAAGAAATTCTAATATGCTGATTTGGTGCTCAAGAAACATTTCTTATTATTATCAATGTTGATAACACTTGTGCTGCTTATTTTTAATTTTATTTTATTTATTTATGGAAACTGTGATACAAAATCTTTGTCAGGATTCTTTGATGAACAAAGTTAAAAAGAACAGCATTTAATTTAAATACAAATTTTACTGACTCCAACATTTTGAACTGCAGTGTATAAAGAAAAAAGCTTACCTTAAATGGTAGTGTTTCATGTCAGGAAATGGACAAAAATGATTGCCAATCCAATGTTCAAAAGCATAACCATTGCAACCAAAACTGAGTTAGGACCCTGGGTAAAAAAGACACATGATGTAACAATTACAGCACAATCCATAAAAAGACATTTGTAAGTATAAACGAGACACTTAAAGTAGCCAAGCACTTACAGATTCTTCCGCTAGTGTTTCATCTGCCATATCCATGCTGGCTTTCTTGGTATCAGCTAAGCTCTTTGGTTTAATGGACTCTTGTTTCCTGATCTTGGGCTCTGGTTTGGGAGGCGGAGGCATCCTGGCCAGGCTAGACTGTGTCATCTCAGGCTCTTCATCTTCTGGTTCTTCTGGTGGAGGCATCTTCGACATTGGCTTCACATAGTAACTGTGATAAGCAGCATGTAGCTGCCCATTACCTGTGCTCGCAGGTTTGGACGGGGGCATAAGGGTTTTAGGGGGTTTTGGTGGGGGCACTTCCTGTAACTTGATGGCCGGTACAAGAGGAGGGGCGGATACTTTGGTGATCTCTGCCACAATTGAGGCTCTCTCTTCTTTGCTTATCTTGCGAGCTACACTACTACTGTCCTTGCTTATCTTTCGGGCTACGCTGCTGTTGTCTTTGCTTATCTTGCGGCTGGCACTGGGGTTGGGTGCTTGGCTCTTCTGAGGAGAGTGAGGAGGTGACGGGTTTGGGCTCTGGGCAGGAGAGTGGGTTGGAGTCGTGCCGTGGCGATAGAAAGGGCTGCTAGAAGACTTCTCCTTCTCCTCCTCCTCTTTAGGTACTTCCTCCTTAATCTCATCCACCGGCTCACTGAACTTTTGTTTGATGTAGTCAAGTCCTATAAGGAAGGGATCAAATGTTGGAGAAAGTTAGGGATATTACAAACTAGAACAGGCAGCCAATACAGGTCAGAAAAACTAAAGAACAATCCTAAAGAGATTCAAGGATTCAATACAAGTTAACCAGCATTTTGACAGCAAACTTCACTTCATTTTAGCCAAATTCTAGATCATAGATTAATGTGGCCCTGTTATGCTATTTTAAAGGTTCCTCATTTTGTTTTGGAGGTTTCATACAACAGGAAACATGCATCTAAGGTAAAACTAAGTTTTTTTTTTTTTTTTTACAAATTAAATGTTTAGTTAGAAGATTCTGTCTCTCTAAACCCCTCCTTTACGTGAGGTTACTCTGCTCTGACTGATCAAATGGTCAGTCTGTTGTGATTGGGCGGGTCAAAGTAGATGTTGTTTGTGGGCAGCCAATGAAAACCATAGGCTGGCATTATGCAAATTCGTTACAAACTTATGTAGGCATTTTTATATTCAGTAATATTCTTTAAAATGAGATACTAGTAACATGTTACAGCCATGGATATTCCAAATCATAGCAACCAAAGCATCTCAGCTGGATTTTTTTAAAATATTCAAATTAATATATATATATAAACAAGTTAACACTGCTGCGATTTTTCCCTGTTTTGGAAAGCCGTGGAAATACTATAATGGATTTTTTCTTTTGCTATAGAGTAAATAGGAATACAAAAATTATATTTGCTGTGATCTCCCATTCACCACTATAGATGTTTACCCAACTATGCTGACTTCTGTTTCTGAGAACCCCAGAAATGTGAAAGGGTCCATGAACACCTTCTCAAGTCTATTCTGTAAAATAAAAGCCACTCTTTGTAATGTGTGCAAACCGTTCTCTGATACCCAACAAAAAACTTGGTTCACTCTGCCAATGAAAACTCTTAGTGCCTCTAGTCTAGATCAATTCACTTATAAGGTAACAGCAAAACTATGAATGACACAACGCTGAGTTTGCATAATAGAGCTTTCCGGGAAAATCAAATGGCTCGAACTAGCTTAAGCCCAAACAATTTAACCGCAGTTTAATTCACTTGACATCTCTGGCATCCATGATGACCAACTTCAAAGAGTGAGAGGGCATTCTTAATGTTTAAATGGCTTAAAGTATCTTCTGAACATAATTTCTCACAATAACTTGATAAGAGCTCATGCTTTATGAGGATCCATTCCGTTTCTTCCTGAACAGAACTTCTGTCACAAGTTCCTAGCATTGTCTGTGTTATTTGCTGACCTAAAGGGACCATGGTAGCGCACTGCAAGCATAATTCACTCCCAAACAAACACGCCTGTTCTTCTGTCATTTACAGAAGACACTGATCTACTCATATGACCAGCTATTGACTAGCTGAAGTAGAAAACAGAATAAGTAACTGTTAAAAAGTTAGCAAAGTTAAACATAACATACTAATGAAAGAAAATACGTTTCTATCAACATTAAGACTGATTTAGATCATATGATGTCTCATGTTACACGCCTTTGTGTAGAGTGTTACTCCAACGGCAATAACTTAATCTTGTAGTTGCGGAGCAACTTAAAAATAAAGTCCACATAATGCTCTAAGATTGCTTTGATCTCTCTTTAATCCTCAAGCAAGACTCTGAAAGTGGCAGACTGCTACCCTGGGATGGCACAATAGTAAAATACTGTATTTTATATAAACAAAACAATAAATACAATGCACTTGAGCAATTTTAATAATCATTTAAATTCAAAATCATCTTAATAATACACCATGGCTGTAAAATTAACAAACATCGAACTAGCGCACAGAACTACAATGGAAACTGAAAAACACACAATAGGGCATTAGACCAGTGATTCCCAAATAGAGTTACATGCACACCAAAGCAAAACAAAATAAATAAATAAAAAAAAAATTTTTTTAAGCAGTCAAAAGATTACAATTTAAACAGGTAAATAATAAATAAATTTAAAGAAATATTTTCAGTTATTTCTATAAAAATTAATCCAAAACAAGACTGGGTGTGCTACAGTGATATATGAGAGACAAATAATAGATATAAAATAAATACAAAAGATTAATTTGTTCTCAGATGAAACAACAACATTTTCCAGGACAACCACTGTTACAAGATGAAGATGAAGACAGACGAAAGCAGATTCAAAATATAAAAGGAGGTTTAATCCACAAGCAGGCGATAAAAGGTAACAGCGTGTGTTACACACACACACACACACACACACACACACACACACACACACACACACACACACACACACACACACACACACACACACACACACACACACACAAACAACAACCAACAGAGAACTGAGGAGAAAACGGAACTTAAGTGCAGATTCAAACAAGATAATTAATCAAACACAGCTAAACCCAACAAACTAATAATTTGTGACCATAGAAACAAAAGAGAAGCGGGAAAATCAAACAAAGGAACACGCAGGAATGAATGAAAACAAACTAAAAGTCCATGAAAACTGAAACTAACTGAACATAACTGTGATAGTACATCCCCCGCAGGGAACAGATGATGAAGAGGGAGGGATGGTGACTGGCGGTGGCGGAGGAATGGTGACATATCATAGCATACTTTTTAATAGTCGTGAAGTAAATTCAAAATTCAAATTCAATAGTATCTACACAAACAGTACGGGAGCTTGGACAATGGAAATACTGTAGGCAAAACTGTGTTACTTGATGCAACGATATGATTATATTCATAATCAGAATGCATAAAACAAATCAGTACAAATGCATTACAAGCATGTAACGTTAGGGCTGAAAAATAAAAGGTAATTTCAAAGCAATCCCATAGGTTTATAAGAATAATATGTTGCTTTGTGTTGTCCACAGATGACGGCTATATAATGGATAATCCTGGCCATATTCCAGCACCATTAGACAGGCCTATGGGGAAGCACGGGCCGTTTAAATCCTTTGGAGCATTGCATCCTCGCCAGCCTTAAATTAGACCAAGCGTCAATAACAAGAGGTATTCATTTGATAGTTGACGGGCCGGAAAAGGCCTCATCTTCTGAGTTAAATGTGCTGTGCTGGAGTTAAAAAATTGCCTTTGTGGATTAGATTATGGCATATGTGCGCTGTTATGATTATTATTATTTTTTTCGTAATTAGTATTTTTGTTTCCACCCCAAAAAATATCTAAACACCCTTCAAAGTAAATTCCAATATATTTTTTAGCACAATTGTAGAACATAATAAGACATTGTTTCAGAGATTATTTATTGAATTAAGCTTAAAAAAAAGCAAAAAATTCAAACAAATTTGGCCTTAGGGTAAGAAATATAAACTTAATTTAAGATATATTCTCTGAATACAAGGCTTATATAAATTTAACTTGTTTTAAGGATGCTTAGATGCTTATTTAAACAAGACAAAAACATTGCTTAAGAAATTATTTTTTATATTGTAACAAAGCAAAAAACAATTCTACTTACTAATGAAATAAAAACAATACTGAAAACTACCTTAAAAGAAGATCTTACAACAACATGATGAGACATCGAGATGTATAATGAGAACTGTCATGTTGCCATGTGAAATTCAACTCCAAAAATAAGTGGTGGCAATAGAACCTCACGGCTCAAAATCAGCATAAGGCATTTGACAAAGATCCAAAGGCCTCTCTTATAACATGAGAAGGATTATGAAATCTTTTCACCCACAGTTAAGAGACACAACTCAATTACCTGATACTCAATTAAAGCGGTACCCTTGTTTTAACATGCATTATATGAAGACGCTACGACACAGCACAAACAAACCTAGGCATGCAATCAACCTTAAAGTTTTGTTTATTATCTACATGGTCCGGAATATTAATAGGCTCTCTATCCCAATAAAAGCGGCTATCTGTCTTGATGGGGCATGTGATGCAGGGCCCGGGGGCTTTTGAATTTATTAAGCACTTCATAAATTCATGCCAGTGGAGTCTTGTGTGTATTTAAGATTCATACCGTAATGTATTTCATAATGACAGACAACTGATGGAATAGTACTGACTGATTTATAGTGGATCTATGTATATTTATCTTTTACTGTAGCGACAGTACAATAGATTCAATAGAACAATAGATGTTCCTTTCCTTCTCATAGAAAAATATTAATTAAGTAAATTAAATACTATTAAATTAATACTATATATTAATCGTGATTAATCGACTCTAAAATAAAAGTTTGTTTACATAATGTGTTTATATATGCATATATAAATACACACACACACATATATATATATATATATATATATATATATATATATATATATATACAAACATATTATGTAAACACAAACTTTTATTTTAGAATCGATTAATCGCGTTTTGACGGTGCTATAATATATATATATATATATATATATATATATATATATATAATATGAGTTTGATTTGTTTAAACAAGAAACAGTCGCAATTGTGAAATACATCAATATATTTATAATCTATTTACTTTCTACATGTTCTTGCCTTCTTTCATAATAATAATAATTATATATGTATAAAATGTATATTAATGTCTTAATATAGACATTAACATATACATTATTTATTTATAATAATGTATGTCATAATCTGAGCCATCAAGTTTGTACTGGAACGGCATAAATAAAGAGGGAAAACGATTTGGGGGTCATAGGGTCAGGGAACCAGCTGGCCTCTGTGCACCTTGCATTGAAGAGGTGGGCAATGATTTAAAGAGAGGTGGGAAGAGGAGGTGCAGTCAGGGTTCAAACGTCTGACTGAAGGAATGGACAGCTGCTCGCTGTCCTGCCATTCCAACTATCCCTCCGTTAGCTCCCTGTAAAGGACACACTCGCTCCAAATATAGCGCAATTAACGTCACTCTATAAACCTCGTTGGGTAGACCATTTCAAACGGGACCTAAAGACAACCGTGGCGACAGTGCAGCGTTTTTTTCTTGATGTGTTACAAAGGCATACATAACCTCTGCACTAATCTGCCATAAGCCAGAAATGTCAATTACGAGTGCTAGTGCTTACTCTTCTGAGCGGGATGTTTGAGAGCTAGTGGGAGAACAAGGCACCGCTGGGGATCAGGCGGATCAGGCCGGATCATATCAGAAAGCCACTTTGTTTTCATACGACACTTCAAATTGAACACACACAACTGTGTACATCAGCAAAATTTTATATTATTGTGCAAAGTTGCTGCATTCCTTGGCAATGTTTTTGAAAGAAGTCACTTCTGGCTACATTTATTTTATTGAAAAAAGTAGTACAATTTAAAAGAACCGTTTTCTATTTTAATATATTTTAAAATGTAACTTATTCCTGTGATGCAAAGCTGAATTTTCAGCATCATTACTCCAGTCTTCAGTGTCACATGATCATCTAATCATAATTAGAAATCATTCTAATATTCTGTTTTGCTACTCAAGAAATATTTCTTATTATTATCCGTGCTGAAAACAGTTGTGCTGCTTAATATTTTTGTGGAAACCGTGATGCATTCTTTTCCAACATTCTTTGATGAATAGAAAGTCCAAAACAACAGCATTTATTTGAAATATAAATCTTTTGTAAAATTATAAATGTCTTCTTTACTGTTACTTTTGATTCTAGCTGAATAAAAGTATTAATTTCTTTCAACAAAAAAAAGTCATCTTACTGACCCCAAATTTTGATGCATATGTAACTATTTATTCATCATATCGCTGATGCCAAAATTTGAAACAAACAGCCACTTGAGGCTCTGCGTTACAGTGACTCTAACAGTTTAAGCGAGGTTTCTCTTCATGTCATCACCAATAACATTTCGTACCCTTACCGATAGTAAAATCCCTATGTATGTACAGCTGTTTATGTCTTATAGATAAATCTAAAAGCTAAATCTGATCAGCAACAAGCAAATCTATATAACATGGTACTATTTGACATTATATTTGTAAAAGGTACAATCAATCATGGCTGATAAGACAATAATGATGATGTTAAAAACAAACCTACTTTAAAACTGAAATATAAAGAAGAGCAATACAGTGTTTGATGTTGCACTGAAAGTGTTGTTTAACTGGATGCAGTGTTGGTTCAAGTAGACTCTGTGCGTATTTAATACTTGGAAAGAAGATGAATGACATGTGGAAATGTTTGTGAAGCCTAAGCAACACAAATGAACAAACAGAACCAGGAAACGCCCAGGAATGTCTAATTTACATAGAAACATATGGGCAGCATATTGCATATGAGTTCTGTAAAAGAAACCTCACCTACATAAATACACAGAGTTCTACCACTTGCACTCATGAAATGTGAATGTCTGGTTAGTTTTAGCATGTAGGGTATGTACTGAAAACTTATCATATTAAATAAACACATGGCAGTTATGACCTCAAGTGTGTTAGTCATTAAATCTAGTGGCACTTATTAGAGGCTCATTAACAAATTATATCCTCCCTTGGATTAATCAACTATCAGAAGCACTACTATCAAAATAAACCTGTCTATTTGAATGAATCTAGTTTGACACATCATGTTTACAGTGAACTGAATTCTATTCATCAACAAAAATGTATTTTCAAATTTAAATATATTACATAAACTACCAGTTTTACTAGTCAGCAGTTTTTGTTAAAGATATTCTGCAAGGATGCAATAAATAATCAAAAGTGACAGTATAACATCTACTGTTCTTTTGAACTTTTTATTAATCAAAAATACTGAAAAGAAGTTTCCACGAACATATTAAGCATGTTTTTTGAGCAGCAAATATGCATATTAGAATGATTTCTGAAGGATCATGTGACACTGAAGACTGGAGTAATGATGCTGAAAATTCAGCTTTGCATCACAGGAATAAATTACATTTTAAACTATCTTAAAATAGAAAACAGCTGTTTTAAAATAGTTTTTATTGTGTTTTTTTTATTAAATAAATACAGCTTCTGTGAGCAGAAGAGACTTCTGAAAGAGCATACTCTTTACAGAAAGAGTGTACTCATTTTCAATAGACACAATCTAACGTTACAAATTCTTACAAAACCGGTTTCGCTTCATCTCTGAACAAGCCGGAATAAGGTGGTGTTTCTAACAATCTTATTCAAACAATAAGGTGGTGTTTCTGTAATGTGTGTGCGGTTGTGTAAATGTATTGTAATGTACAATGTAAAGCGACCTTGAGCTATGGAAAGGCGCGCTATATATATATATATATATATATATATATATATAAAAACTGGCATTGATTAGATTTCACAAATAATGGATTTTGTGGTTTAATGACAAAAAGGCGGTAAATAAGGTCACTCAGAGAGTAAAAATAACTGGTAGAACAAAAAGTAAGCTCTGAGCAACAACAGTTCTCCCGAACCAGCTGTTTAATTAAGATATTATCTCCCTAACAGCGCTCGCAAAGATTTCCCAGTACCTGCAAGACATGACTCATTTGCTCAGTCACATCCAGTCCAACATGAGTGTCTCCTCTTGAAGGTGATTTCCAGTTATAGATCTGCAGAAATGTATATACCAGCCCCCCCCTTGTGAGTTTGACCTTTCTCCCTTGACCTCCCTGTGCTCAGCTGGCAGGAGTTTATGTGTTTGTGTGGGGTTTGCTTCTGAAAACTGAGAAGTGTTTCTGGGACCTTTTCCATGAGAGGTGAGCGGCACAATAGAGCTGTAATTTGACATGCCCACTTCTTATCTGAATCCGCTTACTGATAGCAATGTGCCGTACGCACGACACACTCAACAAGCCTTGCATTCCTCATCCGGAGAACATTCTCGGTTTGATATGGACCACATTCTTTGGCTGCTGTCTGAAATATTTCTAAAGGGAACTAGAACAATCACTGAGGAGCAGTCTACTAATATTAGTGCTCTGTAATGTTGAGTTATACACTTCATTTGTTTTGATTAGGACTGCCAATGTAGGAGGCTCATTAATGATGTCGGGGAAAACTGAAGTATTTTCTTTCTTAGCACGAAATCTCTCGAAGAAGTTCCAAAAGATTAGACTTTATTGAACAAAACAACAAAGCCGAGTTGCTAATCATCTGTTACCTAAAAAGTGTGTTTCTGTGCTCTTTCCCAGGGTTTAACACATCCCATTTGTTTGCCACAATTAATTATCAGACCATCTGACTTCTTTTCAATGGTGGGATCCAGCCAACTAGTCTATTTTTAAAAAAGAACATTTAATCCCATTAATCAAGAAAGTGTACATTACATGTAAACAGAATAGAACAGCTTGATTAATGAGTGTGTCATTCAGTGATTGATGGATATTTTCTTCACTGTATTCCATTCTGTGTATCAATGCTGAGATGAGACGAGGCATATACAGTATAGTGAGGTAGACCTTTTGAGGCCTACTAAAACTAGATTTTCCTGGTTTATTCCAGGCTATATGTTTGAAACAAATATACTATCATGATAAAAAATCATATAAAAAACACATAATGCTAATAATGATCCACTACCACATTCAAATTTGAATCTACAAGTGCAAAGTTTAAAGGGACATAATTGAGGAAAACACATGTCTGTAGCCTCAAACAGTTCATCTGTATTTATATTTCATTTATTATTTTAATAAATATTTACTATTATAGTATAAAATCTCATATCATATAATACAAATATTATAAATGATATCAAATGTGGATAAAAACAGCATGACTCGCGTCATCTGATATTTGTTGTGCTCAGAGCAACCATCTGCATGTTTCATGAACATTATGAAATTAAATCATGTTTAAGAGTCAAATAAAGGTCAATACTTTCAGATCTGTCAGGTGTTCTAATATTTTTGGCCACCACTGTATATTAAAAATAGATTAGAGTACATTAACACATGACAGCTAATATTTACATATTAATGCTTTGATAAATGTCAATCATAACAGAGGTCAGAAATCTTAAAGGTACAGTAGCAAACAAGCCTGATTAGCTCTCAGGGTCAGAGAAATATGTCATTTCACTGTCAAAAAAACCTTGATCAACTTGATAACCCAGGGAAAAGCATTCATGTCTTTGTACTCTTTTGTTTCTACCCTCAACAGAGCTCCACTGAGCTAGTTTCATGTGGAGAGAAAGTATCTATTGCGAGGTTTTAATTACAGGTGTTTGGTTATAATCTAGTGACTTTCATCATGGGTATTTATTTATTTGCAGGGTGTGTGTGGGAAAGTAAAACATTTCTTATGTATAAACTGTACCTGGTTGATTGAAGCTTGGAGATAATTCATAAGCCACAGCTCTGGCTAAGTCGGATTCTTGACATCCTGCAAGTGCGGCCTGGTCTGCTGCTTCACTCTTAGTTCTTGCGTGGGACGTCCTGTAACCACAAAAGTTAATGGCATACATCATTTTCTGGCATATATACGTATGCATATGTGTGTATTATACAAAAAAAAAAAATCATACACAGTACACACATATATAATGTAAACACAAACTTTTATTTTGGATGCGATTAATCGTTGCCCAGCACTAATATGTAAATGTATACACACATATATGCCCACACACTCTTACAAATGAGTCTTTACTTTTTCTGAATGCTTCACTTTTTGGAACTTCATGTCCCCTTAATTTCACACTTCACATTAATTGTGAACTCAATCTATTAACTTGAAAGTTCATTTTCATAAGTATATCTATTGTCTTTTTGATTGTTTTGCTGTAAAAAGTGTGCTTATGCTATGTATATTTGAAATCCTGAAATATGCACAAACATATGAAGACTTCAGATGCAAAAGCCTCTAAGTGCCATCTGAAATTTTCTTCTAAAATTATCATTTTTATCAAGCTTGTATATTTAGGTTCAGTAATTTCACTTTAATGACAATTAATAGGTAATTTTCATTGCCATTAAAGTAAAATAACTGAACATAAACATACAAGCTTGATAAAAATGAAAATTTTAGAAGAAAATTTCAAATGGCACTTAGAGGCTTTTGCATCTGAAGTCTTCATATATTTAATACATTAAACACATATAGTACATACTGTTTAAAGTGTGTGTGAGTGAGCATTTCTTTGACTGAGTGGTTTGCTGAACCAAACCAGAGTGGTTTGCTGTTTGGGTTATTGAAACACAGATGCATTATCTTTTGTACTGTGGCCTGCCTTTAGCTGTGTATAGGGAGACAGAGGGAGGTTGTGTGTGTACATGCACATGTGTGCACACATGTATCTGTGTGTATGGAGGGTAGAGGATTCCTGTGCCTAAATAGTACTATGGGGTGTGCTGATCCCCCTGTTTTTGTCAAATCCAAATCCTGCTTTTACAAACGGACAGGGACAAAGCATTTAATCTGGTCAGAGGGCACAGACCACAGGAACACATCCCTCTTACTCAGCACACAACAGACATGGAACACTAAGACCTGTACTCCAATAAATAAACTATTCTACTAAATAAAAAATTATAATACTATATTTTATATATAATGAGCAAATCATATATTAGTATTTGAATATATACTATATATACTTTTATAGTGTGTATATGTATATATACTGTATATATCCAGTACTGTATTTTGCGAAATGCATAAATGTAAATGTAAATATACAGTACTGTGCAAAAGTCTTAGGCACGTTAGTATTTTCACCAAAAACAAAAAGGTTTTAAGCCAGTTATTTATATATTTTGCTATAGTGTGTCAGTAGGAAATATCAGTTTACATTTCCAAACATTCCTTTTGCAATTAATTGTAATAATCCAGTGAGATTTTTGTATGCACAAGAAGTCTGACAACAGCCAGTGGTCCACACGGAGATCTGATCTCACCATCATCAAGTCTGTCTGGGATTACATGAAGAAACAGAAATAAATGAGATGGGCCAAATGCAAAGGAGATCTGTGGCAACGTCTCCAAGACGCTTGAAGAAACCTGCCTAACAGTAGAAATGTGCTTTTGCAGACTTTTGCACAGTATTGTATACACAAACACACACACATACATACATACATATATATAGGGCCTAAAATGAACACTCGCCAAGCGCCAAATGTTAGTACAAATTGGTATTGGCGAGTATATTATGAAACGGTACCAATCGCCAGTTGGCTCGCAACAATATTATGAGTTCTAAAAATGCAAATTTGTGAGAATGTGAGTTCTAAAAATGCAAATTTGTGAGAACGTGAACAAATGTGAACGGCGCTCAGGACAGTTGATGGGGCAGTACTGCATCGGCACAAAAGTTTAAACCTACCCAATTTAAATATACAAGCTCAAGAAGACACAAAAGCGAACTAAATTTGTTCTTCTGTGCGTAAACATCCGAAATGCGCACCCAGAAATCCACTTCTAACTGGCAAAATTATCTCAAAATGCCCATATTGGCTAGTTTCCTTGTAAACAGTCAGTTATGCCTTAACTAACGTAAACAGTTGAGAAATAAAACGCAAGTGTGACAGTATATTCATTGGATCTGTGCATTAGCTCTTAAAGTGACAGTCAGCCTAATATTCCTGTAGCTGTCTGTGTTTTTAATGCTAATCAAACAACAAAAAAACAAAGAACAATCACTCATTGCTCTTGTCTGAATAACTTTAGTAACTTTAATCTATATTTCATTACTGGTAAAAAATATTTATGGCTCGTAAATTTTCTTAAGTCACTGACCCTGTATATATATTAGTATTTCAATATTTCTAATATGAATAACATTGTTCAAATGTTAATAAAATTAATATTATTACCAATAAAAATCGTATCTTATATCTGTATATGCTTGGGTGGGACATGCCTGAGGAAGTTACCAAGAGGACAATGTTCATTGCACAGCATGGGACGTTGTTGAGATTTGAAACAAGTGGAAACACACAAGATTACGAGGGTCTTTTTCTTAAGAGCAAAAGTCTCCATATGTCTCCAGGCGAAATAATCATGAACACAGGAAATGATCATACTAGCACATATTATAACAAGTAAAAGTTTATGTTGTGTTGGGATCATGATAGGCTTGGCCTCCGGACGGCTTTAATGAAGCCCGCATCATGCTGAAACACAAGCTTAGTTATCAAGAGGTGACCTGCTTCTCAAATCCCTTCAAAACCCCCAACGTGCTGCAACACACACTGTTTTCATCTTCTCACAGACAGGCCAGATTGAGTCTGTGCAGCGTATGCATTAGGCATTAGGGATTTTCCCCCGTCGGTTCAGAGCTATTACTATAACTATTACGCAACCCAGCATCAAAAGCACAAAATAAACTCTCTAAAATGCAGGGGATTAGTCCAACTTGATGCTTCAGTAAGAACTACCTCCAAAATATGAGTCAAGTCAAGATTCACGATGTCTGAAATAAATAGCTAAGTGTTCTGCAAAGAGACTAAAGCTTTTAGTTCTCTATAATATCAATCAGTTTCTTCCTGTGACCATGATGGATCGAGATGTTTACGGCTTTGTTAAACCCTTCTTAGACAAAGTGGTGGTCTGTTTTAATCATTAACCGTATTTCAAATGCAAGAGGCCAGATGCTTTGGGATAGTCTGGCCACCAGTGCAAAAATAGCTTATCATTTGGGGACAAAGAGGTGCTTTCTGCCCAGATTCCGATTCTGACACATATCGACCTCTATTTCCGATCGTCGCATAATAACGATCATTGTAGAGTCCTCATGTAGACAGTGTGAAGCATGCAAAGCAAGTGATAACGTGTGAGGGAGTTCTAGACGCATCTATTTGGGGTATGAGACAGACCGTGGGGTTATGGAGGCCCCCACTGACAGAATGTTTAACCTCACGGCCCTTAATAAGCAAATCCATAATGCTTTATTATAAATAAATACACCATGCAAGCTGTGTCAAATCTGTTTAAAATTATTCACAGTAAAACCTCAATGAAGTAATACACTACTGTTCAAAAGTTTGAGGTCAGTAAGATTTATTTTTTGAAAGAAATGAATACTTTTATTCACATGATGCATTAAATTGATCAAAAGTGAACGTATAAACATTTGTAGAGTTAAAATATTGAGCAGCACAACTGTTTTCAATATTAATAATAAGAAATGTTTCTTGAGCAGCAAATCAGCATATTAGAATTATTTCTGAAGGATCATGTGACATTGAAGACTGGAGTAATGATGCTGAAAATTCAGCTTTGCATCACAGGAATAAATTGCATTTTTAAATAGAAATTAGTTATTTTAAATTATGAAAATATTTTACAATATTACTGTTTTTTGATCAAATAAATGTAGCATCGGTGAGCATAATATTTTTAGTGGAGTCCAAAACTCTGACATCACTATTTCATATTTATTAAAGAATAAATTAAAAAACCTCCCCCGTCAACATGAATTGAAAAATGTATATGAATTTCAGAATATTTTGGTATTTAGCATACACTTAAGAATCTCAAATCTTTCTTATTTATTTTTTATTACTCATGTTTTCATTTAATTAAAAAAACATTATTCTTTTTATATGTTTTATTCCCAATTTGCAATGTGGTCTCAGAGACTCGACTGTACAACAGCATGCGAAGCATTATAGAATGAGAGAATAACAATTACAAATCCCTCTATTTCATATTCTCCCTCTATTCAAATCCCACCAGTTTCTGTGTGTACCTACTTCAAGACCTCTGGGTATTTAAAACCTCGGTATGCACCCCTCTAATTTTAATGGTGCACTTGAATTTCACCCCCTCTTTGTGACCTCCTTTCAGGCCAGGGCCGGGACAAATGTGCCTGCGGGATTGGCTGGTCATCCCTCAGGCCATTGGCCCACATTGAGACGAGCTAACATGGCTGATCAGAAACCAGTTTTGCCAGTTTTCATATAAGGATTAAGATGAGGGCTGTGGTACCACAGGATGCCTCCTGATCACAGCAAAAGGTTCATTTCCACCCGGAGCTATTTGCGGAATCTACATTTACTAACACTGTTTTGCAGTGAGCCGGTTCTGGCAATTGGTACAGTATGTGCCTGCCTCTCTCTCTCTCTCTCTCTCTCTCTCTCTCTCTCTCAGTGACCTTCTCCCTCCCACATTTTCTCAGTTATACAGGAGATATTTGCATTTTATTCAACAAGCCAAAATCTGCCCCCTAAGATGCTTACGTGGTACATAGACATAAATCAAACTCCGGGTCTCAGTTATGAGTCATAATAAAGACCAGCGTATTATGCATTTGAATAACTAATAAAGAGGTTTATATCACTTTGAATAACAAATCCCTTTAGGCTATGACAAGGGCTGATGAAGCACTGGATAAACAGTATCTAAAAGGGATAGATCACACAAACAGAAAAATCAATGAATTATTTACACCCTCATGTTGTTCCAAACCTTTATGACTTTCTTTCCTCCATGAAACACAAAATCTTGTTCCACAAGTCTTTTCCATACAGTTCATTGATTGATAATGACCCCATAAAAGTAGCATAAATACACGTTTAAATGTATGTGGTCAATATGTTTTTTTGAAAGACCTTATAAAAATACAATGAAATGCAGCAAGGGTGCATTAAATTGATCAAAAGTGACAGTAAAGACACTAATAATGTTACAAATTATTTCTATTTCAAATAAATGCAGTTGTTTTTAACTTTCTATTCATCAAAGAATCCTGAAGTATAATGGTTTCAACAAAAATATTAAGTAGCACAACTGTTTTTCCAACATTCATAATAATGTCAAATGTTTCTTGAGCAGCAAATCAGCATATTATAATGATTTCTGAAGGATCATGTGACACTGAAGACTGGAGTAATGATGCTAAACATTCAGCTTTGCCATCACATGAATAAAATAACATTTTGAAATCGAAACTCAGCAAGCAGAAAATAGATCAATGTCAACATTTTAAATTGTAATAATATGCTGTTTTGATCAAATAACTGCAGCCCTGGTGAGCATAAGATACATATAAAAAATACTGACCCCAAACTTCTGAACAGTAGTGTAATCCATATGATTTTGGATAATATGCAAAATCTTCTCAAGTCACTTGACAACTTTGTGTGATAAGAATAAGATAAGTTAATTTGAGTGAGAATAAGAATATGGCTCTTATTCACTGAGAACCACTGAGACCAAATCATTGAGTAATTAAGTTGAACATGAATCAAGTTAACATTTTAGACTAAAGGTTTGTTTATGAATTGGACTGATCCAATTCTGGAGTTCAACTCATTGACTCTATGATTTAGTTAACGGTTCACTGGATGGGAAGATTATCAGTGAATACTAACTAAATAAAGTTCTTCTAAAGTCAGGCGATTTAGAGCAATTCATGTAGTTTTTTGGTGTGTTGTTTTTGAAACATGACATGAAGCTTTTCCATGTCAAGGAAAGTACCCAAGTGCAGATTCTTCAAAAAGATTCTTATTTTGTTGTCCGCAGAAAAATAGAAGCATATAAAATAAAGTGTTCAAAAACGACCTGAGCGTAAATGATGAGACCAAATGATTTTGAAACTATATTACAATACTGGTAGTATAAAAACGCATTAAGCACATACATACGTAGACTGAGTGGAATACACTTCAGAAAATCAGTCAGATGTTGAAATGTAGCGTTTAGCATACTTAAAATTGTATACAATTAGCACAATGCTTTTACATACATGAAGCGTCTGATGCCGGACTCCCAGCAGGTGGGAATGTGGAATTATGCTGACATAATGAATGGCTTGCTAAAATAAACAACAAAACATAATCATTTATCCAAGCTGTGTTGATTTGAAAATGAGTTGAGGAACAAAATGGTATGTGGAACAACCTACATAAACAATGATGACAAGAATACAGCCATTGTAAACATGAAGATGTTAATGCTTTGGCATTCTGTCAGTCTCACTGATTAATGAGCATATGAGCACATTTAATCTAGAAAAAGATCTACAGCAACACAAAAACAGATCCTAATATTTATCTAGTACAAAATGAGAGAAGACTTTCAGAATGAGATAAATGAGGCTGATGGGAGACTTGGTGTAGGATGCTTTGTTGGGCAAAAATAAGGCAAAACAGTGGGATCTCGTCCAAAAGAATTGCATATTCCACCTCATCCAATTTATCACTCAAATGTCGTTAATAAAGAATGTTTTACGACATGGCTGAAATCAGAAATGAATCCTGGTTGTCTGTTGCAGGCAAGTTCAGGTTAGTGAGCTGTTCAACACGTAGTACATATCCCAAAACGTCTAAAGAGGCAACATCTCTTCAGCATCCATTACCAAACCATAGACAGATGCTTGGCAGGGAAAATAGTCAAAATCAGCTTTGATTAAATAGAAAATACGCAGTGCATGGGCATTTCTGTCTGGATTAGCTCTTTAATCTCTTTTTGACATACTTACTTTGAGTGGCAGTCATTGACGATTTAAAGTATTCCAGATATCACCAGCTCACAATAACCCTGGATACTTGTGCTTGAGTGAGTTTCAGTGTGACATCAAATCCAAAAAGGCCACATAAGACATCCTATTTGAGATTTTTCTCATTGCAAACTTCAGCTGATTCTTTGCATGTTCTAGTAACATCAGAAAGTGGAAGTAGCCTATGTCTTTTATTATTCTCAACAGCTTATAGTGACATCTGCAGAATCTTTAGAACATACTGCCTTGAACAAAATATTCCATCCATCCATCTATTATCCAAACCGCTTCATCCTTATTAGGTCACGGGGGCTGGAGCCTAACCCAGCGTCTTGGGTCAGAGGTGGGTAAACAACATGAAAGGATGGCCAGCCCATTGCAGGGCTCAACAAATATTGAATATTGAACAAACATTCACATGCTAAAATTAAAATGAACTGCATGGCAGATCTCAGATCAATGTGAAAAGTATTACTTTTATTCCTCATTGGCTGATGCCCTGAGTTAACCCGAGGCATTTCAGCATAACGCTTCGCAAAATACACCCACTAAAGTGAGCATTATATGATCTCCTGCTTAAAAAGCCCATGAAATCACTTGACAAAATAATAGTCTTTCGATTCGACACAGCTATGCATGGACTACGTATACTATATAGGAATAGGAATAGTATAGGAATAGCAGAGCATACTATGTCTGCAAATAATAATAATAATAATACATTTATTTATAAAGCGCCTTTCCCATATACATACTTTGCACAGAATGCAAATTTCCTGTAAGTACAGAATTACCCAAATGACCTACTACACTTGCCAAAATGAACAGGAAGTAATTTAAGCCGCAACATTAATATATTTATTTTATCTTGACTGATTATTTGGTTGGAGTACCAGATTTTCTTTACACAAAAATAAACAAAATGGCAAAATAACTTTCTGAGTTAAACATGACACCAATGCAGCATACTACTGTTTAAAAGTCTGTTATGACTACTGGCTACTGTTTCACTTCATCCTTAAAAGAATAGTAGGCAGTATGGAGTATAAACTGTGCAGTAAATATTTCTTTCTGAGCATGATTTGCTATTTGATGTGCTGCGTCCAAAAAACGCAAACTCTCTGAGAAGGTACTATTTTGAATAAGTCATTGAAAAGTACATTCTATATAGCATGAATGCAATCCGGTTGTAGTACATTAGCCATGTTGTCATTGTAATGTGAGTGACCTACATTGTCAGTTCTTCTGCCATTCACAAATCCTCTCCCATGGGCCATGGCCTCAAGGGATAGTAAAGTGATGGTGCAAGGATGGCGTACTTAGGCAATTGGTTTTTTGAATGGGTTTCAAACATTTTTTTTGTTATTGTTATTTTTGTTATTTAGTATTGCATTAAACAATCAGTTGTCAAAATGGTCATTAAACCCTGAGTTATGCTTTAAAACACTGCATAGTCTTAACTGTATCAATTAAATATACATTGAATCTTATAAAAATACTAAGAGCAGTGAGTGATTTTGTCTTAGTCTTTCGTTTAACATTAATGACACACAACAGCAGGCATTTGCATTAGGCTTTAAAGGGATAGTTCACTCAAAAATGAAAATTAGCTCATGATTTACTCACCCTGAAGCCATCCTAGGTGTATATGTGTATAGGTGAACTTAACGCACAACGTAATGACGAACACGGTTGCCCAGCCGCTGTTTGAACCGCGAGAGGCATCTAAGCTTACGCTACTCCTACATCCTACGTCAAGTGTTACTCTTTTGGCGTAAGTCGACTTGCGTACGGCCGTCTGCCGGAAGTTTTAAATATGGATATTTTTCTTACACGAACGCATCGCTTCACTTCAGAAGGTGTTTATTAACCCGCCAGAGCCGTGTCGAGTAGGGTTGTGCCGATGGACGATATCATCGTACATCGTGATGGCTGACCGACATCACGATGGAGAGCCACATTTCAAAATGCCAAGCCGAGTATTCCCGTTGCGTAAACACAGTAGATATAAGTAGCTACAATGTGCACTCTCTCTGTCTCTTCGTGATCGTCAGCACCCCCCGACGATATCATCGTCCATCGCGATGTTTTACTGTAAACATCGTCAACTGCCAATTTAGGGGACATCGCCCAACCCTAGTGTCGAGCACTTTTATCATGGATGGATGCGCTTTGATGGACTTCCAAAAAAATCGAAAAATAGGATAGCCGCTTCATAGGAAAGGAACGGCATGCGGCACAATGATCATTTTATCTTGATTATCACAATTTCAGAATCGTTGGAAGCCAAAATACTAAAACTAAAATTGTATTCAGCCCTGCTGTTGAATTATTGTTCAAATGCGTCACCACACATGAAAGACACATGATATAATTTGACCAGTCAGCACAGCCATCGAGTAGACAGTCATTGCTGTATTTTAACATTATTAAGAGGACATAAAAGATCACGATCTCTACGATTTCGCTTGAAATATAGTTCATGAACGTCTTCAAGATCGATTATGATATAAAATCTTCAGATCTCCCACCTCTAAGCTAACAGATATTTACTAAAAGCCACAAATCATTTTGATCAAGTCATTTTGATTTCATGCCATCTTTAATCTTGAGAATATATCAATGATTATCAAAGATTACATTGTCCACCTATTCATTTTAATGTTCATTTAATAAGCGAACCTTATTTATATCTGCCATTTTATAACAAAAGCTTGCAACATTTGCATTCTGTTTTTATCTTGTGATCAGCACACAGTGGTCACGTTGCCATCGCTTTCTAATTTTTGCTCTTTATTAAATTAATGAATTAAATAAACAGGAAGTAGGAGCGAACCATCTGCCTCCCTCACAGTAACGCTTCTACTGCAGAAAAAGCAGTGCATGGCTGACAGGATGCGGTCGCCATGGCAACGCTACAGCACTCTGGCAGGTGCTTCTACACATCATCTGGCCCTGTGTTAACAAATAGCAAGAGCTTTACAAACCAAGCGAAATAAAGACTTTACGGCTGTAGAGCACGTACAGGATCACATATACTCACTTAACACTCTTTGCGCACAAACACACATCTTCCAGCAGGGTGGGATATGACATGTCGGGCATTCAAGCGAAAGCATCGTGAGCTTAAACACACACACTCGGGTACGTTGTTGAGAAACTTGATGTCTGTTGTACAGCGTTCATAGCACCCTGTTAGAGGAAAGGTCACATCGCCTGGCAACAGAATGCAACGAGCTCCAGCTGCAATTTTAATTAGGGCAAAACCGTTTCCTGGCCTCTGCTTCCTCTCCTTCCATTCACAGGCGCGCGGTCGATACAAGCAGGTGAAGTGGACACATCTTACACCTCACTGCTTTGATTCACATGCAAACAAATCCGTATGGCCCTACCGAACAACTCCAGAACACATCTTTCATTTCAATCTATAGGTGAAAGGGGAAGAGGATAGTTTGCTTCTTAATACTATTAGTATTATCTTAATTATATTAAGTCTTAATACTAGTATGCTGTTTACTTGTGCAATATCGGTATATATAATATTGATTCTTAATCCATATGCACTGTAGAAAAATGTATGATTTAAAAATATATATATATATATATATATAAACATGCACTGCTGTTAAAAAGTTTGGGGTCCGTAAGATTTATTTTTATTTTTAAGAAATTAATACTTTTATTCAGAAAGGATGCCTTAAACTGATCAGGGCTGGGTTTCCCGATAACGTTGTCTTAGCGCGCTACGAAGACTCTTAAGGTATAACTTAACTGAAGGTATACCATTTCTAGGCATGTTCCCCGAACCATACCTTAGGAAGCTGCTTAAGATATACCTTCTTACGTGCGACATTACCAGGTGTTGTCCGTGGCGATGGTGCTGAATTTGTTGATATCGATGGCTCGAGAATCAATTATTCTCTCGTGCAGGGGCTGTTTATGTGAGAAAGCGGTGTTCTTTATAAAAGAAGCACTTCAGAAATAGTTGAAATTGCATTTATTAGGACTCAAAAATAATCCAAATTATAATAGCCTATAATAGCCTAGACTACATATTTTTAAATTTTTTCATATATTGCTGCCATAATAACCATTTCAAATTTTGACGTGCTTTCTTCTCTTTCCAATTTTTGGGAATAGGTGGAGCTGCGATGAAATATTGTTCTTGTAAATACTTTCCAGCATTTCAGTAATAAAAGTGTACATCTAACGTACGGTGCTCGGCAGTGATCAAAAAGGATTTAAACAGTGGATTTTGAATCTCTTCTTGTAAACGCAGAGATGTGGATTCAGACGGCAGTTAAATTACCACACGACCTGTTTGTCAAAAAACAGTAGGTACTAATTTGGCCAGGGATTTTTACGTGGGTTGGGTGAGAAAAAACACTGATATTATGGATTCGGACGGCACTAAAATCACCGTCTTACCCCTGTAAATGTTTAAAATACCGTACGAGCCCATGACATGAGAAACAATATTAGCGTCCGAATAGGACTTAACTGACAGTAGCCTATGCTTTCACTGGCCTTTAAAAGCGCTCTTTAATTAAATTAATAATATTGTATAATAATATAATTAAAAATCTAACAACAATCAGTGTAATGACAATTTTATTCTTTGCATGAAAATACTTGAATTAGCCTAATTTAACACTGTCTGGGAGTATTAAAACTTCAGAATTATATTCATATAGACTTGCAACAGTGATAAGGTAAAGCTAAGAGTGGTCCAGACCAACCTTCCGAACGTATGACTTACAGAAGGTATACTTAACTAAGAACGTTTCGGGAAACACGTATTAACGATAAGGTACAGCTTAAGGTGTAACTTAAGAACGACGTAGCGTTAAGGAGGTTTCGGGAAACCCAGCCCATAAGTGACAGAAAAGAAATGTATAAATGTTATAAAACAACTTTTGAACTTTTTATTCATCAACAAATCCTGAGAAAATGTATCACGGTTTCCACAAAAATATTAAGCAGCACAAATGTTTTCAACATGGATAATAATAAGATATGTTTCTTGAGCAGTAAATCAGCATATTAGAATGATTTCTGAAGATCATGTGACACTGAAGACTGGAGTAATGATGCTGAAAATTCAGCTTATAACATTATATAAATAAAAAATAAATCTTGAATCAAAATATGAACAGTTATTTATGATATGATTTATGTTAACATGATATATATTTGGACATTTGATTTGTCTTTAAGGTTACATTTGTATGGTTTATATTTTAAAATATTTTTTTATCATTTATATTTTTATCTTTATAACAGCTTATTACACAATTTGCTTCTCAAATAAATATATCTCGTTTAAAGGACGGCAAAATATTTTCACTGCCACGCAAAGAGTAAGAAATTCCATGTTTCGCAGTATGGCACTGTGCCGATTATTATATTAATATTATTGGGTCATATAAAGTTCAATAAGCTCTACGATAAGCACACAGGATTTAAAATCTCCTGAATGATCTAATGAGCTTAGAAAAAGGTGGTGGCGTTAAACAAAGGCCAGAGATGTAGCACAGGAAGTGAAGACAGATACAGTGGGATTAATATACAGGCAGAGATTGCAAAGGTTTAATGGATACTAACAAAAACAAAAAACTTTGACACAGCGGTGTTCTGTCCAGAGGTGCTGATCAGGGCAGTTTTACGTGCCAATTCAGTGCCGTTCCTAATATTTACTGTACACAGAGATCTTTCTGTTATTAATACCATGTGATGCTCCAAAAGGGAGGGTGAGGATGGAGAGGCCGCATGATAAAGCTGGCAGATGTTTTGTCTGACAGCGAGACACTAATCTTGGCGTTAAACACGATTGCTAATATCAATCACTACAGCTGAGGATTATTACATATTAACATAAATTATGCAAGTGTTTCAATAATCACATTTCGCTTCAATTTTACTGACATCCAGCAATGGACTTGCCACACTACAAACTAATCATGGCAGCATTCTGAGAGAAATTGAGATGTAATCGAGCATGCTTTCCATTTTCACCACAGCTATAATTTATGTGTCCTCATTCCAGAATGTATTAATTAAAAATACGATGGCTGCGTCTATCAGTCTTTTTATGTGTTGCTCATATTAAGCTCTAATAAGGGGACTTGTTGGGAGTTCGGCATCAGCACGTTTAATTTTAGTGGTTGCGCTGTGCTGGAGGGTAGGGTGGCTCTCACGTGGGCCTGCGTTGAGCTGGATGTGGACAGGCTCCTCACTCATAACCTGTCAACATGAAGTAATCCCTCACTGCAGTTCTGCCACAGCGATATACAGATCGGAGGGATTGGGCGAAGCAGGTAACGGACAGCTTCCTCAACCAATCAGAGTCTGTTCTTTCCTGTAAGTGGATTTTTTCACACACTGTAAAACACTCTGTGCTTTTTAAAAATGGCTCTGTGCCTTCTAAAGCACTGCCTAAAATGAATGGTCTAATTATATATTATATTCAACAGTTTGAACATTGGAACATGCAAACTATAATTTCTTAGCCTTATAATCTTTATTTATTTATATTATTTTTATGTTAAATACACTACCGTTCAAAAGTTTGGGGTCAGTAAGATAAAAAAATAAATTTGAAGTCAATACTTTTATTCAGGATACATTCAAATAAATATGGTTCATTTGAATTTTTCTTTTTAAAAAACATTGATAATTAATTTATTGAGCAGCAAATCATCATATCAGAATGATTTCTGAAGGTTCATGCCACGTTGAAGACCTAAGTAATGGCTGCTGAATTACAAATTATATTGAAATTATTGTGTTTTACTGTATTTTTGATCAAGTAAATGCAGCTTTTTATTTCCTATTATTTGATTGAAATAACCTACATCCAGCATTTTATGTCATAATTATTGTTATTCTTTGCTGTTTCCTTTACTAACTAACTGGCTCATAGTCAGTGTGTCAGCGTGTTTATATCTGTGTTCTCGCATGCGAGTAAGGGACAAATGCAGATGAAGTCATTGTTGCGATTGACGATAAACATTTGTGAACTCTATTGGCACGTAGGACAGATGACAGCCTGGCAGTGATGGGCTACTGTATCAACTGTTTACTGGCTTATGTATTTCTGTCCAGAGCTGATAAGTTGACTCCATCCTTGCCTTATTTAGTCAGCCAGAGTTCTGTGCTGCTGACACACCAGTGAGCATAAGAGAGAGAGAGAGAGAGAGAGAGAGAGAGAGAGAGAGAGAGAGAGAGAGAGAGAGAGAGAGAGAGAGAGAGAGAGCACAGGGCTGTAGGTTGACTGAACAATTAAATGCTCCTATACTCCCTCCTTTTTATGGTGAATGACTAATATCAACTGGAGCTGAGTGTGAAGAGGGTGAGAAAGGTGGGAGGGAAAATTGAAGGGCTCTTTTACCTCTCTCATTCTCTCATTCATAATCACTAGTATAGCCAGTGGCAAGGCAGTCATTATAAATGGGGGGAGGTGGGGTTTGCGCATATTCATACCACATTTAGAAATTTCTATCAATTTATGCTCATGCTCAACGTTTTGGGAGTTAATAAATATCAATGGCCTAATGTGACCCCCCACAGGTTTTAATTCGTTCTTAGGGTCATATTACATCTGAAAAACCTAAAGAACAAATAAGAAACAAAGAAACTAAACTTATTTTTGCACCATTAAGATTTTCTTTTAAATTGACCTTATTTTCCCTATTGACCCTAATTCTCATAAATGTAAAATGAAAAAATACAATATTTAAATGTAATAATTAAGTATTTATAGGTTATGGCCGCATGTTCTGTGCCTTTAAAATAAAAGAGTATGACAGTATTTTTTATTGTGAATAAATTCTAGGGTAAAATGTGACCTGGGCACTGGGCAGTCAGATTCATTTCTTTTTCTTTTCTTTTTTTTGAAGCTCTTGATGTGTCAACTTTTTTAAGGAGTGATAATAAAGAAATGCTATTCAATAATAAGAGATTTATTCAACCTAATTGTAGGTCCAAACAAAGTTAAAGCTAACCCCGCCAATGTGTACAACCAACCAAATTGTCAACAATTTCCCTGACTAACACTGTGTCTTATCCTAAAGTGAACCTGTTATATTCTGTAGTTGCCCTGACACTGAATCTATCACGTTTCCTTTCACAGTGAGGCCAAGTACGCAAGTTAACCTTTCACACCAACTCCTAAAACAGCAGATTCTGTTGACCACAGCAAGAGCCCAGCCCCTCAGGAAAGGGGGTGTGTGGGATTATATTTACGACCCTTTAAAGAGAATACACTCCAGGGTGGAGTGAAGATACGGAGCAGTATTACTGTATCAATCTCTAAAGCACTGATAGCCAGCCAAGATTGTAACCGTTAGCCTGCAAGCAAGCTCTAGCTCAGCTGTAACTGAATGCAAGTAATGCATAGTAAAATGGCTTTACTTTAATTTCATAGCACTGGTACTGACCCTGGAGCGTAAGCCCTGTAACCCTGACCCACTGCTCGCTGAGGGAGAGGTAACCACAGAACACAGGCCACTCTTGAGTGGGACAAATGCCAGATACTCAGCTAATGGTGCCCAGTATGTGCTATGTGGCTTATTCCATGTTATAATAAACACAGAAACTGTAAATAGCCTGAAAGTGCCACTCAAACCAACTGTTAACCTGTTTGACCCCTTTGTACACTGGCAGTGCTGCCTATATTCTACATCATGGTATTTATTTATTGATTGGCTGATCAACATGAGGTCAGAACGTCAGAGTCATGAGGCAGCCGGAACACACACATGAGGCAGACGTGCTCATATACACATACCAACAATCATTTACTAATGATGGTCTTTTATTTATGGTCTTTAACCCATAAATAAAAGATCTGGACTGAAAAGTGCTCTTTTATTCGTTACACCTACGTTAGTGGGTAGGGGTTAAATGTTACAAAGGTTACCGGTTCAGTTCCAAATTGGAGTGACACAGGAAGTCAGAATCTGTGCAATTCTGGTCTGTCGCTTTATACCAATCACATCATTTCTGTGTTGGCTTTGGGCCATTAAAATGGCACAATGTCTTACATTCTAACTGAGAATATGGAAACTACTGTATCTACACTACCGTTTAAAAGTTTGGGGTTGGGAAGATTTTGTAATGTCTTTGAAAGAAGTCAAATACAGTAAAAATAAATATTGTGAAATATTATAACAATTTGAAAGAACTGTTTTCTATTTTAGTCAAATCAAGTCATGTCATCTTCATTTATATAGCGCTTTTAACAATGTAGATTATTCCAAAGCAGCTTTGCTGTTCTGTTTTAACAGAAAACTCTTAAGTTCTTTCTGCGCAAACTTCAAAATAGCGAACCAGTGATAACGCCAATGGCGTGCACATGCGTATTAAGTTCTTTCTGCGCAATATAATATTATTATATTATTATAACAATTTAATATATGTTCAAATGTAATTTATTCCTATGATGGCAAAGGTGAATTTTCAGCATCATTACTCCAGTCTTCTGTCACATGATCCTTCGGAAATCATTATAATATGCTGAAGAAATATGTCATATTATTATCAATGTTGAAAACATGTATTTGTGTAAAAGAAAGAAAGTCATATCGGTTTGTAACAACTTGAGGGTGAGTAAATGATTAGGCTTATCATTTTTGGATGAACTATCCCTATAAAACCCATTAAGAAGTCTTTTTTTTTTTTTTTTTTGTAGTGCAAGCCCACTAATTTTTTAACCAAGACCCTTGTTCATTCGGTGGCTTCAACATTATGAGTGGGAGCACATAAGGATAACTTTCACTATATTAAAATACTCTAATGTTTGTTTGTGTAAAAATCACAGACTTGGATAATCCTTCATTAATCCTTCATTGGCTGCAAGTAAACTCTCTAATCCACTGGTTATGCTCATACAGTGTCTGTATACATTCATACCTTATGGAATTTGGTCTATTGAAGACGTTTGATTGAAGATGTTTGACGAAGCATCTGTTCGGGTGGTTAATGGAAGTAACATGAGCATGTGAGTTCCCCAAGACCTGTTTAGGATGCTTTGAATTTGCGTGCCTTGAATAAGTGGTTTACACAACACATCTATTAAAATATGTCTGTCTAGTATGGCTCTTGGCAAGGGAACAGACATCATAATAGAGTACATGAGATGCATGACCTCATGACTGCTCCCTGTGCACCTGAGCTATGGACAAATAATAGACACCAATCCTCAAAAAGGTTGTTTGTGCAGCCTTTTAAAATTCAGACTTCCTAAAGAAGATCGAACAAAAGAAATCTGTTAAAAACACCTGAGCTTTGCCGAACATGGTTGGTGTGACTGTGAAGCAACATCTAAAAATAGGTCTATGACATACGGTTAATGAATGAAATCTGAATAGTCGCCCCATACGCCATACGTCTGAACCATGCAGACATCACAGCTTAACAGTGCAAGTAGTAACAATCTTGGGAATGTTACAGAAGGCTTGATGTGGTTGGTGAACTTGATCACAACAGATTCAAGTCAACCTGTCGAGATTGCACATGATATATTACAAATTCTTGATGTCTCTACAGTTGTGACAGTCAAGTCATATATTCTTGTTATAATCATTTACTCACTTTCATGTCGTTTCAAAAACATTTGACTTTCTTACATCCAATACAAAAGAGAAGAATGTACTGGCCATATAATGATGATCGCACATGGGGATCTGTGCTGTTGAGCTTCAAAATGACAAAAACACACCATTAAACTATCATGAAAGTAGTCCATACGACTCATGTGCTATATACCATTTATTTGAAAGCCATATAGCTTTTTGTGACTAACAGACCAAAATGTGACTGATTATCAAAATGTTCTGAATATGAATATGTGGAAGTGCAACTGATATATAAAAGCTACAGTGGAGTTTCATTTTTATACCACTTTATTTTTATTATATAATATTATTATATTATTTATTTATTTTAAAAGGCTTTTATTTTTATATTTTCAGTTTTTTATTTATTTAAAGTTTTAGTAATTTTGTTATGGGCTTTTGTCATTTTTATACATTTTTTTATATATTTCTATTTAGCTTTATTTACTTTAAGCTGTCAGGGATCAAAATATTGATTTTGAAGATGTTGCAAATTATAGTTTTGAGAATATGTTTGAGATTGTGAATATGAGCCAGATGCTGAATACTGGGAAATGAGCTCTGATGAGGATAGTGATGATGGTATAAAACATCTGCTCAAACTGAACCCCTTCCAAGATCCAAAAGGTAACAAAATATGCTTTATTTTATTCCTCTGTAATTGTTACTCTAATATCAGGAAAGTTTTATATTATCACGACAGGTAGAGATCCATCCGTGTTAGATATAGATCTGGGTCACTAAAGACCCAAATATGTAATAATGATTGGCGAAACATTCTTGCATTTAAGGGTTAACAATAACACTGCAGTGCAGGGGATTGGGAAAGATTTAGACTAGGGCCTGTTTTTTTTTCTTCACACAAAACTATCTTATGGCTTCAGAATATTTTTTTGTCATTTTGGAGCTCAACAGCTCAGATTCCCATCCACTTTCATTACATGAAAAAGAGTGGACATTCTTCAACGTTTCTCCTTTCCCATTCCACTAAATATAGAAAGTCATACAAGTTTTGAAAAACATGAGGGTTAATAAATGATGAGAGAATTTTAATTTTTTGCCCCAGAAAGGAGATTTTCAGCAGAGGAGGTGCCTTACCTTGAAACTGCTATTTCCACTTTCGTCCTGGCGATAGCTGCCGCCCTTCGAGCCCCCTCCACGGCCCTGTCCACTTTCTCTTTAGTTTTATGGTTTTTAAGAGGAATAAGCTGCTTCCTTATCCCACGCACCAACACATTATTTTTATACTTCCCCTCCTCTTTGGTTCCATCTGGGAATATTGTGCATCCGTATCCATGCCTCTTGTTGTTCATCCATTCCCCTTCGTACTTCAGCCCATTGGATCGCTCACTGACTCCAAATCCATTGCGCTTATCATTCTTCCACTCGCCCATGTAGGACTCGGTGGTGGTGGCATCCACGTGGTCCTCCATGGGCGTGAACTCATCGGGCACTTCTCCGTCTCCATAGCTGATGGTGGAGTTGGCGTCGCTGGAGCTGATGCGGCTCATGGTGGCGTCACTACGCGCCGAGCTCCGTTTGCTAGAGATGGACGTTTTGGAGTCAGATTTCCGTAGCTGGCGGAGGCTGCCAAAGAGGGACCCGCGGCGGAACAGGCCCTTCTTCTTGCCGGTGACGACTTCGGTGTCGCTGTGAAAATTCAGCACGAAACCACCACGGCTTCCAACTGGCGTGTCGGGTACCGTATCCTGCAGGACGGCGCCATTGCTTTGCACACTCCTTAGGGAGGCCAGGGAGGTGCGAAGCGGAGAGCGTATGATGGTGGCCATTCCGTAAGGCACGCTCTGTCGCACACCGTAGCCATGCCTCATGCCCCCCATCCACTGGCCTTGATAAGTGCCTTATGAAACACAAAACAAAGTTAAACTTGTGTAGATCAAGTAAATGAACAGCACAAGCCTGGTAAAGTTGGTTTGGACCATATAATTTTAGTCTCAAATATAGCCTTAATGATTAAAGAAAGCATGCATTTTAGGTACATTAGCATATCAAGTATCAATTAATGTTAGTTGCATGAGAGTTATGTTTTATGTACAGAGTTCATCAGAGCTTAAACCACTGACACTCTTTACACACAATATCAGCAAGCACATTTGGAAACTAATATGGCTCCAAAATGCAAAGCATTAGGTAAATGTTGGATGTCACATTGCGATGCATTGAAAAAGCATAGAGTAGATTGTGGCACAAGTTTAATATACAATCTTGCTAAAATTAGCCTATATGTTATGCATTTATGTATATTTATCTTAATATCACCAGCATTTGTTTATTGTACTTTGAAAGCATTGGATTTTATGTACACACACTGGCAATGACCTCTGACCTGACAGTTGGCCAAAACATAAATAGAGTTAGGAACCTTGAATTGGTTCTTTTTCATGACGTTCTATTCCATTAAATTTCTTATAATTGCATTCTTATGGAATTGAATAATAGTATTTAGAGTGAAGACCTTTACAAAATCAGCACAAACCATACATCGACCAGTGCAGTCTGAATCTCACGAGTTGGTTCTTATTAGTGAACAAAAGCTAACATCCAGATAGACCAGTGTGTGCACAATTCCTGAGCGAATGACTCGGTTTTGAGAATATATAGGCCTAATCAATCTATTCAAAAACTATAAATACATAATATGTACATAATATATTACAGTTTTCTCTACACAAAGCCTTGATAAATGTTTATTTTATATTATATATGCAATTAATTTGTATTTTCTATCTTATTTTATTCATTACTTAGCACCTCATTTTAATAGTATTTTATTGTTGTTTTGTGTATTTCTTTTTCTAGTCATAATTTGTTTTCTGTATAATGTCTGTCTGTAAACAGAATCTTGCAATTAATGTACTTTAAATCTAAATTCAATTCAATAAAAACACAAACAAAACAAAAAAACAGTACGAACAGTGCGTCCGATTTTCAAACGAACGTATGATCAGATTCTTTTAAATGAATCAATACAATTTAAGACTCCCAAACGATACATTCTTATGAGCCGGTTCTTTTTAGTGAATCAAAAACAATTATGGATCAGTCGGAGCCGTTTCTGAATTAATCTGACTCACTTACTGAACCGCAAGTTATCGTCTTGTCCGAATCTAAACGAAGCAACAGCTGTTACAGTGTTATGTTGCACTAAACTCTTGAGGCTTAAAACGGCGTCGTTAGACTGGTTGTTCTATGATCATTTGTACATTTGTAGTCAAAGACATGAGTTTTTCTGCATGAATGAATGAATGAAATACGTTATAGGCTAATATATATATATATATATATATATATATATATATATATATATATATATATATATATATATATATATATATATATGCTGGTTTTGTCTTTCTGCAGAATAAAATTGATCCCTGATTTGTTTTATCTGCAATGATCGTTTGACAACAAGCTGCTAAGAGCAGTGTAGGCTATCAAAGCATGTGTGTGTGTGTTTTTTTGACGTTTCTTCCTCAAAACTACTAAAAAAAATCATTATTGTGACATTAAATAAAGGAACCGGAATCGTAATCATGCAATTGCTTACGATTCGAACCCCTCAACATACTTGACATTTGTAAACAGCAGTGGCACTTACCACCATCCCCATAGGTTTCGACTCCATATCCATCCTGTAGTCCATTACTCCATGTCCCATCGTATCTAGCAGGTGTATTGGTGCTCTGCCGAACTCCATAGCGACCCTTGAACCCGTGACTCCACTCCCCACGATAAAGCCATTTCCCCTTGGTCTCAACACCAAGCCCGTGGCGTTTGCCTTGCGACCAGTAGCCCTGGTACGTATTCCCGCTGGGCCAGGTGTAGACCCCGACTATCTCAAAACCGTGGGACCAGGACCCGGCGTACTCGCCTTGACCCTTGGGTCCCGTGCAGATGCCGTGTCCGTGGGCTTTCCCGTCCTCCCATCCGCCACAGAAAGTGCCTCCATCGTCGAAGTCGAACCGTCCGCCCGTCATTCAGAATGGGATGAAAATAAAAACAGTCGTAACGTTGCCGTGCGCTTCTTCTCGTCTTTCTCTTTCATTAAACCTTTTTTTCCCAGCCGAGTTCAGTAGCAACGATGAAACTTAGGCGAATTAATCACAGTGGAGATGTTGTTGGTTGGTATTTTTGCTTGGGTTGTGAGAGTATGAATGAGGAGGCAGGTTTAGTGCATCATTACCGAAGCCGCACACGCTGGAACCGCCGACTCCCTCCCGCTCGCAGGCGCTGCGCAGAGCAGAGAGAGAGCGCACACACCGAGACCGCGCGCGCCTCAGCTCAGCTGCGAGAGACGCTGTCAATCATCACGCGTCATCGGCGCGGCCACGCCCACTTCACCCTCACTGAAGACGCGCAGGTTCACTTTGTTTTGATTTTTTTATCTTCTTTATTTGAAATAAATAAATAAATAAATAAATAAATAAATAAATAAATAAATAAATAAATAAATAAATAAATAAATGAATGAATGAATGAATGAATGAATGAATGATTGAATGAATGAATGAATGAATAAATAAAATGTATCCCATAACTAATTTGAAGAATTATCTTACAATAGACTACCGAGAATTTACCAATTAAACATATTTTGGGAAGATTTAAGCTGAACTTTATTTTTATTTTTTTGTGGAATGGAAAAATAATTTTGCATTTGTATTTACTCAAAATGATTATGGAAGGATTTGAAAGGCTAATACATTTGTGTATTTGATGTGCTTTTTATATTTTCAGAATGACATTTTAGAATGTGAAGAACAATACAGTTTGCCATTATTTAATGAAGGCTGATAGGACAATTTACAATACATGAAAAGAAGTGGGCTTTTGCGAATGACGTTTTCATAGCACTGAAATGTATTTTCTTTCTTTTTCTTTCTCTGGCAGCTAATGTTGGAAATAATGTGACTATAATATACCTCTGTTCTTGTGGCATTAAATGGTTCAGATGGTGGAAATTGACCATCATGGACAGGCGAACTGCTGATAAAAGCTATATATAAGCGTATGTAAATGTAGAACTATAGAAGTAGGCCTATATTTCACAGATTGTTGCAAACCCACAACTCTGCATGCCATTCGTTTTATAAAATAGCAACATTTTCACTGAAACTCAATACGTTTTTACAACATATGTTTTTACATTGCTTTAACTCATCAAAATAAGTTAAGCAATTTTCAACTTTTTTATAAGTTATAAAAGATTCAACTCATTTTTAAGTCAGTTTAATGTGATTTAAGTTTAAATGACTTATATAGATTGTGCTTAAAAAATTAAATCGATTGTACTTTTAATCGATTTTTTTTTTTTTTTTTTTTTTTTTACATTGTAGAATGTTCTTTATTTTTGCAATTCTATTTTTCCCTTTAATCAAGATGATGACTTGAAGCAGTGGTTCTCAACCAGGATCCCAGAAGCCACTAGGGGGCATCAGCATACTTCCAAAGATGATTTGAAATTCTTTAAAATAAATTATAATTATCTAACTTATCTAAAACTCTACACGACATGACATCATGTTTCTTAAAATATTTTGATCTCATTTTAATTTGTCTCCTCAACTACTGCTGTTTTCAATAACAAACATAAAGTTCTTGAAATGTCTGGAATCACAAAAAGAATCACATACTTAATATAGCCTATAATATATGTAAAAAAATAAAAATATGCAGTGAATATGAAGCAGTGTAAATATGTGACAATTTTTTTTTAGGGTTGATACATGTTTTATTACTTAAAGGTGAACTGAACAACATTCTCGTTATTAATTTTTTTACTTTTCTTTCCTTTTTTTTCTTTTTCATGTAGAGATGTCTGTCTATATACCTACTTTCAACAACTGGGTTAATATGATTATATTGGATGCCATTCCTTTATGTAAAATCTCTGCGATTTGGATGGATGAATATTTTCAATGTAGCCTTAACATAATAGGTGTAATTTATCTACAAAAAAATATGTATTATAAAACATGGGAAAGTCTCTTTTTATTGTATGAAACAGATGACATTTCTAGCCTATTAAACTGCATATCATAAATTATCAGAATAAAATGTCAAAATTCTCATCAGTTTTGTAATAATGTAATGTATTTTGATAGAGAAGCACAGTCTACAGAGACATCTGCTGGTTCATTTAAAATGTGCGCCTCTGATTTATACTTCAACCATGATGAAAATTAATATAGGCCTAGCCTATTATAAATATTTACTGTTAAATAAAGCAGTTGACTAATTTTATTTGAGAGCATTAAATGCAATAATTTGCTTTTTATTTGATTTAAATTGAAAAAAAATTATTACTATTTTTTAAACAGCCTTTTGGCTATATAGGCTATGTTTTTTTTTGGGGGGGGGGGGGGGGGGGTATGAATGTGGATGTGTGTCCTTTAAGAAGTTGGGTACCACCACTTGAGGCTGCGCTGTTCAACAGACTGTGTCTTAAAACCTAGTGAGTTGCCTCCCTAGACAGCATTTGTGGGCATCATCTCTCGCTAGCAGGCTCAAGGCGCGATAGAATACGCGGGTACGCGCCTGTGATGGCGCTGCAAGCGCGTAATATGCTCAAAAATGATGCGCGCGCGTAGGATGCATAAACATATACCGTCGTAGTCAACTAGGTTTTGAGACACAGCCATCGACTGATAAAATGGCGCTGGAAAACATCGGCGAATCTCAGGATGAGAAGGAAATCCTTATTAAGAAGGATGCACAGGACAGCGGTGAGGTTGTCGAGAGCACAAAAAACAAAGAGTCCAAACTGATATTGTACCACTGGACTCAGTCATTCAGTTCTCAGAAGGTAAGCGATCCCATAATTCAACATTACTGGCGTAGACCGCTCAAGAGCATCAGGGTGGATGCAGTCTGTTGTTTTGATTGTGATATTCACATACTTTTAAAGATCTGACATTGTTTGGATTATTCCTCTATTCATATGGCTGTCTCAATTAAACAATTGCTGACTGACAATTGCATGTTAATTATTCATAAATTATACATTATTAATGATGCATGGTAATGCAAGTGTGAAGGCTGTGTCGAATTACTGTAATAATTACTGATAGATAATATATTAATGTAATACTGATTGATAGATAGATAGATATTTTACGCCTAAATTATATATTACACAACTATCTCAGAACCTTGGTTAACGTTCTGGCAAGGTTCCCCAGAGGGCACCTTGATATCAATTTGACGTCAAAAGTTAGTCAAGACTTGATCAAGATACTGCATATCATAAGGTCAGTTTGAAAGGCAATGTCTTCCAGTGGTAATTAGGTGAAAAGAGAAAGTTAAAACCCACATTGAAATTAGTTGGTGTATATGCAGGTCAATATGTTTGACATTCAGTTTACATCAAATCAATGTCATTGGTTTGGTTTTGACATCAATATGATTTGCATATTTCACCCTTTTTTATGTTGATTTTGACATCAATTTGATGTCTTTTCAATCAGTTGCCCACTGGGTCTCCTAAAGTTATGAACAAACATTGTTCCAGCAACGCTGGTAGAACATTAATTCAATGTTATCTGGTCTTTAATAATGTTCTCAAAAGGTTGGCACAAAAACATTATTTAAATTTCATTCATAGAAGTTTTTTTTTTTTTTTTTTTTTTAACGTTTTAGTTGGCGGTTCATCTAACATTTTTAAAAATGTTACTGCTTGTTTCAGAATGAACATTACATTCAAAAGTAACGTTCCTACAATGTTTGCTAAATTATCAAATGAAATGTTTCCTTAACGCTCAAATAACCATAATGGACATTTTGAATATTCAGAGAACGTACTCGGTTACTAACGTAACCTCGGTTCTCTCTAGAAGAGGGAACGAGTACTGCGTAAGATATCTTACGCTAGGGGAAAATCCTTTTCCGCGAGATATTGAAGCCAAAAATTATCCTTAATTTTGTAATAATGCAAAACGCGTTGCAGCAGCAATGCAGACATAGGCGAGACAGCTCGCGCGCCTATTGGCTGCTCTGCGGCAACTGCAGCAGCCTATCGAGCGAGGCCTGGCGTGACGTCAGACCCAATCAGGGCACTTCGCGCCCGCTGCGTCACGTCCCGCCGAAATGGGCGTGGTCTAGGCCTATAAATATCGCTCGCAGGCAGCTATTATCTGGTTTTTCATCATCGAAGCAACCAGAGCGTGTGCATGCACGGCAAGATACGCAGTACTCGTTCCCTCTTCTAGAGAGAACCGAGGTTACGTTAGTAACCGAGTACGTTCTCTTACAAGAGGTCTCTCGTACTGCGTAAGATATCTTACGCTAGGGGACCCAATGTAAAACGCCGAAAGCCCGGGGTACATATAGTGCACAATCACTCAGTGAACTCACAGAGAGTCCGGGAAGAAGGAGGGGTGCAGCCTCACTTTTCCACATAAAGTAGCGTCGATGGGACGCGAATTTCATCATACAGACAGGGCGGGGTACGGCCTGAACTGATGGGGAAAAATGTGGGTCTTACACAGTTTGCCCAGCTTTAAACTGTCGAACATTGAGCTGTGCTCAGCAAACGCAGCATTCTGAGCTGAACGCATCAGGTCAGATAATACTGGTAGTTTAGACCGACAGCAGCCTGGCCTGCAGGGCGGGAACCTCTAGGTTATAAAACCTTATAAATGTAGACGGGGAGGCCCAGCCTGCCGCCATACAAATATCTTGCAAGGCAATCCCACTTGACCAGGCCCACGAAGAGGCCATGCCTCTCGTGGAATGCGCTCTGACACCCAAAGGGCACTGCATGCCCTTGGAGGCGTATGCCAGCGCTATAGCATCAACTATCCATCTGGATAGGCTCTGTTTCGACGCGGCTAGTCCCTTAGAACGTCCGCTAAACGAAACAAAGAGCTGTTCCGTCTGTCTGAAAACAGACGAGCGAGACACATAAGCTCGTAATGCCCTGACTGGGCAAAGGAGGCTCGCGTCTCTTTCCTCATCAGGGACCGGTAGGGCTGACAGAGAGATAATCTGCGCCCTAAACGGTGTGTTGAGGGATTTTGGAACATAACCGTGCTTAGGTTTGAGTATAACTTTTGAGTCATTGGGCCCAAACTCCATGCACGCCGCGCTCACAGAGAGCGCGTGCAGATCCCCTATGCGCTTCACTGAAGCGAGAGCCAGCAAAAACACTGTTTTGAAAGACAGGTGTTTCAAATCGATTGACTGTAAAGGCTCAAATGGCGCACCTTTCATGGCTTCCAGAACCGTAGAAAGGTCCCATACGGGGACTGAGGGAGGTCTGGGAGGATTCAGTCTCTTAGCTCCTCTAAGGAAGCGGATGACTAAATCGTTCCTTCCTATTGACTGACCAAGCGTTGTTTCTGAGAACGCTGCTATAGCCGCCACATAAACTTTGAGCGTGGAGGGGGCCCTGCCCCCATCCAACAGCTCTTGTAGGAAGGAAAGCACCTCCGTCACATCACAGTTTGTGGGTGACACACCACGGGCTGTGCACCAGCCCGAAAACACTGACCATTTCGAAGAATAGAGTCGTCTTGTAGACGGAGCTCTAGCCTGCGTGATCGTGTTTAATACTCCTTTAGGGAGTCCAACATGTACCCGTTGATGGCCCAGACATGAAGGGACCATAGTTCCGGGTGAGGATGCCAGATCGAGCCGCGGGCCTGTGAGAGGAGATCTCTCCTCACTGGTACTGGCCACGGGGCAGTACTTGCTAACTGCATCACGGCTGGGAACCAAGGTTGGTTTTTCCAGAACGGTGCTACCAGCAGTACTGAGCATCCTTCTTCCCTGATCCGTTCTATCACCTGAGGCAGGAGAGAGACGGGGGGAAAAGCATAGAGCGGGCGGCGGGGCCACACATGGGCCAGCGCGCTCCTGCTCTTGGAGAAAAATTCTTGACAGTGAGCGTTTTCTTGAGACGCAAACAGGTCCACTTCCGCTCTGCCGAATTTCTTCCACAGCAGTTGGACTGTCTGTGGGTGTAGAGACCATTCGCCTGCCGGAACATTGTTCCTGGACAGTCTGTCTGGTCCTATATTCATGATCCCTGGCACGTGCGCTGCTCTGAGCGAGCGCAGGTTGCACTGAGCCCATACCGGGAGGCGTTCTGCCAGCCTGTACAGTTTCTCGGATCTGATGCCGCCCTGGCGATTTATGTAGGACACCACAGACATGTTGTCCGAACGGACCAAGACGTGGTGACCTCTTATTTGGGGACAAAAAACGCGTCAGCGCGTTGTCTACTGCCAGCATTTCGAGGCAGTTTATGTGCAGGAGCTTCTCCCGTTCTGACCACTGGCCGAAGAACGGTCTGCCCTCGAGCAGCGCTCCCCATCCCGAGGTGGACGCGTCCGTGGACACCACTTTCACCCTCGAGGAAGTCCCCAGGCTTACACCTGATTGGTACCAGTCGTTCGCTTTCCAGGGTTTCAGAGCTGTAACGCATTTCTGATTGACCCTGAGGCGAAGCAAACTGGGTGCCCACGCTTCGCGCGGGACTCGCGCTTTCAGCCAAAACTGCAGCGGGCGCATGCGGAGCAGACCCAGCTGGAGCACTGACGATGCTGAGGCCATGAGACCTAGCATCTTCTGAAATCTCTTGAGCGGGACAGACGCGCCGCAGCGAAAAGAGTTCGCTGTGCGTCGAATGTCTACCGCGCGCTGTTGTGATAGTCGCGCTATCATGGATAGTGAGTCCAGTTCTGTGCCCAGGAAAGATATTTTCTGACTGGGTGACAGGGAGCTCTTCGCCCAATTGACACTCAGACCCAAATCCTCGAGGTGATCGAGTAAAATGGTCGTGTGTTCTATGAGCACTGCGCGAGATTGCGCTAGAATCAGCCAATCGTCCAAATAGTTCAGCACTCGCATGCCTCTCATTCTGAGGGGTGCGAGCGCCGCATCCATGCACTTCGTAAATGTACGGGGTGCTAGGGACAAACCGAACGGCAGGACTGTGTACTGATATGCCTGGCCCTTGAAGGCGAATCTCAAATATCGCCTGAGACGTGACGCTATCTGTATTTGAAAATACGCGTCTTTCAGATCTATTGACACAAACCAATCTCCTTGGCGAATCTGCACAAGGATTTGCCTGGTCGTGAGCATCCTGAACTGTCGCTTCACAAGCACTTTGTTCAGTTGCCTTAGATCTAGTATGGGTCTGAGACCCCCGTCTTTTTTCGGTACCAGGAAGTATCTGCTGTATAGCCCTCCCTCGCTCTGATCTTGAGAGAGAGGTTCTATGGCCCCTTTGCTCAATAGTTTCGTCACTTCGGCTCGAAGTAGATGTGCTACTTCTGTTTTTACCGTGGTCTCGACGCGCGCCACATAGCGGCGAGGGCGTCGGCGAAACTGCAGCGAATAGCCTCTTTCTATAATGTTCAGCACCCACTTCGAAACCCCGGGTAGCTTTGCCCATGCGTCTGCATGGATAGCTAGGGGTCGAATACGAAGCGCGCTCCGCTCGCTCAGCGATGGAGAAGCTTCGGTGTGCTGTAACACAAGCGTGTCGCTCGTGACATTTGAGGCATGGGGCGCGCTGATGACAGCGGGCAGATTGCCCGCGCTCGACTCCTCTGCGGTGGTTAACCGCGAGGGGGAGGGCTGGGCGGTTCCCGTGGGAACTGTCATGTCTATGTGTGGATGTGGGCGCGGGACAGCGGGCACATTTATCACACCGAAAGCATCGTTCGCTTGCGTGAAGCGAGTGCACGTTGGTTTCGTTTTTACAGAAACCGTGAGACATGCATAACGTGGTGTTAGTGGGCACATTCACCATGTTTGAAGCGCAATCGGTCTGAGCCGATTCATGTGCGCGAGCCCTGTGTGACGGGCTGTGCTTGTGTGTAGAGATGGGCACTGGGCAGTGGGCATTCTTCTTACACATAAAGCACCATCGGCCGTGGCCGGGACACCAGAAAAAATTCACACTTATGGGATTTATCTGGGTAGCCGTAAAAACGGCGTTTGTGTGCAGGCAAGCGGGTGACAGAACCGACTTGTTTACTGCAGGATACACTGGAACAGTCACATTTACTGGAACTGAACGAGCGAGAAGTTGCCATAGAAACAGAGAGCGTCAACATGCTGGCGTTTATTGCAGGCCTGCGTGCATTACAACAGGCTTGTTCACTGCAATATTGACATTTCCAGTCGCCTGAATTCCAGAGGGGAATGGGAAATGTATAGGAAAAAGGAGGTTGGTCCGTCCGCAGCGGGACCAGAAAAACTCCCTTTTTTCCTTACGCCAGTGACGCACGGAACACCATAGAAACGGTGTTTGGGTGCAGGCGAGCGGGTTGTACAACGCGCTCGTTGGCTGCAAAATACACATCTGCAGTCGCCTTTTCAGGGAACTGACAGAGCGAGCATTGACGGCATAATTTTATCTGCCGGTAGACCCGGGGATCGAACGCGGGTCTCTCGCGTGCAAAAACCTGAGAGTCTGCCACTGGGCCACAGGGGGAGACACATTGTAACTCAGTTAGCGCGAGTATTATAAGAGAGCGTCAACGTGCTGGCGTTTGTTTGCAGGCATGCGTGTATTACAACAGGCTTGCTCACTGCAATACAGACATTTCCAGTCGCCCGAACTTCAGAGGGGAATGAGAAATGTACGAGAAAGAGGAGGTCGGTCCGTCCGCGGGGGGACCAGAAAACGCTCTTTTCTCCTTTCGCCAGTGACGCACGGAAACCATAGAAACGGTGTTTGGGTGCAGGCGAGCGGGTTGTGCAACGCGCTCGTTGGCTGCAAAATGCACGTCTGCAGTCGCTTTTCAGGGAACTGACAGAGCGAAGCATTGGCGGCATAATTTTAACTGCCGCTAGACCGGGATTCGAACTCCGGTCTCTCGTGAGAAAAACCAATGATTCCGCCACTGAGCCACAGGGGGGAACACAAAGATTTTCGGATGCACGAGCATATAAGAGCGTCACATGCTTTCTTCGGCGTATGCTTGCAGGCGCGCTTGTATTAAAACAGGCTCGCCTGCTGCAATATTGATATTTCCAGTCGCATGATCAGGGAACTGGGAATATGTATGAGAAATTGAAGGTCAGTCCATCCTCGGAGGGACTAAAAAACACATCTTTCTCCTTTCGCCGGTGAGTGACGCATGAATGGGGCGCAGAAGGCAGGGTAGCTTTCTTATAAAGTAAAGAAAAACTAACCCCGACCGTCCGCTTCCAGCCTCCCTTGTGAGCGGCGCAGTTTGCGCGGCTTGAACAGAGGGAGAGAGAAAGCTAGCCCCGTGACCGCCCGCTCCTGACATCCTCTGTGAGCGGCGCGGTGTGCGCGGCTCGAACAGAGGGAGAACAGGTATCGTCCCCCAAGCAGGCAAGGCAAGCGGGCGAACCGGCAAGCTTTGCGGGTTGGGGGGGGGGGCGGAGGAGCAGTCTCGGAGAAGGATGCCAGGTGAGTCCTCAGAGTCACCATAGGCAGTACCTAACTCGCAGTGAGGGCAGTCGCCGTCAGCGAGTGCGAGAGCTGCGTGATCAGGAAAAGGGGCGTCTTGAAAAAGACGGCCAGCTCTTTTAGTGCAATGGGAGTGTGTGTCGCTGCGGCGAGCACACACACATACATAAACACAGTAGCAGAGAAAGGATATAATGCCGGAAAGCGCAGCAGGAAGGCAAGGAAGGCGGCGCGGCCAGCGACTTCAGTGACTCGTCCCGCTGAAGGTGCTCTCTTTCAGACGGCGCGGCTTCTTATCCAGCTCCAGCGATGCGTGTGCTTCGCTTGAAGGATGAAAAATCAGATCGCTGCCTGCGAGCGATATTTATAGGCCTAGACCACGCCCATTTCGGCGGGACGTGACGCAGCGGGCGCGAAGTGCCCTGATTGGGTCTGACGTCACGCCAGGCCTCGCTCGATAGGCTGCTGCAGTTGCCGCAGAGCAGCCAATAGGCGCGCGAGCTGTCTCGCCTATGTCTGCATTGCTGCTGCAACGCGTTTTGCATTATTACAAAATTAAGGATAATTTTTGGCTTCAATATCTCGCGGAAAAGGATTTTCCCCTAGCGTAAGATATCTTACGCAGTACGAGAGACCTCTAGTAAGAGAACATAACGTTTTCAAAACTTTAGGAAAACGTTCTTATAACATATTTTTTGTTTGCTGGACTGCTGTTGTTTTCTTCAACAAAATGAGAGTTGGAGTGCAAAATAACTGATGTTTCAGTCTTTCTATGGTATAAAATTCTAAAGAAACGGCCCAAAAAATGAACATAATGTTTCTGTCATAGGTGAGACTGGCAATAGCTGAGAAAGGTCTTCAGTGTGAGGAGTATGATGTGAGTCTGCCTCTGAGTGAACACAATGAGCCCTGGTTTATGCATCTGAACCCCACTGGTGAGGTTCCTGTGCTGGTTCACAATGACAGTGTCATCTGTGACCCCACACAAATCATGGACTATTTGGAGCAGAACTTCTGTGATGGTAAACGCTTAGGATTAGGACTTAAACCTCATCACACTTTTATTTCATTAAAATGAATTAACCGCAAGAAAAGTATAGGTTTAATACTAAATTGGTTATCATAGATGTTACTGTATTTGTTGAATTCATAGTGTTCTAAACAATTGTTGTAAAAGTACATTCGAACATACCCACATCATTTGCCAAAATACTGATTAATCTTTATGTATAACACATGCTATGTTTATTTACATGGCCATAAACACCAGACGTGATAAACAATGTCAATAAACTAAACACAAATCTAAAGCAATAATACTTTCCCGATTTAAAAATAGTTGGAGACATTTGGGATATTGTAAGTAATCAACTTAAAAAAATATATAACACTGGCCTTGAGATTTTGGGATATTTTAATGCAAAATTCTTACATATTGTACCTTTAATGTTGTGTGCAAAACAGTATTTACATTCCAGAATGCATGAATTAAAGTGTAAATGCCATAAATACAAGAGTACTAAAGGGCATATCATGTTGATTAACCCTCTGATGTAAAATTATTGTAATCATCCAGGGTGTGATGTCACATCCTAATAATGATAATACTAATAGTTCTATATGTCTGTCCCTTTTATAAGTACCTCTGGAATATATCCCATTGGTATATATGCAATTTATATAATTCTTTTTTTAATATTACTTATTTAATTATTAGTAATATTAAAAAATAAATTATATCTACACTACTGGTCAAAAATTTGGGGGAAAAACGTGCAAAAGTTTTTGAAACAGGGCTGTATTTCTTTGATAAAAAATACAATAAAAACTGTAATAATTGTGAAAGATTATAGGGGTGTAAAGATACCCTAATTTCACGATTCGATACATATCACGAAACTGAACTCACGATACGATATTATTGCGATACTCCTATGAAGACATATGATAAAAAGTTAACAAAATATTTATTGTTGATTAAAATGCTAAATTTGATATTTAATTGTGGGTGTAAATGAATAGGCTTGGACTTGGTGCTGATAACCCAATGCACAGGACAATGGTAACACCAGAATAAATATTATTCTGAAGCTGAATATACAGAATTATTTTAGACGAATATGCTAGCACTCTGTTACTGACTAGATATATTTAAAATAACGTAGGCCACTTTTTACTGGTAACATAAGACATTTGGCATTATCACAGGACCCACAAATATTCACCTATTGCATTATTATACATTATATTCAACATAGTCGTTTAATGTAGTACTGACACTAAAACTCTGAAAACTTGAATTTTTTCTCTCACAGTAATTTTTATTATGCTTTTTTTGTATTGCAATATATTGTAACACCCCTAATTATTTAAATAACTGTTTTCTATTTGAATATTTTTTTTAATGGAATTTATTCCTGTGATGTGAAAGGTGAATTCTCAACAGCCATTACTCCAGTCTTCAGTGTCACGTGATCCTTAAGAAATAAATTCCTTGCAAGAATAAATTAAATTTTTAAATATTCAAAATAGAAAACATTATTTGAATATCCCACATTATTACTGTTTTACTGTATTTTGATCAAAGAAATGCAACCTTGGTGAGCATAAGAGACCTTCATTTTTTTAAGTACAATCAATTTAAATTTTTAAGTACAAGAGCATAAGAGATAAGAGAATCTTAATGATTCCAAACATTTGACCAGTAGTGTATATTTTAAATTAAATCAAAAACTGTTGGAAATGTTTCTGCTGTTGTTTTAAAGTAAAAAGAAACATTGCGTTTTTTTTCTTAGTGATTTAATTCATGCGTCAGAGGGTTCAATAAATGAATGAATAAACAAATGAACAGCTGATTTACCATGTGTTAATATCTGTCATTTTTTGCTACTGTGTGTTTATGTTTGTTTTATGCTTGAGCTGCTTTTGCTGTGTTCAGTGCATTTGTCGTCTTAAGGGTGAGCACCTGTCCCGCATTTTGCAGAACAGTCCCGAAATTGGGAGCTTTGTCCCCTCATCCCACGAGTCAAGACGTAGTCAGTGTCCCGCATTTCAATTATGCCTGTGTTATTTTATTTCTTCCCTAAAATTACAAAACCACAATAAGAAATATAATACAAAAAAAAGTGATTGGCTTTTGTGCAGCCATCATGTTGTAGCTAGAGCGGTAAAATAACCAACCAACGCATTCATTGGTAGGGATTTTTCTGCTAATGACGACTTTGTTGATGAAGCAAAGGAACCATGTGGACCTCATCAAAAGTAATTAAATCTAACTACACCAGCCAGGGCAACAAAAACATTCAAGTTCAAGATGCACTGAATCCGGTAAAAACTCCATTTATTATTTACATAGTCTAATAAAGGAAAATAAAGTAGTTGCTACTTAAGAAAATGTATTTTAATATAATATGTGTTTTTTTTTATCTATACTAGCCTGTTATTCAGTTCATTATATTTACCGGTTGTAGACTGAATAGTTCCAGAGTAAATTATATATTTATTACTTGAACTTGAGCAAATAGAATGCCAGTCACAGAGTCACAATTAACAAAGCTTATTGACGATTTAAAACGTTATCATCCAATGTGATGGCAAATAGGCTTTCCAACTAATGTAAATCAATATTTACATAGTATAATAGTAGTAAATGTATCTCTCACACACGTGTTTTGCATTGCCCTGCAAAATCACATCTACTGTTCTGCAACAGAGCAATAACCAGGTGGTCACCCTAGTCTTCTTTTCATTTGGTTCCATTTATGTTTGCATGCACCTTGTTAAGTTCAGCATGCCAGGGCAGAATTTTGGATAACATGAGAGGCATTGGAGGGTAAGTCAAAATAAGATATTTTCCATTGAGGATAGCAGGTCATGTAGATTGCAGCAACATTTTTTTGTCATTTATTTGGATAATGTACTGTATGTTGTTTGTTCTCTGAATCAGAGCACACACCAAAGCTCATCCCAGAAGAGGGAAGCACGTATTATCATCGAGTACAGCATTACAGAGAACTGCTGGACTCCCTGCAGATGGATGCGTACACCCATGGCTGCATCCTCCACCCAGAGATCACCGTAGACTCCCACATTCCAGCTTATGCCACCACTCACATTCGCAGTAAGACGGGGACGCAGCGTAATAACTTCATATGAACATACAGTTTTTGGGTATACTGTGAATTAACTGTGATTTCTGTCTTATAGCACAGATTGGAAACACAGAATCTGAGCTTAAGAAACTAGCAGCAGAGAATCCTGATCTTAAAGACGCTTATATTGCAAAACAGAGGCGCCTGAAGGTAAGTAAACATGCAGTGTTCAATTTTTCATATGATTACCCTCTCTGTTTTTATTCTGCTGAGTATGTGCAATTAATTTTGACTACAATCTTGCTTACGATGCCAAGAAAGTGATTGCTGAGTGTCATAAAATACTATTTATGTGAATCTCTCTAGAGTAAATTGTTTGACCATGATAACATGAAATACCTGAAGAAACTCCTGGATGAACTAGAGAGTGTTCTGGATCAAGTGGAGACGGAGCTGCAGAGGAGGATTGAGGAGACACCAGGTAGGAGAATCTTCTGTTAAACACATTGTAAAAATGTTTTGATGTGGGGACATAATAAATGAACTGGTTTTATTCAAAATTAAATTAACATTTACATTTACATTGAATCATTTAGCAGATGCATTTGTCCAAAGCGACTTACAAATAAGGAGAGCAATAGAAGCAATCAAAGTAGCAACAGGGCAGCAATATGCTAGTGCTGAGACCAGTCACAGTTAGTCTTGCACAGTATACATAGCAAGTTTTTTATTTATTTTTTATAAATAGATATAGTAAGTGTCAGTATTAATGGGTCAAGTGTTGCCTGAAAAAGATGCTTCTTCAGCAGGTTCTTGAAAATGGGTAAAGACTCAGCAGCTCGGGTTGAGTTAGGCAGGTCATCCACCAACAGGGAACCACAAGGTGCCATTCACTTGCAGAGCGCAAGCTTCTGGATGGCACGTTGGTTTGGAGTAATGAGTTTGGGAATAGGGGTGCAGAGCCAGTGGTTGTTCTGTAGGCAAGCATCAGTGCCTTGAATTTGATGCGAGAGAATTAGATTTTGGCAACCAGTGCAAGTTTTTGAGGAGAGGTGTGACGTGCGCTCTCTTCGACTCGTTGAAGACTACTCTTGCAGCAGCATTCTGGATCAATTGCAGAGGTTTGACAGTACACTCTGGAAGGCCTGCGAAGAGAGCATTACAATAGTCCAGTCTGGATAGAACAAGAGCTTGGACAAGGAGATGTGTAGCCTTCTAGGAAGGGTCTGGTCATCCTAATGTTGTATAAGGCAAATCTGCAGGACCGGGCAGTTCTAGCAATGTGGTCTGTGAAATTCAGCTATTCATCAATCACAACTCCAAGGTTCCTGGCTGTCCTAGATGGAGTTATTGTTGACGAACCCAGCTGAATGGAGAAGTTGTGATGGAGTGTTGGGTTGGCCGGGACCACAAGCAAAGTTTAGTTGAAGGTGGTGGTCCTTCATCCTGCAAGAAATGTCTGTCAGGCAGGCTGAGATGGGAGCAGCTACTGTCAGATCATCTGGTTGGAATGAGAGGTGTGTACTCAGCATAGCAGTGATAGGAAAAGCTATGTTTCTGATTGACCAATCCTAGTAACACATGTAGATGGATAAGAGAAGTGGTCCAAGCACTGAGCCCTGAGGCACCCCCGTGGCTAGATGTTGTGACCTAGACACTTCAACCCTCCACAACACCCTGACGGACCTACCTGAGAGGTTACCCGAGCCTGCTTAAATTCTGTGGGAAAGGTACCAGTGTGAAGAGAGGTGTTGATGATATGAGTGAGTGCGGGTACAACTGAAAAAGAAATGGCTTGAAGGAGGTGAGTGGGGATAGGATCAAGCGGACAGGTAGTAGGGTGATTAGAAAGGAGTTTGGAGACTTCTGCCTCTGATAGCGGAGAGAAGGAGGGGAGAGAGTGTGTGTGTGTAAGATATGTGTGTGTGTCAAATTGTGGTGTGGAAAAGAATGTGGCAAAGTCGTCAGCTGTTAGGGTTGATGAAAGAGGGGGGGAGGAGGAGGGTTAAGAAGAGAGGAGAAGGTATTGAAAAGCATGCGAGAATCAGAAGAATTGTTCATTTTGTTGTGGTAGTAAGTCATTTTAGCAGTAGTGACATTAGCAGAGAAGCAAGAGAGGAGGGATTGATACAAACCAAGGGGGGCAGAGGGGTTGGCACAGGCTGGCCTGGATGAAAGGGGGCAGAAGTTGTCAAAGCAGGATGTTAGAGTGGAGAAAAGAGTATCAGTTGCACTGTTAGTATCTAGTTATGAGTGATGAGGACTGATTAGGGGGAGGAAGTGTGGATGAGGCCAAAGAGGACAGGCGGGAGGGTGAGAGTAAGCGTAGGTTACGCCGAATGGTGACCTGTGGAGGAGTGTGTGTTGTGTCCTGAGCGAGGTTGAGGTTAAGAGTGAGGAGGAAGTGATAAAAGCCTGTTTAAATACGGTCCAATTGGTTACCTGATTTTTGAGTAGATACTCGCTTGAGGTCAAATGAGGCAAGCAGAGTCTGAGGTTTTTCTAGGTGGATGTTGAAGTCTTCAAGAACTACCAGAGGTGTACCATCCTCAGGGAAGGATGAGAGTAACACATCCAACTCCTCCAACAAATTTCCAAGCAGTTCTGTCTTCGCAAGAAATTAATTAATTATTTTCTAAACAAACAATCTGGCTGGGAGAAAAAATATATATATTATTTTCGTTTTTAGCACATCGTTGTCATGTAAACGTATCCTACATTATTGGAGAAGTATCACCAATCAGTATCCCCATCAGAGAATAGATGACTAGTGAATTTCCATTTTATGCCGACTTTATTTCTTTTAGCTTTTTAAACTTCTCGTCTCTCTCTAGAAGAGGGCAGTCAGCAGGCTTGGCTCTGTGGCGAGTTCTTCAGCATTGCGGACGTTTCCCTCGCCGTCACCCTTCATCGCCTCAAGTTCCTGGGCCTGTCCCGTCGGTACTGGGGAAATGGGATTCGGGTCAACCTGGAGACATATTATGAGCGTGTCCTGAACAGACCGACATTCCGCAGAGTGCTTGGCCAAGTCAATAACATCCTCATATCCGCTGTGCTGCCCACCGCATTCAGGGTGGCAAAGAAAAAGGCTCCAGCCTTTGTTGGTGCCACTTTATTGATTGGGTTGATTGGGGGTGCCACTTACCTGGCTTTCAATTATTTTAAAAAGAGACTTACTGTGTCTTGAGACATCTATTGGGACTCATTCAACATTGTTCTGTCTTGACCTGTGTATAATTATTGTCACAATTGGCTCATATATACTGTAACAGTTTGATGATTGTTGCACAAGAAGCACTTTTCTGCCATAATATGAAGCAAATCAGTTTGGAAAACTGACACAAAGCTTTTTTTTTTTTTTTTTTTTGTGATATGTTCATTAAACTAACTTACATGGCTTCAATTCTTGCTGTAAGTCCTTCATGGCCAGCTTTAGCTTTATGCTAAAATTTCTTTGTAAATGTCTGCTCGCAATTACAGAAAAAAATAAATCCCAGATTTCCAAGCATCAGGCTTGTAAAATCCATATACTAAAATATGTGTATTATTAGGATGAGAGTTTGTGACTGTTCTGCACAAGTTTCATTCATTCATGCTTTTCACTTGATAAGTCAAAGGATTTACAATACTATATGCAAACCTAATTTCTCTGCACAGGAAAGACAAATATAATAAAGCCTATTTCTCAGTTATGCAAGTGTCTGGTTTACAGTAATTATAGAATGTTTTGTTTGAAATCAGTGGGCCTACTGCATCAAAGTTGAAGCTAAACAGAAGTATTCCTCTCCTATGTCCCCTTTTTATATATATATATACAGTATATCTGTCTGGTGCCATTGATCCATGTTGTGTAGGACCACAAACACCATGAGGTGGCAGTGTTGCCATTTTATTGTTAAGCAGTAAAGAGGATTTTATAGCGACCTCTGACTGAGTTGCCTGAGATAAAGTTAAAGAAATATTGCATTCAGCAACTGATCATCATGCAACTCACCCATTCCTATTTCTCAACTGATTGGACTTGACATCTTGCTCTTTAGTTGCCAGTTGCTGTGTTTCATTAATTTGCTGAAGTCTTTATATTCTAAAATGTAAGACATGATTTCCCATTGCATTAATTCAGGTATCCAAATCACTGTCGGGTGTGGTTATGTCTTATAAATATTGCAAATGTCATCATATTAATGTGTTCTGGCCAGATGTAAGAAACATCTGGATGATTCACAAAGAGTTCACATTTACAATATGGCCCATTAGGTTGCCATAAAAGAAATGAGTCTGGAAAAGCAGAGTCTCTTCTTCTATGAATACACAAAGTGTATTGGCGAGTATTTTATAAGCTTCAGGCTTTGTGCGTGCCCTTTTGCTGACGTGGTGCACTTGTTTGAACTATTTCCCATTCTAAGTGTATATTTATTCTAAGACTAGTTTTATCTCAACAAAAAGAAAACATTGAAATTCAACACCACTTCCTTAGTGTCAAAACACACTTGACTTGTTTGACCATAATCTGTATGATCTATTGTGTTGCTCACACAACAGTTGCTTTTAAGTAACCATAAAGTTGAAGAACTGTTGAATTTATAGGGGTAAACCAGGTTATATTTAAATCCCTTGAAAACGGCAACGATTCACTTTCATGGAACTGACCAAGTGTGCGATTTATATTCACTTCAGACTGATTAACTTGTAATCAAGGGCCTAATGGCTTTATAAATAAATCTAAAATATGGTTAATATTTGGCCATCTCAATTCCCTAGACAGTCCATGACCAATTGAAGCGTCTTAAACTTGGCCGGGAATGTCTGAAACATCTGTCCTGCTTATCTTTAAGGAGGAGCCAAGGCTTGCCCTACCCTTGAAGAAGGAAAACTCTGATCAGACAGACTGTAATAAGACGAAAGAGAACAGAGGAGGAGAAAGGGAGGATTTTGGCCTTGGGTATAAGGTAAATATCGTCCCACACAGCTCAATGTGGAGTGGCAGAGATCCCGGTCTCCAAACGGGTGGGGTGGATGGAAACTTCCAAGGTGCTTTTTCTCGCCAGTCCATCTTTGCGGCCCGAGTGTCGTGCAGGAGAAAGACAGATGCTAGGAGTGGGCAGAGAATCCAGTTTCCATGGACACGCATGATATACACTCCTGAGTGCTTCGCAAGACCCCTAGAAATATTGCTTCATGTGGCTCTGTCTGTTGTCTGTCATTGGCACATGAATTTATGCTTGATGTTCTTACCATAGACTCACCGTTCAACAGCCTTCTCCACTGCTATTCTCAGAATATGATGTAAGCTGTTTAAGTTACAGCTTTCATACCTAAACTGTGAAATTTGTCTTTTGGCCAAACCACTGCACTGACATTCTGCCCAATCGGTTTTGCAAATGTACCAAGCCCAAAGGGTGATTAGTATCACACTGAGGTAATTTGACTGACCTTGCCACCACTTGGCTTGCATACAGACATCCCTTTTTCATAATTCTGGCTGCCAGCGGCGTGGGTGCAGCTGCATTAATGTGCACTATAAGCACTATAGTAAACTGCATGATTTTTTTTTTCTTCCCGAAACCAGTTCAGCGCAAATCCTGCCCTGCAACCAATTTCATTGGGTAATGTTAGGGTGTGGGGTAGGGTTAGGGTTTAGTATTTGTTGTAGCATTGTGTTGGCATTCAGCACTGTGATTGACTTGACCAATGAAATCTTTAGAATCGGCTGCAGTTTGTGCGGAACTGGTTTGGGAAAAGAAAAATCATACTAGACAAACCCCTCTGAAAATGCAAGTGGGTTATGGGGAGCCACAGAATAATCATTTGATAAATCAGTAAATCAAAAATCTATTTTAGCAATCAATTATAAATGTGAATAAGTAGATTAAAAAAAGCAATTAGTAAAACAACAGATAAATAAATTAAACATGCAATATTCAATTTAAATAATATTGAATTTATTCAATATTCAATATAAAATGTAAATATTTTTAAGATGTGATTATATCGTTATGTTTTTATTATAATGTACTTTATTAAAAAATAATATACAATATTATTTTTATTGTATTGTATTTTTAATGTGTGATTATTTAATTATATTCTTAATTACATTGTTTTTTCATTTTTTATATGTGATTATATAATTATTTTAATTAATTAATTATATTTTTAATGGAAGTAATGAAATAATGACAGTAACAGCTCATCAGCAATGATTGATGGCAGCAGATTAAGCACCACACCTTCAATTTCAGGGGGAAATCAATAAAATGTCAATAGATTAAAAAAAACAACAACATTATTTTAAATTGCTTAATTGAATATTGCAAATTGTTAATTATTTTTTGTCTTCCATATGTTTATAATTGACTGGTCAACTGATTTATCGTTAAATCAGGTTAATCTTAGTTAACGTGAACTAAGAATAAACAATACTGCAGCATTTATTAATCGTAATGTTAATTTGAACATTTACTAATACATTAAAATCAAAAGTTTGTTAACATTAGTCAATGCACTGTGAATTAACATGAACAAACAATGAACAGCTGGACTTTTATTAACTAACATTAACAAAGATTGATATATATATATATGGTAACAAATGTATTGCTCATTGTTAGTTCATGTTACATTTACTAATGTTAACCAATGAGACCTTATTGTAAAGTGTTACCGAATTATCAATTTCTCAGTTGATTTACTGATTCATCAAATGATTTTGGTTCCCAATAGTGAGTGACGTTGAAGCATTTCGAAGTAAAAATGAAAATGTTTTTCAGTCACATTTGGTGTCATTACACATTCTCCTCAGGCTCAAAGAGAAAGACAATCCCCCCCATCAAAAGACATTCTCAGAAAACTTGCCCATCTTCCCGAAATGTCTTTCAGGGTCTGTTTTATGGTATTTACTGATTGGGCTGCTTGGTTCCTGTTGTTGACACGAGTGTTAGAATGGCCCCCCTGCAAGTTTGAACATCGTAACTTCATGATGAAACCTGCTGCGTTCATCCATCTGTACATGTGCTCCTCAAATATTTAAACAATCACTGCATAAATACAAGCACACCGGAGAGCCAAGTCACCGCTGCTGGATCTGTGCACTGTAAAGCCTGCTTACTGAGCCAAGCTAAGCATACCAGCTCATTTTAAACCCTTAATTAATTTTCTGAATGTGCAGAAATGAACTTGTTGCCTCCCATGAAAAAAAGCCACTGCTTCAGTTTGGATTGTATGATCCCTCCTCATTGTTTTAAAATACCAGCTCTTTTTTTCTTTTTACTGTGAAAATTACATCTTATATAAAGCCAATATTTGGGACCACACATTATTATTGGTATATTCAGGCTTTTGTGCTTTCTTGTTGACATGAGTAAAAATTCTTAACATAACTAGAGCTGGGAATTGGATAGCTTTGGTCAAAACTGTCACAAGCAATGAAATACTACATATTTTAAATGTCTATAAATCACAAAAATGAAACCATAACCATATAAAACATATTTTCCCATTTAAACAAGAGTGTACCACATATAGGCCTACTCGAAATCTCAAAACTGAATTTTAAACACTTGTTTTTGAGCCAATCATGAGTAATAAATGCCATGTGACTAAAGACACATGGCGGAAAGAAAATAACCCATAGGGGTTTGTGGAATTTGTATTATTGTATTGTGTGTAAACATAAATTATGTGTAAAAAAATAATACCATAATACTGTATTTTTTTTTAAGTATAATGATAATTATTTAAAAGGATCATTTTAATTAATTTTTTTAATGTACACTGTAAAAAAGTTATGAGAACATGTTTTACATTGCTTTAACTCATCAAAACAATTTAAGCAATTTTCTACTTTTTTTATACAAGATTCAACTCATTTAAGTCAGTTTAATGTCATTTAAGTTTAAATGACTTAAACATCCAAGTTAAATTAACTTAAAAATTCACAGTGTACGAATACAGTTTTTTTCAATTACATTAAGAAAAACAAAACATAATACAACATTAATACATATATACCGGTAATAGTCCTATAAAATCAATTCTATTTTAAAAGGTTAATATTAGTAGGCCTACTTAAAAAAATCAGTTCTTCAAGTAAAAAATTTAAAAGATGCCACAGAGGTTCTGATGACAAAAACAGTTTGAGAACCACTGGATTAGAGGATTTGTCTGCAAGTTATTGTCTTATATTTGAGAGACTCCAGTGTGTGACTGACAGACTGATATGATGGACATTCTTTTCTCAAATGCTCTCAAATCTCTGTATTGTGAGTTTGCTTTGAGCCAAGCCAGTGCTTCTGGTCTCATGCTCCGGTTGGGTCTCTGTGTCTCCTCTCACCAGCCTGTGAATACTCATGTGTTTGCTACACAAATATGCCAAGACCATCAGTGTCCAACAGCTTTGATCTATAGCGTCTCAGGCTCTGAGTAGATACTTAAACAGGCAAATGTGAACTCAACATCTTAATGAATGCAAAGGCTAAAGGAAAAGGCTTATTTTTTTATTTACTTATATATATATATATATATAAATATATAGGTTTTATTTCGTTTTTTTTAATTATTATTATTACTGGGAACAAGGAGTTGACTTTAAAGTAAAAATTATATTAGATAGGAGAAGTATTGCATTATGATGTCCAACTCATTTCTTGTAAATAAAAAACACTTTATTTTCTGCTACATCCTGTACAGAATGACCTTTTGATCCCATCCCAAATGCGTCCTAGGCCCTTCTAGTCATCCTTCGAGTCCACACTTTTGGAAATGTAATGTTCTGTAGAGTCTCTAAGTGCAAGCTTGGCAAAACCACAGATAGTGACTGCAAAGGGGGCACCTCATGAGCACCTTTCAAAATCATAAAATGACAAATGGGACACCCTCATGGACTTCACAGAACTCTGAAAGAAAGAGAGTTCACATTATGTACACCATCTGGGTATAAGGACCTTTGAAAATCAGGTTACATGATCATTAACTGTAACACACTAGAATAAAAAAATTTAAAAATAATAAATATCATAGTATTTATTCATATTTTGAATTAGCTAACATTTTTATGTTTAATTTACATTTTAAATTTGATTTAAGTTTTAGTAATTTTGTTATGTGTTTTTGTCATTTTTTTTTAATTAGTTTAAGTTTTTATTATTATTTCTGTTTAGTTTTAATTTATATTTATCTGTATATTTCCTAATATATCAATATTTAATTTAATTTCAGCTTTATTCCAATTAAAGAAATTTATTTTTAATATAGGACAATATAGGACTGTCTTTAATGACGTCACATGCAGGTGGTGAAGTGCTTGGTGAATAACTTCTATAATAAATCGATTCAAGATTATTATAGTTTATATAGTTGGCTCAAGATTATTGTAGTTCATTAACACGAAAAAACTGAAAAACGGTAATTTCTTAATCACGTTTACAAGCAGAGTTTCCTCTTACGTCATACTCCAGGGTTCCCTTGGGCATTTAAGCAAATGCTTCAAAATGCTGCTGATTGTTGACCTGCTAAAATTTAAAGTCTTTATATATTTAAATGGGATGAAAGATAGGGAAAGTACTGCATGTTAACTTGCTTTATTGTGTCCAAGTATATGATCTAATTCTACAAACTGGCTGCATCCTGATTCAGAGGCTGATCCTTCATGGATTTCGGAGCCATGGCCTTTGAAGTCCGTTATCCTTTGAAGGATGCAGCCTCTGGATCAAGAGCTGTAGCTCCAACCACTCAAACTTGTGATGTTGTTTGCGAATGTTCATAGAAACCATGGTTTCGGGAATCACAGAATAGTTGAACTATGTTAGTAACAACAGAATTTGCAACCATATTTGGCTTACGATCCTTTCGGGAAACGCACCTCAAGTCATTATATGCACTAAAGAAACAACTGTATTCAAACCATGAGTTTTCCTGAACTCATGCTATTGGTTGAGCCGTGTTGATTTTCTCATCCATAAAGGGAAAAATATTTGAGGGAAAGGCTATGAACTGTGAAAGTGAAAGTGGCTGAGAAAATCTGCTAATACTGTCTGTGAGTGTAATATTATTCCTATTTAATAATGCTCAATATATTTCATCAATGGTCCTGAATGTGAAGGTATTCCAGAGGACACATGCATCACAGCTGAACTGTTTAACACCTGCCATTCTTCTCACAAGGATTTATTTTTATGCAAAGCTCAATGTGCCAAATGGACTGCATATGAGATTTAAAAAACAAAACAATATGATGCATCCTGGTACAAATGTCTGGGGGTCAAGTGTCATTTGTCAAATATGTCAGCAGAGTTTGTAAGAAGTGTTTTCACATTCCCCATTCTCATATACAGATAAACTCTTGTGTCCAGCCTCAAAAGACGGGGCAGCATACATTGCTGTCACAACACAGTAGATCAAAGCATTGAAAACATGCATTTCACATGGGATTCAAAGAGTTGAGCTGTAGTGCTAGGTACAATTCAACCAGAACCTGTAGTGTTTGCATTCTGACAGCAAAGCTCAAACTCAGGCAAGTGTTAAAACAAGCCACTCAGGTGTTTGTGGCGTGGTAAACATGGTAACCTTCGTGTGTTTTTAAACATCAGCATTTTGGAATATGGAAAACACTCATAGAGTTAAAGTAACGGTCTGAATTGACATGATTGTATGTAAAATATAATTTTTTTACAGTTAGAGTTACAATTTACAGTTTAATATGGGGCAAGACATTCTGGAGGGTTTCAAAGCAGAAATATACAGGACAGACTTTGTTAAAGTATTCTTTTTTTTTATTTGTACAAAATGTGTTATTTTAGTGGTCAGACTATTCCAGGCAGATGAATGTCTGGTTGTGCGTAATTCCTGTGGATTTTTATTTTATTTTTATAAACGGTACCTCTCTGGTTTTTAAAAGTCAGTAAAAATAGGGCCCAATGTACTGTGTTAATATGAAAGAATTTCCATATTGATATTCAATGGTTTTTAACACATATTTTGAATTAGACATTGCATTGTGTTGTGTTTTAGAGTAAAGTATAGATAATGTTCTGGCAGAAAATTATCAGTACTTTTTCCATTTTTCTATGGATTTTATTCTTACAGTGTAGCTTACATGGTTAAAAGAAAAAAAAAATGATACAATAGTATAGAAATACACACACACACACACACACACACACACACACACACACACACACACACACACACACACATACATATATAATTTGAAAATATACAATTTGAAAACCCCTGCCACAGATGAAGATGAATGTATATACCATATTATATACAGATGAAAAATGTTTACTGATCATGTTGCTGGAACAGTACATACAATACTGATTTTCAAATTTTAGGTTTGAACATGCTCAGAAAAAAAAAGAAAAAAAAGTGTGTTGGATGAATGCAGCCCACTGGATGCATTCAAGTGACCCTTATGCCAGAGCCTCTCAAGACACATTTTAATTACTAAACTGGTAATAAGGCCAGCTGACTTTTTTTGTAAATTGCAGATTTTTGGTGCTGCTCGAGGAGCCCTTGGTCTCAAAAGACAAATACAGTTTGATCGGGCCACAGCCAAAGATAACAGCAGACATAGTTTCTTGGCCAACCTGCTTGGCTCACTGCTACATTTGGCAGGAGATCATTGACTTCATGGGCCTATTACTATGATCTCTATCAGCCACTAATAACGCTAATGACCATGAGGGGGCCTGCTTCAGATCAAACACACACAGTCATGTTAATAGCCCAGGAGGGAAGATTGGGAACATGCTGAACCAGAAACAGTGTCAGTGATCCATCAAACATATACATTATAAATTATAGCTAACCATGACATACAGGATCTTAGCATCAATTTATAATCAATATACTGTCCCTAACAGAAAAAAAATACTATCCATGTAAAAGAGAAAGAATAAGGAAGTTGGTCGAATAATTTAGGGGGAAAACAAATAGTCCACCAGTAATAAAAATTAATAAAAATTATTTTATAATTACCTCAAAAAGAATTCTGCTTTAGCCTGTTAAAAGAAATGCACAAAGATATTTTTTCATAACTTGTAATATAATGTGAATGTAATATCATTTTGCCATTTTTATATCTTTCATAATTGCTAAATGTCTTTCATAACTGTCATACTTTTTTGGACTATTTCCAGAGGGGAAATTTAGCATATAGCAGCAAATATATATCAAACCCTGATTGAGCATCCTGACCATCCTAACACGGCAGCTTTGACTTAATAGTGTGAGTTTGGGGCAGGAGTCAGGACTATCTGTGTGTCTGGCTAATGGCAGAAAAAGACACTTCACCTTTAAACAAGTTTGGTATATCTCACTGGGGAACAAGCATTAACAATAATTCATTGTAATACACATTAATTAAATGAGAAGGCAGCAAGGTTTATTGACGTAAATTATTCACTGAGGATCTCTGTTTTCTCAGCAAGGGCTGAAAAGTTGCTTTGGCAAACTCAAAACCAAGCTATTTTCCAATGTTTAATTTCCAGTGTTTAATTCTTAAACTAAACTCCAACAAGCCACACTCATCAGCTCCAATACTCAAAATAAACTCGACTGTTTCGGCAGCTTTCACTGTCCTTCACACGTCAACAGCATATGTGTCATTTACCTTTACATTTACAGTATTTTCTTGGCAGGCTCTTTCTTAGCAAAGACTATGAGAAAGTGCATATTTTGGTTTATGATAACTTCAGTTGCTATAAATAAAAGCAAAGCACAATTCTATAGTGCAGATTATACACCATCAAAGCAATTTTCTTAAGATTCACATTTTAAGGTTCTGAGTATTGTTGGAAAGTTTTCTTTCATCGAAGCAGGACCAGGAGACGTTGGGATCACGCTCAAACAAAAGAGTTTCTTTATTTGAGCGCGGCTGCGGTTCGTCCAACAAAATCTAACTAAGGGAACTTTACATGGTATCTTATAGGCATTTTAGGAGGAGGGACTTTTGAAGGTGGAGACAAATTCAAACAAAGCATGTAACAGGTTTAGGTAACACTCTAGACTAAGGGTCTGGCCAATCCTAATTCAATCAGCATAAGGCTCCAAGAGCCATTTGGGTCCGAAAGCCATTTGTAGAACAAAAGGTGAGATTCTCAGTGAATCATTCGTGTGCTAATCCCATCAGTCTGAGTGAAACTGGGGCTTCAAGAGCCATTTAAGACAATAAGGAGAGTACATGAATTGCAACTTTGCTGAGATCTTAACATTAAAAGCTAAAATCAGTATTCTTCACCGTGATGTATGTAAGGAAGCATATCTGAAATAGATTCTTAAATTTGTAACCCTTCAGTATGTTGCCTACTTCTATTATTTACAAATTATTAGGTAACACTTTACAATATGGGTTGTAAGGTTTTATTTGTTAACATAGTTAACATGAATTAACAGTGTAAAAAAAAGTTGCTGCCTTAAATTTTTAAGTACAATCAACTTGGATGTTTAAGTCATTTCAACTTAAATTACATTAAACTGACTTAAACATTTAGTTGAATCTTGTATTGTCACGGCAGACTAAAAACAAAAGGTGTGAGGACTCAAATGCTGGAGAAAATAAGAATTTATTAATGAAAACAAAACAAACCCACGAGGGGGAAAACAGAACTAAGTAAATACAAAAACAACAACAGACTAAGAAAACTCTGGAAAATCTCGGGGAACAGGAAACAAAAGACAACGTACCGACACAGACTGCAAACAAGAGGGAACTAATAAAGGGAAACTAATCAGGAGGGAACAGGTGGATGAACTCAAACAATAATCAGATAACAAGGGGGAGGGATCAGACAATAACACGAGCACATGGCCCAAAATAACAAAACACCCATGTGCAGCACAAGACAGGACAGGCATGTGACATTACCCCCTCCCTACGGAGCGGCTACCAGACGCTCCGTAAGACCAGGGCGGGACGGGAGGGACAGACCAGGGCGGGACGGGAGGGACAGACCAGGGCGGGACGGGAGGGACAGACCAGGGCGGGACGGGAGGGACAGACCAGGGCGGGGCGGGACAAACCAGGGCGGGACGGACAGACCAGGGCGGGACGGGAGAAACAAAATGTTTGTGACACCGGAGTGGCCCACAGGGTTCGGGAGGCCAGGACGGAGCAGGCTGTGCCGACGGCCAGAGTGGAGACGACAGTTCATCTGGCGGCCAGGGCGGAGACCTCTCCTCGGGCGGCCAGGGCGGAGACCTCTCCTCGGGCGGCCAGGGCGGAGACCTCTCCTCGGGCGGCCAGGGCGGAGACCTCTCCTCGGGCGGCCAGGGCGGAGACCTCTCCTCGGGCGGCCAGGGCGGAGACCTCTCCTCGGGCGGCCAGGGCGGAGACCTCTCCTCGGGCGGCCAGGGCGGAGACCTCTCCTCGGGCGGCCAGGGCGGAGACCTCTCCTCGGGCGGCCAGGCCAGACACAGGCACCGGCTCAGGAACAGACACAGGCTCAGGAACAGACACAGGCTCAGGAACAGACACAGGCACCGGCTCAGGAACAGACACAGGCACCGGCTCAGGAACAGACACAGGCACCGGCTCAGGAACAGACACAGGCACCGGCTCAGGAACAGACACAGGCACCGGCTCAGGAACAGACACAGGCACCGGCTCGGCGGCGGCCATCTTGTCCAAAGACACAGGCTCGGCAGACGCGACGTGAACAGTCTCTGTGGCGGCCATCTTGTCCGAAGACACAGGCTCGGCAGACGTGACGTGAACAGGCTCGGCCATCTTGTCTGAAGACACAGGCTCGGCAGACGTGACGTGAACAGTCACTGTGGCGGCCATCTTGTCCGAAGACACAGGCCCGGCAGACGTATCGTGAACAGTCTCTGTGGCGGCCATCTTGTCCGAAGACACAGGCCCGGCAGACGTGACGTGAACAGTCTCTGGCTGGGCAGACGTGACCAGTCTCTGGGTGGGCAGACGTGACCAGTCTCTGGGTGGGCAGACGTGACGGATCGCTGGGGTGGTGCGGGCAGTGCGAGCAGCTTGGGCGGTGCGGGCAGAGCAAGACGCCTGGGCGGTGCGGGCAGAGCAAGACGCCTGGGCGGTGCGGGCAGAGCAAGACGCCTGGGCGGTGCGTCAGGGACGGTAGTCACCTCCGGGATGGTCTCCGTGTTAGGGACCACCGGAACAGGGACCACCGGAACAGGGACCACCGGAACAGGGACCACCGGAACAGTTACGGAGGGAGCCTTTCTCCTCCTCCTGTGTCTTGGAGCCACCGGACTCGGGACCACCGGACTCGGGACCACCGGAACTGGGATCACTGGAACAGAGACCACTCCCCTGGCGATCCTCTCCTGATGGCGAATGAAACCCTCCACCATTGCCTCAAAACTGACATGATCAAACGCTCTACAGATCAGCCAGTCGATCGATTCATCCAGCGCATAATTAAATAGATCCCTGCAAGCCTCCTCGCCCAGGTTCAGCCCTTCAGCAGCACGACGGAACCTCTGACCGAAAACCCTCACCTCCATTCCCTGCTGACGGAGGGAGACCAACTCCTGAAATCGGAGAATCCGCTCCCATTGCGGACAGGAGACTGTTTGCGGCTCTCTTCTCCGCTGAGTCCTCATAATGGTCGGTACATTCTGTCACGGCAGACTAAAAACAAAAGGTGTGAGGACTCAAATGCTGGAGAAAATAAGAATTTATTAATGAAAACAAAACAAACCCACCAGGGGGAAAACAGAACTAAGTAAATACAAAAACAACAACAGACTACGAAAACTCTGGAAAATCTCGGGGACCAGGAAACAAAAGACAACGTACCGACACAGACTGCAAACAAGAGGGAACTAATAAAGGGAAACTAATCAGGAGGGAACAGGTGGATGAACTCAAACAATAATCAGATAACAAGGGGGAGGGATCAGACAATAACACGAGCACATGGCCCAAAATACAAAACACCCATGTGCAGCACAAGACAGGACAGGCATGTGACATGTATAACATAAAAAAGTTGAAAATGTCATTATTTTGATGAGTTCAAGCAATGTAAAAACTTGTTGTCGTAACTTATTGATCATATATATTTTTTTACAGTGAACAATACTTCTACAGGATGTATCAATCTTGGTTAATGCTAATTGCAACATTTACTAATACATTTTTAAGTTCAAAAGTGGTATCTGTTAACATTAATTAACATTAATGGATTGTGAACTAACATGAACATGATTATTTTATTAACAAAGATTAATAAATGATGTAAGAATATGTTGCTTATTGTTAGTTCATGTTAGTTAATCAATTATTACTTATTTTAAAGTGTTCCAAGTATATCAAAAACTAAAATCATATATTTATTTGATTATGTTAATAGTGTAAGCTAGTGGTACAATAAGACATTTAAAAGACATAAACTATGATTAAACACACAGCAAGAGTTTGACATAAACAGTGATGTGATTTTAAATAAAGTTGAAGTCTTTGTTTTAGAGAACTTGGCTTATTCACAAAAAAACAGAAGAAACTCTTTGTGAACTTCACAGTGATAAAGCTGAGCATGTGCATTTAAATCATGTTGACAGGATGTAGTCTAAAAAGGTTTCGCTATCTCAAAATCACTCCAGACGAATTTCAGCTTTATGGGTCACTGCAGAAAATGGAAATTTAACAAAGGTGTTTAATAGATGTTTGGCTTGGCTGTAAAGTATGCAACGGTTCGTCCTGGTGTTCATTAGATAATGCAGGTGAGTGGAGGTCTGGCATAATCGTTGATAGCTCTCACCCCGCCGAGCTCAAATGTTTGCGTAATGAGGATAAACTTCTGGGCAGAGTCAGTGTGAACGGTTATTGTGGTCATGAAAACCCAGTTTTATGTAATATTACTGGCTCTGAACGCAGCTGTTTATTTAGTTCTAGTTTAGACGTAAGATAAGCCACATGATTCACACACTGGTTTCTCAAGAATGAAATGTCCACTATGGTGACCTCTTACCAGAACATCTTGGAAACGCTTCAGTCCTCTCCAAATTTATGTTAGTATGGTAAAAGCTGAGTGTTTTTCTAATTTATGTTGTACTCTGAAGTGCCCTCGTCATTTCTCCTACCTTTCCACTCTTCCAGCTGAAATGGCCTGAAAACCATATTTCAGAACAGATACTGTCTCCACTCCCCCTTCTGGTATGGAACCGAGGGATTTCTGAGCAAATAAAATGACAAGACACAAAGAATTCAGAAAAGATGAATTGCAGACTCAGTGAGATACTTCAGTCATGCTTTCTTCCAGGCATACTGTGGGCATGTGCTCTGACAGCCTCATATAAACTGTCCTCATATATAGAAACAGAACATTCTGCACCATAATACACATCATCAGCCAATCCAGAGGGATATGGAGCATGGAATGTGCCTCGGTTGGTGTGAGAGGTGTTAACAGTGGGATATTTTCCGTTTTCATGTCCTTATTCCTTTGCCAAAAACCGAGTTCAGTCATTTGCTGCTAGCAATGGCAAATTAAATACTGTACTTCTTAACATACTCAAAAAGTAGATTCTTTATAAATGAGTATCAATTAATGATATTGATGATGACATGAAGAAAAAACACACAATAATCTATAATTAAGCAATATAATTTGTTTGCAGATAATCACAGACATATTAATATTCAATACAATTCTATAAACAAAAAGTTAATATTGAATAACTTACAGATCACAAAAAGAAGCTAGCCCAGAGCATAAAGATTTGCTTGTCACTAAGCAGCACATGGACTGGAATAATGTATCTGACTGGTACAGTGAAGCAGAAGAACTAGCACATTCACTCTTAATCGAATGCCTTGGTTCCGTTAATGTTTCTTGTGTAGTCATATTTATTTACAAATTAAATTTATCTAAACTGCATTACACTGCCTGCCAAGATTGACTGCTGATTTAAAGTTCCGTGTTTCAAACAGTAGGCTACAGAAAGTGCAACTGGTGCAATTTTTATGGGTAATCTAGTTACTGGACTCTTTGAATAGGATATCGTATCTTCCATGAAATCAGTTCAAAATGAACATTTGGTCTTGAATGAACAAATCTGTTAGATTCTTCTTTTTTTTCCCACATGGCTAATAAAAACAAGATCAGAAAATGTCTCTTCCATTCAAATTGCCACACACTCATGCCAGGGCCATGTGGCACTTGGATGGAAATATTATTGTGTTAATTTAATTCACAGTGGGAAAATACATGAACTCAGTACCCTCTTGTTTATTTACAGCTTTAAGGCTTTAGTGTTTACACTTCCCTACCCCAATAAACAAGACAGACCACAGCCACATTGCCATGTTAAGAACCTCATAGTTAAAGCCAAAAATGAGTTTTGAGTTTATGAATAAGCTGTTCATTCTCTCCACTTGTGCAGGGATTTAAAATTTTCTGGAGTGACAATCTCAAGTGGGCAATGCAGCCTAAACTCCCATTGTGCAATGTTAGCAATATTATTACAGTTCATAATGTTTATCAGAGCTAATTGAGAAAGCCTTTATCAATGCATTGACCAGAAATAAGGCCTTATCTTAACAATCTAAGCGCATGGTCTAAAGCGCATGGCGCTAACGCACTTAGGGCGTGTCCGAATCCACTTTTGCTAGTTTAACGAGGGTTGTCTCTATTCTCTTAATGAGTAATGGGTGTGTTTTGGGTGTAACGTGCAATAAACCAATCAGAGTCTCATCTCCCATTCCCTTTAAAGCCAGTTGCGCTCGCGCCATGGCGGATTCGCTATTTACATGGCGGAATTTGCAAGCAGAAAAACTGAACAATTCTCTAGTGAGGAAACGGATCTGCTCGTGTGCGAGGTTAAAGCGCGCGAGCCAACCATCTATGGGACAAAGTGTACGCGCGTTGTGGACCTGCCTATAGGCTCATATTACTAACGTGCTCTTTAAATAAATAACAAAAAAAATATTGCGCCATTGACCAGGTTTCAGTTGGTCAATGGCACAGTCTATTTCAGTTGCCTCAAAATAGCAATGCGCCAACAATGCGCCTGAACACACCTCGTTTTCAGACCAGCACGCCCATGGGCGCACAAATGGCCGCGTCGGGCTGAAACTAGCAAAAAACACTTGCGTCGTGCCTGGCGCTGCATTGCGCTGGGTGTATGATAGGGCCCATAGTGTCCAAAGACAATAATAAAACTATAATCTTGTCTGTCCATTACATTCTCTTCTGCCCTAGTGGAATTGAGACAAGAAAATTGCTCCACTGAGACTTGTAATCACCTATTTCAGATGAAAAAGATAAAGTATCCAGACTTTTCTTTGGTGATCCCATTAATCATAACCAGCAGAACCTAATCTTGGGAAAAAAAGCAAAATGGCTCGATATTGGATAATAAAATAAACTTCTCTTCCCCCAAGGAACAGTTAAAATGTATTCATAGTCCAGAGAAAATAACATGCTACTGCCCATAATACCTTAGACAGTTATTGTTCCCTGAAAAATTGTTGAAAAATTGTTGAATATTGGATTAATTGATATAGGGTATGACAAATATTGCACTGTTATGTCCAAACAAAATAAATTAAGCTTATTAATTAGGTTAATATCATCTAGAGAGGAAACAATGAGAAAGCTGCACCCTTTCTGAGAAAAACTGAGAAAACTATGTATATAGAGTAGATTGGATTTATTTACTTAATTGCTGTACTTTTTATTACACAACACAAGGAATTTAGGATCACCAGGAAGCTCAGGGATGAAGAAAAATGCAAACCACCATGTACCACGAATGAACAACATTCAGAATAGACAACAGGGAACTAAAACACGGGTCAGTAAATAGGTGAGAACGAGGGACTGAACAAGGAACAGGTGGAACTTAAGAGGTTATGATAATGGATCCCAGGAGCATTATCTGGAAGACTGCCATGAAGAAGCCGGCAGAGGAGAATCACGATGGTACACTGTGTATCGGCTGGCGGATGACATGACCACGGTGGAGGAAGAGACCATAGTGAGGCCTGTGGAGATAATGACCACGGTGGAGCTGTAGACCCCAATGGAGGAGCCAGTGGGAAGGAAGCCCACGATGTAACCAGCAGAGTGGATGACCATGGAGAAGTCGGAGGGATGGAGGTCCATGGCGGAGCCAATGGATTGAAAGGCTGAGGTGGAAACCAAGGCAGAGCTGAGGGAATGGAGGACTAAGGAGGACCTGGTGGGACTGAGGACAATAGTGGAGCCTGAGGGATGATGGACCGGAGGGTACGGGACGGAACGGAGGGTGAAGGGACGAAGCACAGCTAGAGGACCAGAAGTCCATAGAGGAATCAAAGGGTTGACAGACCAAGGTGGAGTTGAGGACTCAGAGAACCTCAGGATCAAAGGGCAAAGGCAGAGATAAAGTCAAAGGGTTGTTACTCCTTTCCGTAAGTCCCAACTGTGAAGACCACGGTGGCTCTGGCTGGCCAGGAAACCGTGGTCGTACCAGTGGAGCCTGAGAACTGGAGAGAGCCGACAGGACAGGAATGTGGAGCAGCAGGTCAACTGGATGTACCAGATTATTGACTACTCAAGGGGGTGTCATGATCATCCTCCAACCAGTTGCAGGCAAGATCCATTTACCTGTGGACCGTCCTTAAGCAGCACTAACTTCAAAGGTATGTTTAAACCCGCTCTAATATATGATAAAGGAATTGTCATGGAAGTGCACTGATTTGGCTAGAAGCAAATTCACGGATCACAATTAATGTTTTACTGTATTTAGGTTTTTTTTTGTGCATTGAAGTTTTCCAGACAACAGAGAAGTGTGTAGGCTGGAAGGACAGAACAACATTGAATAATAAGCCCTGGATGACCATTTAGCTTGGCATTTACTTAGGATAGCTCGTAAATCAAACAACATCGGTCCATTTATCATTAAGATGACCTACTTGCATTTGCGAGAAAAACTCCCTAAACATCAACAGTGGGAGTGTGACCTAATTTATTACAATCAAACATTTTAAATGGGTTTTTGGAAATGTGTAAATGTCTTCAGAGAACTATTGACATTGCATCAATGGTAGTGTGATTTTCTCCAAGCTACATGTGCTGAGAGTATGTGTATTTGTGTAACTGCATGAATGAAACCAAAATTTTATGCTTCAGCCATTTTAGAGCTTAAGTCTTTGTGGCAGCTTGCGTCACTGTGCCACCAGCTCCCCTAAAATAACAGATCTGTTGCATTTTGAGATTAATGTCAATCATTACCTTTGTATTTTGGTAAATGTTTCCCTCATGAAATGATATTAGGTATTAGTGCTTACAAAGATAAACTCATGTCCATAGACTTTGCATTCTATCACTGCTGTATATTATCTTCTTCTACTATGAAAAGTTATATTAGACATTCAGAATCAGCTGTATTAGGTATATTAGGTATTAGGACCGGAAGCAATATGAGAGAAAACAGGGACACCAAACAGAGAAAGGAAAGTGAACCAGGACTTCCAACTCAGATTGTTCGAAGTCAGTGTGTAGTTCATAGTTAACTTGATATAATACACCTTTGGTTCTAAAAATCAGCAGGACATATTTAACCCTTAATTATTTTTTATATCCTGGCTGATAATTTTTTTTATAGGTTTAAGAGTGAAACAGTGAGTAAGTGAGCCAACTAAATCAACTAAAATATTGATGGTCCAGTTGTCTCAGTTGACTTGGTATAAATATCATCTTTAACTGAAAGTAACATGGCAGCATCATGTGTAAAAATGTTGATATATTTTACTCTATACTGTTCAAATGTGTGAGGTCAGCAAGATAAAAAAAAATTAAATAAAAAAAAGAACTTTCTATTCATCAAAAAAAAAAAAAAAAATGCTTTCAGCAAAAGTATTAAGCAGCACAACTGTTCTTGTAATGTGTATATTCTGCTATATTTTTTGTTGGTTATGTTTTCACTCTTTATGCTCTGTTCTTGTTCCAAGTTAGTTTCCCTGTGTGTTGATTTATTTCCACAGTTCCTAACCTGTTCAGATTCTCTTTGATTACTTTCCCTATGTAGCTACGCCCTGTGTTTCATTCTGTTCATTTGTCTTTTTTCTCACCTGTGTTTGAGTGATTTTGGATTATTAATTAAAGCCTATTTGAATATATCTCCTTCGCCGTGCTATTTGACCAGCGTGACAGTTATCAACGTTGCTGATAATAATAAGAAATATTTCTTGAGCACCAAAATCAGCACATTTAATTTCTGAAAGATCATGTGACACTGAAGACTGAGTTATGGGCCAAAAAAAAAGAAAAAAAAGAAGGTTATTATTAAAATAGAAAACAATTATTTTAATTTGCAATAATATTTCACACATTTTTACTGTATTTTTGATCATGATCAAATAAATATAGGCTTGTTAAGCATTAGAGACTTTCAAAAAAATCTTACAAGCCCTAAATTTGTAAACGGTGTAATTTACAGGGAAGATACAATTTAGAATTTATAAAAAATATATTATTATTAAATGTTTATGTTTCTGTCAATTTAAGAATTTACCTGACACACATTAAGTCTGCTAAAATCTACTGCTATGTTATGTCAGTGCAGGATTAGCTACCCTTTTGGGGCCACAGCTGGTTTTCTCATCATCTGCTACAGGGGCTCCCCGTGGGGTGAGAACAAGCCTCATAGGTACATCTTGGAGAAAACAACTTTTAATCAATGACTTTACCACAGCCACAGGAAGATTCCCAAACTGGTAAACAAATAACCTCAAAAATTGTATTTTACACATATACATTATAATAAAATCATAATGTCTATCGAATAATCTTCTTCATTTACCCCACAGCTGTTGGTCGCTCATGTCAACCTGATGAAAGTGGTCTTTGAATGGAATGTTGTTACGGGAAGTTAATAGAACAGTCTTTCAGCGTTTTACGTCACTACCACCCACCGTTTTCCTCAACATATGGACGGTAATATGAGTGTTTCCTTGTCTGCCTCTTGATGACAAGGGTCAATTCATTGACACTCACTTCTTAAAAATCACATGACTAGACTCTCATCAATGGCGTAGCCTTGCAATAACAACACCGGACAAAAAAATAAAAAAAATATGCTAGTTGAGTTAACATCTAGTACGTGCAAATATATTGAATTTGACTAGGCAAGGCAAAAGTTTGATTTGGCAAGGTGGAAAATTAATGATTTGGAAGAATGCAAAATACGTTACATTAGCTTTTGTACAGTGGACATATTTGACTTCTTTTCAAATTGGCTTGAATCAGAGACTATATTGGTATTTTGTCATGGCTAAAGACTGACCTTTCTATACAGGCCTATTGCAGATGTGCCCTAACATTCTTTTTCTGCTCCTGTCAGTGGAAGTAGACTGGATGGATGTGCGCTCTATGCACGATAAAAACGCAAGCCAAATTTTTGGAAATATTCAGTATTAAGAAATACTTAACGATAAATCCTCCCATACTACTCAATTTCAGTTGTTAATTGTGGGAAAAGAAGAGTAAGCTTTATTGGATAATCTGTTTTACATATGATATCCCTCGCTTTTGGAAGTAAAGCAGTCCTGCTGAGCAGATCATCAAACAAGCACAAGTCTCCATCACCAGGTGCCAGAAAAAATAAAGACTTGTCAGGCAATATAGCCTGTTAAATGCCACTAGGGCTGTAGAAGCACATTCTTATGCATTTATCTCGGAGCTAAAGCAGTACTGCATTACCTTAGGTTTTCAAAATCCAGATTTATGGTACATTGCCAGTATAGAGTTTGAATATTCTTGACTAAATTCGTGCTGCTCGTGATAATAAAAATCGAAAGATCGAAAGATTAAGCTTAAATGATTCAAATAAGCTTTGTGGACAATATAAATTGCCTATAAATAAGGTATTTTAAATTATTTATTTATATAAGGGGAACGATCAAGGATAGATACCTGGTTTCAGAATAGCATTGAAGAAGCTAAAATGTAAAATTGTTTTGATTGGTTATAAATTGTTTTGGCCATATTTTTTTCAAAACTCCATTTGTGTTATTTCATAGTTTGTTGTTACTTCTTAGTTAGTAGATATTTTACTATTCTAAAAGATGATGGTAAGTAGTGAGCTTTTTTTTGAGCTTTTGTATTTAAATATTCAGTTTTCTTTTTCAAATTTAAGTTTTAGTCATTTTATGTGCTGTAATTTTCTATTTAGTTCGAATGTATTCTTATTTCAGTTTAATTTTTTTAGAAATTGTAATTGTAATACTTTCAGCTTAAACTTATTTTATTTCAGTTAGTTGCCAATGCAACATTTCTAATTTTCTAGTTTTTTGTTGTTGTTGTTGTTGTTGTTTATTAGATTTTTTCTGGTGTTGTTTTTATTAGCTCACACTGTAACAAGTGTTTTCCTTCATTGTATCTTTGTTTTGTTTAGTATATTAAAGTTAATAGAGCTTCAAATTAGATCCCCTGTGTCGAGTGTTTAATTTGTAAATGAATAATTGCCGAATCCAAAACAGCAATTGAAAGGCGCTGTGACCGACACTGACCACACAACTTCGATTTTCCCGGAACATACAATGACGTCACTAATCCGTGATGGCATAACTAAATAAGAGCATCATTCAAGTTTCTGCACAGCCCTAACTCCAGCCTACTGTATTATTCTGTCACATATGTCCAAATATCATTCAGTTGATCAGTGATATTCTCTCTCACTGACGGCATCGCTGCCTCTTCATTACATGATTTCTGACTGATCTAACTCCTGCTGCTCATGTCTCTCGCTTTCCTGATTAGTATAAGCAGAATTGTCCAGGAGTGCAGTTCTTCTCGGAATCTCTTTTGATCAGAAACACCATCAGCATTATTTTGTATATGGAAAAAAACACACTCCTCTGTCTCACTTTATCACACACGCATCACCATGTAATGCACTTGTTGATGCTGGAACAAATACCAGAACAAAAAAGTCCAAAATCTATAATTTTCTAGAATAGGATCTGGAACAGGATCTGCCAGGATCCAGCACAAATTAACACTGTCTGTGCCTCACCTCGGCTTATTCCTCATCTTGACTAGGACTGAACACCATTCCGAGGAAAGGATTTAATCACTAGCCCCGTTTACATGTAGCATTGTATTCCGATTATAACCAGTTTAAAAGTCCAATCAGAATGAAAATGCTCCATGTCAACACCTCAATCGGAATAAAAATGCTCAAACCGATTGAAATTTCAGTCGGATTGAAGGGGGTGGAATAAACCTTTTCATGAACCGATCAAATGAAAAATTACACCATGTAAACGAGCTGATCCGATTACTTTGAGTGAACGTCTTTCTGCGCATGCCTGGTTTTGCGCCAGATAATTCTGTCAGCTAACATATGCCTTCTGTTTGTGACCCGATGCAAAAAACTATGCACGCTAACCATTACCATAGTAAACATGGTAAATATGAACGCTTAGAAATCAGCGAAATCAGACAAATCAAGAAATTAGACAAATCATATAGGTTATCATAATCCTGATTTATTTTATCTGTCAGTAGCCTACGTCTCGCCTCTTTATACCGGACTATCCTCTTTATCTCTGACTGAAAATATAACTGTATCCTTCTGGGAGAGAGTGCTAAAGCTCCTCAGGTAATATTTTTGGTGGCATATTTGTAGAAATTATCATTCTTTCTAAATGTGATGTAAATATGTGCTGTAACTAGGCTACCAAATAAACAGAAACAGACGCGACTGAATAAGTTGCGTGTCCTCTTTCTTTTGTGAAATAGACGTTCACAAACGTCATAAACGGTAAACCACTTTATTTCTGTGTGACTAATGTGCAATTTTGACACAAATTAATTCATTATGATCAATGTGTCGCTTTTTATTGGAAACCTGTGGTAAAACATCGATTCTTGGGTTTTAAATATTCAATTAATCAACAAAAATGCCAGCAAACGGTCGCTCTTGTTTTGCGATCACGCTGTTTCCAGTGATTTCTTTCTGATTAGTTTTCTGATAAAACTTCCATTTTGTTGGTGAAATTATGGATTTGTGTGACGTTGTTCCAGAGAGGCGTGTTTCGGGCGTGTTTTAAGTGAAGCGCTGTGGAGCTTCTGGCCCGACAGTGGAAACGCAGCAGATTTTGGGCACGGTGCTACTGGCCCGAGGATATTAGCCTGGCACGGCCGTTTAAAGCCCTGGCTCGCACTGGCCCGACAGTGGAAACGCGGCTAATGCCTACAACTAACGCAACGATTAAGTGATGCACCGGTTTAAGATTAAGTGATACATCTTCACAGGACTGAAAACGTGGAAAATAATGAGCTTCCAGATCCGGCAGACAAGTGTGCGCATGTCACAAAATGATTTCGATTGAAAGCGTCAGCACATGTAAACACCAGATCGGTTTAGATAACATCCCATGTAAACAGTCAACCGGAATCCGTCAATCAGAACGATCTTAATCAGAATAGCAAAAAAGTGTGCATGTAAACGGGGCTACTGATCTAGCAGCAGTTCCACTTCACCTAGAGGATACCGTACCCATCATCCCCGCCTTTCGGGAGGGGGGAGTTATGTAACGTTCAGTTTGGTTTCTGTTTAGTTTTCATGAACTTCTAGTTTGTAACGCTTTGTTTCCAGTGTTTCTTTTTTCCCCTCATGGTTTCTAGAACGGCTTCTTTGGTTGTCATAGCGACTCATTATTTGATTGATTTGATCCACTTGATCCTTGTTTTGTTTATTGATTTTGCTTGGTATATTGCCCTCAGTTCTGTCTGTTCTTTGTCTGGCATTGTTTGATTTAGCTCACATTGTTACGAGTGTTTGCCTTCATTGCATCTTTTGTTTTGTTTAGTATATAAAAGGTAACAGTGCTGCAAATTAGATCCTTTTTGCCTCACCTCGTCCTCTTCCTCATCCTGACTGTGACAATAGAAGGGTCACCACCTGCATGCCAAATTGCTGTCAACAGCTCTGTATGGCTGGACTGTGTGTTTTCACTGTATTGTCTTTTTTGTGATAAGAAGTGAAGAAGGGGGGTTTTCCCCACAGAGAGAAATGAATGTGTTGTCCTCCTCCAGGCAAAAAATAAAATAAAAATAAAAAATAGCACCTAACAGCTGTCTTTTTACCATGGCAAGATATCAGAAAAAAAGCAGCAAGAAAAAACACCATTGTGAATTCAAATGATTTAAGCAGTTATTTTTAAAAGGAAATTCTTCAAAACCTATGAAACGGATTACAGTTTTCCATCCTACATGCCAATGTCATGTGCCATTTTCAACAAGACATGCTTTATAGAGAGTGATCATTGGTATATCTGATATATTGCACTTTCAACTAAATGCCCTACTAAAATTGCCTTTTTATGTTAAATGACAAATATGTGTGGATCACAACCTGGAAAAAATAGATCTGCAAAACAATGGCAAAGAAAAATATCAAAGGTACCATTACTACATGAAGTAGTATGACAAGCATGCAGTGTCTGTCTTTTATGCAACTTAGTGGCTGCAAACCACTTTTTTTATGCAAACATTTTTCATTTTTCAAGTCATCGCAAGTAATTTTTTTTTCACTTTTCCACTGAAAAAATAAAACGACTAGTACTTTCGAAAAATATGTTTACAATGACATACCCCATAAATGATAATATACTGGCTTAAAAAAAGTCAATCTATTCTGCATAAGAGATCCCGTCAAGGTGGCTGCCATGTTGAGATCATTAGACCAGACAAACACACTTTCAATTGTTGAATCAATTCATTGTTTCATTCAAATCATCAATCATTCAAATTGTGTTTCTAAAATAGAAAATTGCATTGGTAGGGTTTTTAGCACAATGCCTCCATGCCAGTAGGCGTAACTAAAAAAGTTCAAGCCAAGATCACTGCGGTATCAGTTGTTAATGTTAAGAGCCAGTAAAACATAACTAAAGAAACTCTACACTAAAATTCCCTACACTACTCCACTAATATAGTCAACTGAATAAATGAATGAGTGAGCAAATTCAGACACTGAGTGCATCGGAAGTGCTGTAGATGCATCTTCTAGTGAGACTAGGGAATTCATTCAGAGCAACGAGGTGTTTTGAGGTGCATCGTGGGATTGAATGAGCATGCTCGATAATGTCCACAATGGCATCATATAGTGCACTATATATAAGAGGTGATTTTAGACACATTATTATTATCCCAAATAACTATAAATGGCATATGCAATATTCAGGTAATCTCTAAATAATCAGTTTAAAGTCGGCATGAAATGGAAGTTGCAATAGTTTTTTCTTCCCTACTGTGACGTATATCTGGGTGAAACAGCTTCTTGAAGAAGAAAAAAATTTAGGATGGGACTTGATTTTGTCCATTTGGAATTGATTGAATCGTTTAGGTTTGCATTTTTTAGTGACAGGTTGTGTCACCCTAGTGCCAGTAAACACGTCATCAGAGAAGAGGAGAAGAATAAAAAAATTTAAAAAAAGATGTGCATGGATAAATCATTTATAATAAATACTGCAGTAATCTATAAAAAAACAAAACATGAATGGTCAATTTTGATTTTATGATGACTTAAGATTATCTATAAATTAAGGCTCTGTATGATAAATCAACCAAATCCTTTTTGATCGGCCACTATAAATTCCACAGCTGCTGATGCAATAATTGTTCATGACATTTGATGATTTCTTCCATGGGGAAATCTTTGTTATGTACGTCCATTTCTTAGTTTGTTTACGTAAAGACACAGCTTTGTCCGTCATTTGTTTTGTTTTTTGAACGTCACCCCTAAATGTGAAAGATCATTCAACAAATCATAGGCCAGAAAGTGTTTAGTCACAGCAGAGGTTTCCCAAACTATGACAGAGTTCTCTTATCTTTGTTAACAGATAAATTGTTTTGCTTTACTACTATTTTTACCATGTTTGGAGCTTTGGAGACTGCTTTTCCTGGCTCCAAGTCCAAGTTACTACAGTTACTGAGGTTTGTTTAACGATGGGAACGAGTTCAGAGAGATCTCTCCTCAGACAGTTCTGTCTGTGTTAATGTCATTGATGGAAATGGTTTCTCCAGTGCATATAAAGTGATGTTAAGAAGGTTTTCTCTCAGGTGCCCTTGCTAATAAAGTCTTTAATGTGTAAGTATTAGTGTGGATTATGTTTCTCAAAATAATTACAACATCCTCATTACAACATGCGGGTCTATGACAAAACAATATTAACTGTGAGTTTCTTTGTGTATTCCTTTTCTTGTGGTTCCATCTGGATTTACTCTGGTACAGTGTGATGTTCAGGGTCATAGGTCAGCTAAAGGTTTGTCATTCTAACACACAAAGGGAAGGGAGAGAACAAAATAGAGACCTCATAGAGACAACCAAAGAGTTAAACTTTTCAAATGTAAAACATTGTTAGTACATGCATATGTCTATACCAAGAAATATTTCAGTATTAAAATATTTTTGGGTAGAGTCATATTGCAAACTTTCAGATATGTGACCCTGGACCACAAAACCAGTCACATGGGTAAATTTTTTTAAATTGAGATTTATACATCATCTGAAAGCTGAATAAATAAGCTTTCAATTGGTGTGTGGTTTGTTAGGATATGACAATATTTGGCTGAAATACAATTATTTGACAATCTGGAATCTGAGGTTGCAAAAAAATCGAAACATTGAGAAAATCGCCTTTAAAGTTGCCTCTTTATGTTCGCGCTTTTGCTGCATCTACTCACAAAAACATATTTACGGTAGGAAATTTACAAAATATCTTCATGGAACATGATCTTTACTTAATATTCTAATTATTTTTGCCATAAAAGAAAAATCGATAATTTTGACCCATACAATGTATTGTTGGATATTGCCACAAATATACCCGTGCGACATGTGACTGGTTTTGTGATCCAGGGTCACATATGACCCTGACAACCAAACACTTCACATACTGTAGAGGCCTATTCATTGTAAGATATCTAGTCAGAGAAGATACCACTTGCTCCACTGTGTATGAGAAAACAACTATAACAGAACATGCATATTTTTCTCTCTGCTTTTTCACTGTATTCAGAAAGCATATAAGACTAGAAATATTACTGCATTGGCTATTTAGCAACATTTCAATAAGTGCAAGCAACTTTTAGTGCATTGCTGGTTCACTTGAAGGCCATGGAAAGAACAATAGGGAAGACATTCTGCATATCCTGCTTTGTTCTCCTCTTGGACACAGTGTAACTTCAGATGTAAGGCTAAAGACTGAGAGTGAGGCAATGTTTTTAGTGTAAAGATTACAAAACAAAGCATACATTTATTTCTGTGCTTACAGAAGCTCTGTTCCAAAAGCTAGCTTCCTTATAAAGTCACCATGTAATCTTTTTATGGAATATTGCAGTATTTACTATATATGATTTATCCATGTGTAACAGGTCCTACTCGACCCGCTCTGAGCAGAATTTGAACCGGGGTCACATCTCTTACTGGCCTACGTCCATTACACACACACCCCTAAACGATGATCGTTTCAATAAGCATAAAAATACAAAGCACTCACACAAATATTGGTAAAATAGTGATGATAAAAAAAATAAAAAAAAACATTGTGTTGAATGACCTAACAAGGATGCTAGTGCGTCTGTCGGGATCAGGGGAGTGAGTTTTGCCTGCACAACTCTCACTGGCTGGCCTCTGTTACATCTGGAAACAGCTGAAAAAAATCTAATATATGACCCTGGACCACAAAACCAGTCACAAGAGTAAATGTTTTGAAATTGAGATTTATACATCATCTGAAAGCTGAATAAAAAAGCATAAGCTATCCATTGATGTATGGTTTGTTAGGATAGGACAATATTTGGCCGAGATACAACTATTTGAAAATCTGGAATCTGAGGGTGCAAAAAAAATCTAAACATTGAGAAAATCGCCTTTAAAGTTGTCCATTTATGTTCGCGATTTTGCTGCATCCACTCACAATCTTTTTTTTTTTTTACATATTTACGGTAGGGAATTGACAAAATATCTTCATGGAACATGATCTTTACTTAATATCCTAATGATTTTTGGCATAAAAGAAAAATCGATAATTTTGACCCATACAGTTGGCTATTGCCACAAATATACCCGTACGACTTGTGACTGGTTTTGTGGTCCAGACTCCAGGGTCACATATGAGATTTGCACCAGCGACCAACATGGCTACTGTTTGTGGAAAACCACGTGAAGTGAAGAGGTGAAAAGATGAGCCCAGCAAGTCACTAAAAGCTTGCTGGCATGATTTTCAGTGCAGTGACGCATTATTGATTTTCAGTCGAATGTAATGAAAAATGAATCTTCTGGTTAAGTGCTTTGGCGAGACCCAAACACCATGCAGATGTGGTAAACCATGATGTCATGGCTTTACTCTTCGGGATGTTGGAAGTCAAAACTTATCTGGGCCTGTAACCGCTAGACACACCTTGCATAAATTCATAAAAAGAGCTAAAAGTAATTTACATTTTCCAGCCACTTTATTTCCAGGAAACAAGCTTATGTCTGTTTCACACACAAAAAAAGGCTTGCTATTGGAATGAAAGCCAAAGGAAAATTGGTGGGTGAAACTGACCAGCGGTAGAGCTGCAGTCAAAACAAAGACTGAGGTGATGCAGATTTGTGTGTCTGGTTGAGTTCAAACACTAAAACGTTGGATCCCTAGAGTACAACGTCAACCAATTATATGTGAAGCTGTCCACTGACGTATTTTGCACCTGGAGTGGCTACATTTGTTTGGTCTGCTAAACGCAATGATGCTGAAATAGCAGAGTAGAAAATAAAATAATAAATGAATCGAGAAACATCAAAGAGTAATTCTCCTATATGATATTTGTGATAAAGCAGTGTTTTCAAAGCATGCACGACTGTTTAATTTCAGCTTTAAGATAAAGAGAGATGTGATTTACTAAAGCAGAGATGGCACAAACAAACGTACAATCTCGCCTTCTCGTGGGATAAGCTTACTTGTGCAAGTTTCTTTTCATCAACATGTGAGGTCAACGTTTGGTATACAGGGATGGGAATAATCCCCACTCCAGTCTAAAACAACATTCTCATGGTCATCTTTGGAAGAGCTTGCTAGGTTTTTTGCCAAGTTTTCATTGTCTCATTAAACAAGACAGTATCACGGCTTACTGTATGATTTGTTTGAAATTAGAGAAAGACCTCAAAGCGAACCACCCTATGTGATATTTGATAAAAGCTGATACGCCCTCGCGGAAAGCTTTTTCTAAATCAAGACCTGCTGAGCATGTACATGCTGCAGGCCAGAGGGTCGAGTGCGGTTATAATATCAAGAGAAACTGGGAGTGTGATACTCTTTGTTTTTGGAGACAATGAAGTCATGCGGCACGGTTTCACTTAAATTGATGGGTGACAGATTTAAAGACACTGAAATCGTTAAATTGTAATGGATTCTTTGTTGAATAAGCCAAACAAAAGCACAGAAATTATGATGGATTTTCAATCACCATCAACACTGCCAACATGCCTTAAAAAGCCTCTGAATAGAAAAAGCCAAAATGGTCAATTATGGGGACACGGTGTAATACTGGAAATCTTTCATTACCAGCCATTTCTTTTTGAAGGATTGAGTACAATTTATCATTAAACCCTGTGGTGTACAGTTTCTTTGGCTCTGTCTTGTTGCTTTGGAAGTTAGAGAGACAGAATATTTTGTATCTTTTTCATCATGGCATACAGAACCGGGACTCACTCGGATGTCACCCCTTGTATCGGAAACTATATAAAACATGCCCATCTCCACCTTACGATTAACTGACTCATGTATTATCATGTACACTAAAAAAATCTACATCATCAATATTTTACATTGACACTGACTGACATTCACTAGTGCATTCCTGTATTTTTTATTTACAAGATATGTTACTCTGGCTGTAATGTTGCACCTGGTCTACTGGCAAACAGTCCGAAAAGATCACCTCAATGATAAAGGCCCGTTTACACCAAGAACAATAACTATATAACAATAACTGTATTAGTGTCCACACCAACGGATGACAACATTGTGTTTATTTTAAGTGCACGCTGCAGTTTAAATGCTCAAGCTCTTTAACATCGGGTGGATTCTGATTTTTTTTTTTCTGAAAGTGATTTCAGTAATATCATTACTTTGTGTCTTTATTGTTATAGTGTGTGTGGACTTCCCTATTCTCAATTAGAATGATTATTACAACTTTATAGTTATAGTTTTCACCCTCAGTGTGACCAGGCCTTAAGTCTTCCCATACAAAAAATAAGTTTATTCAACTGTGGTATTAGTAAGCTTCTTGTAAACTAAAATAAGAAAGTACACTTTCAGTCTACTTTTTATGTACTTTTCAGAAATATATTTTATGAACTTCTCAGAAATATACTTAAAATTATTTTAGGATACCTGACTTATAGGTCTACTGACAGAAAAAATTCTAAGTAGGCTATATTTGGCCTATAATTGTACTCAATCTTTTGATCGAGATATACTTTAAAGTATAAATTAAGTATTCTAAGTATACTTGGCTTGTAGTTGTGTTTACTCTTTTGATTGAGCAGTCAATAAAATACTTTTTCACATAGTTTTACATACTGTCTTATAAACTTGCATTGTTTGAAAATATGTTCCTAATTCAAAGTATGAGAATTTGTGTGTAGTCCACTGGTAGTGGACATAAGAATTTACTTCAAATCTATTTAACTCTCTCCCCGCCATTGTCAGAATTTTCTGGCAATCCATGTTTTCACTGTTGGTAGGGGGCGCTATTGCGCATCTTCTAAAAGAGTACAGAATCTCTGGATCAAAAGACAGGCGAAGAAACATGAAACAAGCGTTAGAAGCATTGCTTATCCACATGTAAAATAACACGATCATCAAACATTATACAGCATATAAATCAAAACTGCATGACATTACTGAATGAAATGTCGACCCAGGGCGAGGTACAGGACTGTGAAGCTTTGGGGGTGTTGATGGACTCAATCTACTCAATCTAACACTAAAAACACGATTTTCTCACCTTTTTGTTCAAAATGTTCCTTTTTTTTAATGAAACTTACCTACTTTCAAGGATGATAAATATATTTGAACTTACTTAATAAAATGAACTTGAAGTATTTTTTGTAAGGGTTTCCTTATCCACTTGTCCTGTTGTCAGAAGCAGCACAAGTGCGTGGGGTAACTTACATCAGAAATAGGTTGAAGCATCTATCTATGGCGCTATGAAATGTGTCCGGTGTAGACAGCATCGCTGATTATCATGGTTTCTTTTTTTTTGTCACTATGTACTATTCCACTCATCCTGACAGTGACAGCTTAAACGAGTAGGTCATCATGAACAAGGTGGTCAGGTTTTTAGTTGAGTCAGGAAAGGGATCTTGGTGCGAGCCAACAGCTTTTGTCGCAACCACGTTTACAGTCCACTGCAGCGATAAAGTGACACTGAATTATTATCATTATTTGGTGGATTGTAATTAAAAGTTCTGTCAATGTGCTATACTGTATGGTCAATTAAAACAAAATAGAAAAGCAATTAATGTTATCATAATCATTCAGGTTATTAAAAATAACATTTCACAGAAGCACCTCTTTATTGAAAAATGTAACTAGTGGGATTTCATAGATTTCAAACTGAATTGTTTGCGCCAAATTTCAAAACCCTAAACTTTTATGAAGGTACATTCTTAGACAGACACCAGTCATCAGATACAAGCCAAACCAGGAACTTTAAAACAACCCGCAAATATTCCTCTACAGTTTGTTGACTTGACAGTTTTCGCAGAAGTTACATGATGAAAAAAACAGTGAGGGAATAAATCTCCAAAAACATTTTGATTATAGGAAAAGGATTTATGATAGTTAACATTTAAAAAACACAGGCCAACTGAATCAAGAACCTGCATATACAGTATCTGCTCTACCAATCACCATTATCTTGTGATTTTCAGCTGGACTGCTTACGGCACATACAGTAACAGACATACACATGCACAAGTTTATCCTGCTGCACGTGTCCATGTAGCTCATCTGGTAGCACTTGGCACTATAGCAACATTATATGGGTTTGAGTTCCGGAAAATTCACATACTAAAGCATGTAACTTAAATGCATTGTTCAACATAGGCTCATTGGCAAAAACGTGCTACTATGTTTGCAAAACTCAACTTACTTACAGAGCTGTATAGGTCTATACATTTATTTTACTACAGATTCCAGCTGAAATGACCACTGTTGGCAGTAAAACTCTAACAACTTATTTTTGCTATTTCACAAAAACTTGCTTGTTAGTTCACCTGGTACAACGTTGCACTTGCGATTTGAAGCACTTGGCTATGAGTCCTGTGAAACACAAGAGCTCAAAGACTCGTAGAAGCAAGACAAAATGGGATGGTAGCTTCAGCCAATGTATGTTTAGCTTATATTTGCTTTTGTTAACACTATCAGTTCGGTTTAGTGTTGGAGGTATGTTATTTTCAAACGTGATAGATCGCCAGTCACTGGTCACTTCATTTCCCAATTGCCGTGGCACGTACATCAACCAACATAATAATTTGTTACATTTATATAGCGCTTTTTCTGAGACCTCAAAGCGCTTTACATAGATGGGGGAATCTCCTCAACCACCACCAATGTGCAGCATCCACTTGGATGATGCGACGGCAGCCATATTGCGCCAGAACGCCCACCACACACCAGCTTACTGGTGGAGAGGAGACAGTGATGAAGCCAGTCAGTATATAATAAAACATTGCCAGATTCACGTTCTTCTGTTTCTGATAAAACTGAACACACTTTTAGCGCCACTCACTGGATATTTTACTTTCAAAGAGTATCACAAAACGTACAATAAGCAACACAATATCATTTTGCAGAAATTTCGCCACAGGCGCGTTTTTCCAATCAAAAAACGTTTGATTGCAATCCAATCGTTTTTTGTTGCTCTATACCAAAATTATGCTAAATATGCAAATACAAAGTAGACTACGACAGAAATTTTGCTGTTTTTTCCCCACTGCTATAAATGCCCATAATATATAGAGTAGGGTACACAGCAATAAAAGGGTGTTACATGACAGTCAAGTATGTAAGCAGATGAAAGTGTAATGAAAAGATAATGAATTCATATTTATAGAACATTTTATCAGATGCAGTTCCCATACAGGAAAATTGGAATCTCTTTTGCACAAAGTTTCTCTTCTTTTGTTTCACTTAAAAAAAAAAAAATCTCCATTTGAATCATCTCAGAGTTAAACAACACTGGGCAACTTGAATTAGAAAGTAAGTGCTGTAATCTTGACACAGACAGAAGTTTATAAAACACAATATTCCTTTCTTCATCCCCTAAATCACCTTGGACATACAACATTTTCTGCAGTCATCTCTAATATTTTTAGCCACGTGAAAAGAAACATGTACAAATAACAAAGAACGAAAGCCACACATCATTGGGGAGTGCATCTGACATACAACATTAAGTTAGAATTGCACATATGCAGCGTGATTTGGATACATGCTCTTGAATTAGCCATGACAGGTAGAAAACCTTGGCTAGGGAACAAGGCTGAAACCGCCAGCTGCCAAAGCTGAAAGTCATCTTTCATCTGCTGTCTAGACAGCCTCAGGCCCTCTTTAGCCGCAGCCAATCGGCTTGCTCATTTTCACAACCAAGGGAGATCTGCGAGACCACGCTGACCCACACTGCACACTTTTATTCCCACCAAGGCCAGACAAGAGATGTGCTCCAAAGCGACTATAAACATGTAAAATGTCAGATCATTCTGTCTTTCCTCCAACATTTATCTTCACAAACTAACCAGAGTACAATGGCATTTCAATTCAATGGATAGTTCATCTAAAAACCCAAACTGAATCTGTATGGTTTTCTTTCTTCTGTGGAATGTACAATTGACTGAAACATTCTTCAAAATATATATTTTTTTGTGACAAACGTTACATTAAACAAACATTAAAAATGTAGTCTTTTTGGCAACTAACTGAAATAGGTTTAAGTTGAACTGGAAGTTAATACAAACTAAAACTTAAAAAATAAATATAAATTGAACCTAAATTATAATAAAATAAATAAATAAAAATAATAATAAAAATGACAAAACATATAACTCAATTGCAATGTTTTTTAACTAAAATTAAAATGACAACAATAGAAGCTAATTCAAAATATTAATAGGAACAATAATAGGCTAATACTAAAATAACTGACCTATACTCTTGGAACCGTAATCAAAATGTAGTTTTTGTACATGTCTGTGATTTTGTACATGTATTTGTGCTTGATGTTGTATTTATGGACAAATTCGTTCTCAGAAGAAGAAAAAAACCCTCTAAGTTTAGGCCTTGGGAGCATTTCATGTTTACTCGTCCCTGCGGCGTTTACATCAGAACCTCTTGTGAAATGTCTGAGGATGGCCACGAAGCCAACTGCCCCCGCGCTTATAAGGTCCTGGCATCAAAGATGGCCATAAATGTCTTATATATATATGAGTGAATATTTTGACTGTGCAGGAATGTAGTATGTTAAAAATAGATATAGTAGCATGGAGATGCATGATCATGTTCCCACACCTCAGCTTTATTTGCTGTGGACTGTTCACCCTCCTAACGTGCAGGTGTTGTTTCTTATATCTGTACAAGATGTTTAATACGTAGCTCGATGTAGTGTCTAGATTAAAGTTATTATGGGGATTCCTCTAACTGCACCAAGGTTGCAGATAGACGTGGCTTTGTATAACACTGTTTACACTTGATCTCAGTTTAAGAGCTCACTTTTGTATGTGCACTTGTCAAACCTGACAATGAGATTCTTTGAAAACCCAGAAAGGCCCATGTGAAAGCATGTATCTAGACAACATGCTGGGAAAACATCTTTTCTGGACCCCTTTTTCCTCGTCTGATCAGAGCGTTTGAGACAGACACTAGTTGCTTTGAATTTATGGAATTATAGTTTAAACTGAACACTATCATAAAAAAAAAAAACATCTTATCCTTTGAATGGCACTTTAATATCCATATTCTTCTTAAAGTCCCCCTATAGTCAATCATTTTATCCCTAAAAAGCTCATCTTTGATCACCAAAATGACATATTTAAGCATTTTTCTTGAAAAAAAATTATTCATGCCTTAAAATAGCTTGAATGTAACTGTACACCCTTGCCTCATTTAGTATACGCGGTTCTATGAATATGCAAATTAGCCCCGTCTCCACTCACTCATGCCAGCTCAGAGATCCACTTGTCACACGTTGACGTGATTGGTTACAAGGTAGTTTGTGATGTCAGGAACACCAGCGATATCAAACCGCGTTTTTGAGACTGTCTTTGGTTCACTGCAGTTTTAAGGAGAAAATACTCAGCAATGGTGTTGACTTATGAATTTGCTCATGGTTTGTCTTAAAGCATATTAAAAACACCACATAGACATATAAACAATATTAAAACCTTGATTTTCACCACAAGGGGACTTTAACAAAATTACAGGACAGTGCAAGAGAAGACATTTTTGCATTTTCCAAAATCAATTATATGCAGTAACATCTAGACAAAAGTTGAGCATGGCCAGAAAACAATGTGAAACATATGGGCATTTCACAACACACGCCTATGACGTGGATGAGCCACTATGTATTGACACTCCACCTTATGTTTACATCTAAATTGATCTCAATAAGAACTGGATGTGCCAGTTTTTGAGAACAAAACTAATGATTTCCATACTGGAAAAGATCACTGAGATAAGTCTGGTCCTTTCGATGACTACAAACAAAAACAAATGATCAGTGACTGTTCGAATCAAATCACCGGTTCAGCGTAGCTCTCAAATTCGAGCCCTGAGGGCAGACGCTGGTTTTGCTAGTCTCGAGGCAGTGGTGTTTTAGTTTCATTCACACACCGATGACTGCTAAGTGATTTTCCTAGACATGCTGTTCCCTGCCAGAGAAGAAACTAAAGCCTTGGGGTGGAGTTCACAGCTGTGAGTCTGTGTCTAAACACATGGGCCGAAAGCACACTGATGAACTCCATGATGTGTAGCCTCTATTGCGTCTAACCCTGTTGGCATCAGTAGGGCTTCCACGAGGCCGCGGAGAGGGATCGCGAGGGGAAACTTGGAATGAGGCAATAAGAAAATAAATGTTTCGTCTGAAAAAAGTGGCCTTCTTCAAAACAGTTCTCTACTCTCAGTCTATCCCTCACAAATGAGAAGTGATTGTTTGTTTGACTGTGTGATCATTAACCGTGGTCTAATTACCTGGGGCAGTGGTGACTGTTGATGTTGTAGATTAGCTTTTGGATTCGATAACATGGGGAGAACACATTTCTTGATGGCTAAGTGAAGTTCCCTTGTCAAAGAAGAATCCTCGGTCGAATAGTGAGACCACAGACATCTATTCTGTTAAATGTGATGGCAGAAGCATGTGTGGTGTGCATTAATGAACATCTGTCCAGGAGTGTGCATCAGTAAAACCAGAGCAGGTGCAGTGAGGTCATAGTAAAGGCTGTTTATTAGTGTCTTCATACTGAATTTGGATTAGCCTGTTGATGTTTTTGATGTAGGGGGAGAGTGAATTTGCTTTGACTGTGGATGTTACCTGACTTGTGGCTTAATGGCACAATTGACAAAGTTTCCTTAATATACTAAAGCTGTGGTATATGTGGGATCATACCTGCCCCCTCAATGCCTCATGTGTACCTGCATGTATGTACTGTATATGTACATGTGTGTATATATTCTTTCAGAGTGGTGTACCAGTCTTGACATATGGAGTAGATCTAACATTGTTTTCCCACAGAGAGCACAGACTGTCTCATAAAAACCAGCAGCTCTCACAACGTACTGTAGTTGTATATTGGTTTAATTTCTCACAATTGTAGCTTGTGAAGGCTATCACTTCCAAGAAAGTTTGGAAACCACTGGCGTTCGTGGGGAGGAGGGGGCTGCTTCTGCGTCACGTTGCTTTAATTTGTCCTCAGGCTGCCAAAGAAAATGATTAAACTGCTGAGGGGGTTTTGCTCTTGGCTCGCCAACTGCTGTGGCACACTATATTGGCTTGACGCTGAACAAGTGCAATCTGTACAATTTAATGAATTATTATAAATAAGACAAAGAAAATAAAGTTGAGAGCAATAGCCCTAAAGTATAAAAACCACTGGACTTCATCCAGCCATTCTTGAATGTCCTAATTACTTGACCATTTAAGACAGTGTAAGACTATTGTTGAATTGTAACTACATACTTTATGGTGCAGCCTAACTGACAGACCTTTATACCAGTTTATAGTCTATAAAAACAAACTCAGCTTTAATATATACACATGCTTTTACATGACGTATTGCATTTGCAAAAGAAGAATAACAAGAATATATGTAATATGCATATGCAGTGCATATGGATGCTAAGCATAATAAGGTAGAAGACACCCAGGGACTGTAACATGACTTGAGTTGTATTATACGACAGTCCTCAAATCTGATTGGTCGAGCAGCACTCCAAGAGTGAGACTTTCACTATTTGTATCACCCCACTTGTCTGTGTTTATTCCAGAAGGACATAGTTTGTGAACTGGTGGTTCGTGAACACTTTTAGGCATACACTCGTGAACGTCCCTAAGCACTTCCCCTCGGGGGAATCCCCACCGCCATTTTTAAGTGTGTTCAACTTCGTCAAGTGGACGAGGGAAGTTTATTTGGAGAGACGCTCGATCCCTCGATTTTGACCGAGTGAGCGAGTCAACTCAACATGTACACTTCGGGCAGAACCATAGACCCCAACACACCATGACTGTGACGTCACAGCAGATCACACTTCATTTACTCCCACCCCACACAACTCTAGTGTGTAATATTGGAGTTATTTTGACATTTAGCCGCATTAAATACTTGTAGTAACCTTAAGCTGACTGTTTTTTTAAACAGTTATTGTTTATTGTATTGTTATCATTATCGTTTGTGTATTTTTTAATCCATTCCAATGTGCTACTTTTCCTTTGTTTTTCTATACACGTGCTAGACGGACGTGTTTGACCGTTGCGCTCAAGCACATGAGTGCCGCGTTTTTCGGAAGCCGTGTCAAGTTAAAAGAATTTTCCACTTTTACATGCAGCGCCGATCATCAATGTCAGTTCCAAAACAGTGAACAAATCAGAAGACCCCAGAGGCGGGGCAGTCATTGCAAGCTTTTGTTCACAGTAGCAAGTTAGCATGGCAACTGTTGTGTCAGAAGATGGGGTGAACCCAGTCAGATCTCTGTCCTGTCATTCTCTGAACAACAACAGTTTTTATCAAGGTCCAGTAAGATAATTTTTTTCCCCCGTCAAAAATATTAGCTATCTATTCTGCTGTTTGGCTATTTTCGTTATTGCATCACGTCTCAAAAGCGCGTCTCGAGACCTTCGAGTTTTGCACTGCACTTTTTAAAAAACCATTCCTTAGCACTGCGTTTTAGACGCAAAGACGCGTTCTGTGTGAACAGCCCCTTAGGGTGTTCCATTAAACACATTGCAAGGGTTCCGCCAGTAGTGGGCATTCATAGCCTGGAAATCCAGACCTAAATCTAAAAGATTAATGGTCTGGCGTCGACTAGTGAAACTCGGCCAGCTCGAGGGGCGGCACCAAGCATGCATTTGAAAATCTCACTGCATGCAATTGGATAACACTACGACCAATCACACCAATAAACCCCATACGCTTAGCTACTAGCGGAGCTAATTGGTAGATTAGACTCTTACCGTATCCGGTCGGCAAAACAGCAAAAACGTCCTTCTTGCAAAGGAACGATTCGAGCGGCGTCTTTTGTTCCTGTTTTAGATAAAAAGCCAAGTCTAACTCGTTCATTGTAGCAGCCAAAGCCGTTTCAAACAACTGGTGTTCATCCATAGCCATCTTGCAATGTTTACTAATGACTTCGACATCACAGCGCTGTCGTCATCTGTTTAGCTCGCCTCTGGCCCGCCTATATCAGATAACCCGATGTGATTGGTGCAGCTCAGATCGAGGGGCATATTTAATGAGCATCATTATTCGACACCAGAGTAACTCGCTGAGCAAATTCAACTTGTGCTCTTGCGAGAACGCTGGATTACCAGGGTAGGGCATTCATGCAACGTAAGCTGATTTATATCCGAGTGAACGAGATGGAGAGATGAAAGCCAGGGAAGGGCATAAAAATAACTTACATGCAGCCCTGTGATACAAATTAGTCACTGAATAATTCACTCAAGTGATTTGTTTAAAAAAAGCTGAATAATGCAATAACAAATTAAGTGATAAATAAATTCCTGATCATTTTTCCTTATTAGTTGTAGGGTGGTAAGTTGTAACAACAGCAGCACTCTTTGTTCTTGATAAATAATTGACAATTTAGGGATACATTGTAGATTTCTAAATGACTGTAATTTGAAGTAAATGAATATGGGGCTGTCCAGCACTAACAGTTTTAGATTTTTAAACTAAATTAATTACAACACTCCCTGGTTTAATACTCATATATTTGTAAATTTGGAGATTTTTATTGGCCATTGCAATGGACTAAGCTGCATTTTGGGGTCACGGGAATATTCACTTGCTTATCTTGTGTTTTCTTTTCTACTCACGCCAGCTGTGCAAACTAAAAGCAGATGTTTTGATTAAGCTTGCTTGGATCTGCCAGGAAATGGATAAAAGAAACGCAGTATTACGTCTCAGATGATGTCACGCTTCAGGTGACTGATGGGGCGGAACCCCGCGCACCTTCAAAGCCGGAATACTTCCTGAACCGGTACCTCAGCCGTATAAAAACCCGCAGCGCGTCTGAGCAGGGAGAGGGAGAGAGAAAGAGCTCGCAGAGTTCACAAAGACTTAAAACAAAGCTGCTACTGGACAGATTCAGTCAAATAGGCGACGTGTGTATATCCACAGGCTGCTCTAAAATCTCTGAGAAGGTAGGGACATTTGTGTTTACAAGATATCTTTTATTTAATTAGATTGTGTGTTAAATTGTTGTGTAACGTGTAGACAAATGTCCGCATGCTCAATGTTGAACGAATAGCTCATTTGAAAGCATTTTATTTCTATTAGTGCAAATTTAGTGTCAAAAACTTTTTGTAAAATTAAAACAAATTAATATGAAATTGATGTAATCAGCTATATATATATATTTTTCTTTTATCCATTTCCTGGCAGATCCAAGATATATATATATATATATATATATATATATATATATATATATATATATATATATATATAAAACCAGATTTTGTTTTTCTGATACTAGTATTGACACTGTTACTATAATTTACTTCACTTTTACTATTATTTACTTCACTTTTACAACCAATATTAATTAAATTCTGAATTCTGAAAACTAATACATTTGAATAGAAATTATTCTGTCAAGTTAGAAGAAAAGATGTTATATTGATGAGCATGTTTTTTTTTTTTTCAGTATTGTCTCTATGGTACAGTGAAGGTTAATTGACATTATAGGTTTTAATGCGTTCTCTAATAAATGGGAATCATTTATGTTTCACAGGCAGATTCTGCAAAAGGAATAGCAACCTCTCACCACATCTCAGCCATCAATCATGAATGAAATTCGTTTAGCTATCGACATTCTGCTCTTGTGTATATCCTGTGGAGCAAGTGCACTGGCAGCCTTCAATCCCACTGCATCTTCATCTCTGCCAGCAACCAATTTCACTGATATTGAATATCTCACTGAGGCCGCAAACCTTCCCAAAACCAGACGGAAACGTTATATTTCCCAGAACGATATGGTCACTATTCTTGATTACCATAATAAAGTCAGAGGGAAAGTTTTCCCCCCAGCTTCAAACATGGAATATATGGTAAGTCACTTATAATAATTACCAATTAAAAAAATGAGTAGCCTGTGATACAATCAGGAACTATTTGAAGAAAAAAAAAGTTCTGCTTGTTTGAACTTTTGGTCTGCACCCTCACGGCAGTTCATCGGGTTCAGTTGTTTTATTTATTTAATTGTATAATTACCTGGCATTTTGCCTGGAAAGCACATTGCTGCTGTTGTAGCTGGCCACGTGAACGTTGCACATGTTACTGCACTCATCACAGGATACAGGAATGACAAACTTCTCTGTGTCCTTTTGGCACCAGCAGCTGTTGAGCAGATTTAATTGGCTCAGACCACCAGAGTAGATCCTCTCCAGCGTTATCAATGTGTTAAAACTACAGCCAAGCACTGAAATACTTTCAAAAGTGCACAGTCATGGGAAATGCTGTATTAGATATGTTTCAATGGATCTAAATGTATTGTTTGAACTCATTCTCTGATTTTACCATGATTAAAGGGGTAAAGATTATGAAATGGTCTACTGTGTTAAATAGTTTAACCACATTTTCCAGCATAAAATGTACATCCGTGGTTAATGACTTAAATCACTCAGGAATCAATCAAATGTGTTAATATTTGGGGCAATTTTGCTTTTAAGCTTCATTTTATGGGCAGAATTTGTACATCATGCTCCCTTAAAAAAACATTATGATGCAATGAATAATTAAATTTATTTTAGAAGACTGATGAAAGTGTATTTCATGTCTCAGGTCTGGGACGACACTCTTGCAAAATCGGCTGAGCAGTGGGCGTCTACATGCATTTGGGAGCACGGTCCTCGCAATCTTCTTCGATTTCTGGGTCAGAACCTTTCAGTTCGAACAGGAAGGTATGCATCTCCACCCTCAGTCCCAGTTTGTGATCAGTGATGTTTATTGTACCAATGGACGTTTAGGCTTGAAAGACCAAGCTAAGCATTTCATCAAAACATAATGAGATTTAGTGGTATGTTTGGATTGTTTACAGGTACAGATCCATTCTGCAGCTGGTGAAGCCCTGGCACGATGAAGTGAAGGACTATTCTTTTCCCTATCCTCGAGACTGCAATCCCAGATGTCCTCTTAAGTGTTATGGGCCAATGTGCACTCATTATACACAAGTGAGTTGATTTAAGATGGTCTTTGTGTAATGAATTTCTTCAGGTATACTACCGTTCACAGTTTGGAGTCAGTAAAATGTATTTAATCTGAAAGAAATGAATACTTTTATTTAGCAAGGATGCATTAAATTGATCAAAAGTGACAGTGACAGTAAAGACATTTGAAATGTAACAAAATATTTCTATTTCAAATAAATATCACGACTTCCTCAAAAATATTAAGCAGCACAACTGTTTTAAACATTGATAATAACAGAAAGTGCTTCTTGAGCACCAAATCAGCAGAATAAAATGATTTCTGAAGGATCATGTGACACTGAAGACTGGAGTAATGGCTGCTGAGAATTCTAAATATTTTAAAATGTATTTTAAAAAAGAATACGGTAATTTCATTATAATGCTGTTTTTACTGTATTTTTGATCAAATAAATGCAGCCTTGGTGAGCATGAGAGACTTCTTTTAAAAACATCTTACTGACCACAAACTTTTGAACATCAGTGTTTATCATTTTCATTTGACCATTTCTCACTTGTTGCTTACGTTTTACCAGATGGTGTGGGCAACCTCGAATAAAGTAGGATGTGCCATCCACACTTGCCATAATATGAATGTTTGGGGTTCAGTATGGAAGAGGGCAACATACTTGGTGTGCAACTATTCTCCAAAGTAAGTATATGTTTTCTGTTCTGTAGCTTAACTGCAGACTCCAGAACACTTTTCACTAACATAATTAGGCTAAGCTAGCAATTTGGCACTCCTCTGTTAAAAACATTTTTTGACATGGACATCCAGGGGGCTTTCTGGTTCAAAGACTTAGACGACCTCTCACATTCCTGCTGCATGTGGAATTTTAGCAGAATTCTGCCTCTAATTCCAGAATCAAAGCACCATGATCTTGTGTGGCTGGCAACTTGTGACTGACATGTGACCTCGTTCTTTCAGTCTAATTGGGCAGCGCACTTGAAAAAATTCTTAGGCTACTGCAGAGCAAGTTATTTTTAAACTCTTGTAAAGACCCGACTTACTATCTGAGAACTAGTTAAAGTAGATCCGGATTGATTTAAAGCATGTCTTCTCATGGAATCAAAATAGAAACGCAGTTAAAATGGGAATATGAAATCTAGTTGTTGTATGCTTCATGTCAAAGCTAATTTCAAACAGTTAAGTTTAATATATCTCACTGGTCAATGTTGATACTATTGTTGTTTACAGGGGGAACTGGATTGGTGAGGCCCCGTATAAAGTAGGTGTTCCTTGTTCCACGTGCCCTCCGAGCTATGGAGGATCATGCAGTAACAACATGTGCTTTCCTGCTGTGAACTCAAATTACCTGCACTGGTTCAAATGAACACACAGACAGAATGCACATGCCCCATTACAGAGACACTGTCCCTCATGGGAATTTGCACAACATTCCTGCATCACCCTGTTTTTTTAATATTATGGGCCATATAGGACCGTGGGTTGCAAGGCAGCAAGTTTTTAAAGACATGTACATAACTTATTTTTCAGTGTTTATACCATTATATTGTTTTGTGTATGTACCCATTTATAGGAAACTTATTTATAGTTTATTTCCTGAGAGGGACTCTACTGTGATCTGTCAAGTCAGGATTGGTGCTTACAGTACTCAACCGTAACTGTATTCAGAGATCACGAGGTGCAGTTGCCAAAATTCCCATCAGGCCTTGTTAGCAAGTCTAACATTGTGCGTTGTCTGTAGTCCCAGACTGTTCCTAAATGGATAATTCACCCAAAAATGAACATTCTGTCATAATTTACTCACCCTCATGTCGTTTTAAACTCTGTGGAAGACAAAAGAAGACATTTTAGAAGAATTTTTCAGCTGTTTTTGTCTATTATGGAAGTCTTGGACCCCATTGACTTTTCTTGTATGGACAGAAACTGCTGAAACATTCTTCTAAATATCATCCCACAGATGATATTCAGTTATGATTTACTCATCCTCATGTCGTTCCAGACCTGTATGACTTACTTACTTCTAAAAGAAAGGAAAAGAATGTTGCTAATGCTGAAGCTGTTTGGTTTCTGACATTCTTCAAAGTATCTTCTATGTTCAACCAAAGAAACAATGTTTGTAACAACATGGGGATGAGTAAATAATGACAGAATTGTCATTTTAGGGTGAACTATCCCTTTAAGTCATATGATGTCATGTCTATTAACCCTGGTGGTTGACTTTTGGTGCTTCAGAAGAAATGTTAAGCTAGTTTTTCTTGAACTGGGCTCAGACGATAGAACTTCACTGGTTTGAATATACTCACTGGCATCCTTAGTAATGCTTTGCTTTGGGTCTTCCCTCTTGGAAGGTTTCCACATGCTTAAAGCTTACAAGCGTGTGCTTGGGGCTTAGAAATCGTGGATTAGGCATCATTTGGAAAAACCTCTGCATTTTGCAATCCCAGAAAGAGCATTTAGTGAGATGGCTAATCATGCTGTACCCACATGAAATGTTGAGGCGGACCTTTAAGTGCACCTTATAATGTTTTTTAAATGTATTTGTATTGAAGACTGTCATTATTTGTGATTTTTACCAGTTGTACATACATGTATTATGAATTCAGCAGTACAGTCTCTACAATGCATGCATAATAGTGGCACGTTATTGCATTGTATTGCACTGTGTTGATTTCACTTGTTTCTTTTTTGTTTTTTTTTAACTGCATCACACAAGCACTTGGGGAAATCTATCAGGCACTGCTCTGCATATGGAGGGGATATAAAGGGCTATTTATCCCTTCCCCTCCATAGATTCATAATGTTCAACATGACATTGTTTATAGAAATGGTATTTTCTGGTAAATTTAGTTCTGTAAAATATAATTTTTAATGATGTCATAGACTGCATCTTTTCATTGTGTTAATGTGTCTTTGTAAACCTCTGAAAAGTAGTTATGGAGCTGGATTAAATGACCATAATGTACATTTGTGTATTTGCACCTATTGTGGCAGTAACAATTTATTTATCATCTGAAATAAGCTGTACATAACCTTTTTTATACAAATCTCTTTTTTTTAATATAAATTTTGTTATTTAAACCTGTCATTTTGTGCCTCATTGCAAAGCAAAACCATTCAAAGGTTTGGGGTCAGTACGATTTTAAGAAACTAATAAAAAATGTTTTCAGCATGGACACATTAAATTGATTAAAAGTGGCATTAAAATTAAACTGCAACTGTTTTCAAAATTGATAATAAGAAATGTTTCTTGAGCAGCAAATCAGTAATGATGCTGAAAATTCAGTTTTGCCATCACTGGAATAAATAAAATTACAAATATATGAAAATAGTAAACGGTGTTTTAAAATTGTAATAATATTCACAGTATTACTGATTTATTGTGTTTTTGATCAAATGCAGCTTTGATGAGCATAAGAAACTTTTTTCAAAAACATTAAAAGATCTGATCTGAAGGGCAGCTCTCAAATAACACCCATTACAACAGATTTGATGGTGAGAGTTTTGGATCAAGATTATATGTTGAAAGAGACATCACCAGTGCTGGATGAGGGTTGAAATGATTTTGGACATTGCCCACAAGCAAAAACAAATACATTCAAACCAGAAAAATCTATTTTTATTTGAAGTATGTGTTTCATAGAAGTAGGCTATAAACAAAACAAGAGCTGATAGTGATTATGGGATCTTTTGAACTCTTTCTCATCCCTGTTTCTTTTGGTGCTCCGTTTACAATTTCACTAAGCACTGTAAGTGTAAGACCTCTTCCTTGATATGAAAAGGTTACAAGTGTATCTTAATAAGAAAACCTTGACTTTGGCCTAGCTGATTCCCGTCTTCTAGACAAACAATATGTATATGATCTTAGTAAGAGGGGCCCTCAGTTCTGTAAAGGAGCGAATGAAACCGATGAACTCTGTGAAAGCTACAGGCTCCACCTCATGCACTCATTTGGGAACGGGTGGGGCGAGCAGGCAGACAGACTCTCACCGCTACCAAATTCAGCAGATTTGGAAGAAGTATGCAGATATCACAGGGAAATATGATGCCATAAATGTTTTGATCTATTGGACAGACACAGCTGTTCCTGTACAGACTTCCAGCTGTAAGAAGAGGCGGAATCCTGCCAATGCCGTACAAAGAATAACAGTCCATCATACTTAAAAAAAGAAAAAAGAAAAAAAAGAACGCATGGTATGCAGTAGCTGTGAAAAAAATATGCCAAAACATTAAAAAGGTAGTGTTTCACAGGAAGGATGAAGTGGGTGTACAGTAATTCTGAATGGCTATGTCAGCTTAAAAAAATTGACTCTATTTGCTACCTTTCTTACTGGTTTTACTGCACGATTCATCTGTCCATATTATTCAAAATAAAAATGTGTTAATCTTCATAATCTTTAATCAAAATGTAATAACTTGCACTTCCTCTCAAACAACTTTCCTTTCCCACTAACGTCAATCTGACGACATGGACAGGGAAATTATCCAAATGTGTCATCCGCTTATCTCCAACTACCTGTCTGCAGTGACGGCAACTAGTGTGGCAAAACAGAAATGGTGGCAAAGTCCATTTTCACCCCAAAACTCTGATCCCCTTCCTTTACCTACACGCTGCCATTTTGGTTGTTGCTCTTAGTCTTTATTTCACATATACAACAATGCTAAATAGGTCCCTTACATGCAATCTGCATGCAGTCACATCATTACTGCATGGCATAAGCTGATTGGCCTCTGGTCATCCTGCAGCCAATAAGATTGCTTGCTCAACATTTAAAAAATGAAATGCACCCTCTTAAGATAAGTGAATGGTATTTTATTGTTCCAAATCACTAAACAATGTTGCATGGTCTGCAATGCATTTATCAATTAATAAATGAAGCAAACACACACGTTCAAAATCATATTTAGTGTTATACGTGTTGTGCAAGGAATGAATAATTAAGCATACAAGCAAGCAAGAGAATATGCTTTAGTCAACAACAGCAGTAAATACATGTTTAAAATCATTTTTGATGTATTGCAAGTTGCAAATGAGGCAAAAAATAAATAATTTAGTATATAAGCAAAGCCATGAGAGCATGCATTTTGAGTCAACATTAATAACAGCAGTAGCGGGAAGACAACTTTGTTGTGAGGTTACAGGAAAGCATAGCTTGCATGAGAATACATTTGAACTGAAATGAGGTATTTTTCATTAAAATTGAATGTGAAGGTTTGCATGTTACCCTGTAGTTTGCTGTTTGTCACATGACCATACTTTTGGATAGGCTGTTCAGACAGCAAAATATAAATAATGCATGTACTGTAGCATGAACTCTTGCTCAGGTGGTTGTTGGGGGTTATTTTCTCCATCTCTCTCAGCTTGCAACATAATCATTTGCTTAAGTCAATATAGTGCGTGTTCTGATTTGGTAAGTTAGAGCCATATTGACATCCAGGTACACATTGCTAAAATCAGGAGTAGGCTAAATAATTCTGGGGTTCTCAAGCCCAGATACAGACAGATCAAGTCACTAGATCTTAAGCCATTTGGCTTATGGTTCTCATGGCTCTTTGGAGCAGCAACATACTGTATGTTTTGGTGATATATCTGCTTGTGTTGAAGGGCTGTAGTGTCCTATTGTCTAATGCAGCAGCGTGTTTTACATGCATGTGTATTGTCATTCTTCTTTGTTCCTGCTGTATGACACAATGAGAGCATTTCGTGTCAATTATGGCGAAAAAAAATTAACAAAATTCTAGCTCTGAAAACAGCTAACATAAAGCAAAAAATAAGGAATAAATATTTAAAGGTGCATTGCGCAAGTCTCTGAGTTTTTGCAGAACTATGCCCCCTCTGGCGGCAAGCGAAACTGCAGCCAGAAGTGTGCACGCTCACGGACAAAAGTTTTCTTTTTTTTTATCTTACGTGGAGTTTGCGTTGGTGTTTGAAATGAACTACAAGCCGGTCTCTTAGAATCCATCTTCTACGGAGAATGGCGGCGAATACACAAACCTGCCAGACAGCCAGGTGAGCGTACCGTGAACGCGCATGACGTCACGTCCAGTCTAAAATTCCGGCCCGAATCCCTCTTATTTATTTTACTTTACAGGATTATAGAGACAATCTCAGTGATCAGAGAAGGGCTCATTCAGCCCATCAGGCAATTGTTTAAGCATGTATGGGTTAGAAAACGGGTATTTTTAACATGAAAAGTTGCTTAATGCACCTTTAAACTTAAGATCTGATGTTAAAGTTTGTTTGTAGGACATGCCACCATCTTGTAAGCGACTTGAAATGCTGTGTTTCACTGAAGTCAGAGTTGATCGATCTGCTTCAAGTACACAAGTCAGATGTACGACTCCAGATGGGTTTTTTTCCAAGTAGGAGGTCGGAAAAATCAGAATTTTGAGTTGTTTGGAATGCAGCATAAGACCTGCCACACATGACACGGATCTGACATGCATGCTATTTTCTCCCTACTCTTTACGGTCATTTACAGCTTTAACAGATTTAAGCCTGCTTTCACTAGACTACTCGCAAAACCGGGTATTTTGACAATTCTATGTTTTGTGCATTCAAACAGGTGTGAATATATAATAGTTAAAACCTGTGCGAGTTACAAGATTCATTGTGTACTTGTTTGTATCTAACATAAATTCGTAATACATTTTTACTACAATAACATTGTCCATTATAGACCAACCTAAATTTGTGTCACAAAATTCTGATCTCAAAATGTATGCAAAACTGTAAAATGTAACTGAACTAAACAATAAACTACTTTTTTGTGTGTTTATATAATAGGGTCTAATTAAACTCTACATAGGACAATCAGTCTGGGGATAGGGTGGATTGAATGGATGGGTCTAACTGAAAATCCATTTTCACTTGGAAATACTTCACGGAAGTTAAATATATTGTGAACAGGGTTTGACATTGACTTAATTTAATTTATTCCATTATTTTTAACTATATAACTCGTTATTAATCAAAGGTTCTGTTGAATAAATTTCTAATCTGATTTTACACTTGCTTCATTGTTTCATGCCTCATTACGTTTATACAATGCAGCTCTGTTTTGCTCTCAGGTCAAAATGACAAATAGTATGCATTGTAAAGTCCAGCTCAAGTGGTAATGTTTCATGTCTTTAAACAATGAGTCATGGACCCAAGACTGTAGCTGCAATAAAAATACCCCACCTGTGTGAATTACAAGATTTACTGCGCACTTGTCTGTATCCAACTAAATCTATTTGACATTATTATTTGGGTCACAAAATTCTGATCTCATATCTTCATATCAATGCAAAACTGAATTTTAAAATGACATTTTTTTTAATTTTTTTTATGAAATACAGAAACATTATGGCTTTAACTTTCATCATGATTCATCATAAGAGAATGTGAGCTTTAAGCAATTTTTTGCAAGCATGCCCTCAAACTCTTTCAGCTAAACATCAGGTGAATGTGGCTCATGCTGACGGCAGACCAGAAGAAAGATCCAGTGTGTCTGGCTTGAGACTATGGATGACAGACCAACAACCTGCTGATGAAAACTTGGCTCCCGCTCGTTTTCTTTCATGTCTTCCGGGAGCCATCGCAGATAGCATTTTTTAATCCTTTTAATGCTTTTTCTCCTTCACTCTCTGTCTTCGCAATTCCCTCTGAGGAACCAACAACAAATCTGTTCATTCGACCGCCGCCCCGCCTCTCCCTCTCTCAGCGCCTCCTTCCTCTCATCTGAGGTGGCTAAGTTCAGACTGGCCTCCACTGTCCTTGGCCTTTCCTCTTAAACACTGTCCCCACTTTCCATGATTCTCAAGAAAAAAAACAGCTGTTAATCATAATGGAGCTTTAAGCTTTCATAATGCTTGCCAAATACTGCTTGGAAGAAAGCTTGTACATTCATTTATGGACGCTATCAAAACTCACCTTTTAATTCTTGGGGGGGGGGAGGGGGACGTGGTGAAATAGAGGGTGACCGAGTCTGTGGAGTAACATCCTGCATCTGGTGCTCTCCACAGCTAGATCTGGTCTGCTGCAAAAGCAACAGAATGGACTGTAAACATCCCCTGTGCAATGCCAATCCATCTCTCCAAATGCAGATGTTGCAAAGAGCTAAAGGTGTTAAAGGGACAGTTCACCAAAATATGAACATTTCTCACTCATTTCTGATTCTAAACCTGTATGACTTTACTTCTTCTGTTGAACACAAAAGATATTTTGAAAAATGACTTTTATTTTAATGACAAAAACAGTTGAAACATTTTCTAAATATCATCTTTTAACTTACATTATTCTACATATCACATACCTTTCATCAATGTTATTGTTAAAATGGTCTTTGTTACAATGATTCACTTTCAAACTAACAACAATCAATACTGTATTTAAAGTATCAAATTATAGCAGTTTCCTCTCAAACTGAAGCAAAATGTTGAAGTTAGAGATGAAAACATACAAGATATTACTTTACATTAAGGTCTTTTTGGTTAACATTTGTTAATGCATTAACTAACCTTAACTAACAATGAGCGATATATTTCTGTCATGACAACGGACATGTGTTTGGCATGTTAATGGATTTGACAATGTTGATATGCCTTGGTGGAATAGATCTGCTATGCTGCTGCTGCTGCTGCAGGGCAAGTATGGGAGTTGCCAATACATACACGACACGCTGCTGTGAGCAACTAAGACATGCTGCTGCTGTACAATAGGCTATAGTATACCTGAATTACCTATAGCAGATACAGGTGGAGCTGGGGAAGGTGGGAGATTTCTGAAAGCGAGCTGCAACTGAAACAGCAAATCCCGACCAAGTATTTGAAGGTTGAGCTACTGATGTGTGAACAGCATATATGTGTATTTACCCTTAAGTCATTCTGGGAATGTTAAGGTACACTCAAAAAAAAATAACTCTTTGAATGAACATAAATAAATCATGGAAAAGGATTTCCACATGATTAACTTGCTTTATTTCAGAATTATGCCATTCTGTTATTCCAATTTAATGTACTTACGTTGGGTCAACTTAATTTATTAAGGTTGATTCAACGTATTTACTATGGTTGGGCACAGCTTAATTTAACAGTGTCAGCCCAACTAATTTGCAATGTTTTGGACCAACTAATTTACTTAATTAAATATAGTTGAATCCAACTTATTTAATATTTAATTCATTTTAGTGACACATAATTAAATTGATAGACTATAAATAGCTATCAACTAGCAGAACACATACGCTGTAAAAAAAAATTACATCCCCAAGTCAAAACATTTCTAGTGACTGATAACATCTACATTTTTCAATTAGTCTGACGTATTATTTCTCATTGAGCCAATGTTAACAGACTATTGCAACAAGAATTGCACTTGGGCCAATTTAACAATTTTGATGTGACCAGTCACTAGAACATTTTGACTTGGAGAGGTTAGACATTTTTACAGTGTACTAGCATATTAAATGCTAAGATTTACATGTTCCTTCAACCAAAGCATTTGAAAGTAACTGAATCAGTCCACAGCCAAACAAAATGCTCCACTCTTCTCCACAATGGTAACCCACTGTAATTTAAATGGTTCTAATAATTCCAATTTAATTGAACATTAAACACAATTACACACAAAAGTCTTCCACTTTTCTCATTTTCTCAAAAACCCCCCCCCCATAAAATAACACTTAAAGCTACACTATGTAATTTTTTTAGTTGATTCTTAGCAAAAAACACTTAGTTCTTTCAAAAATATATGTGCTCATTAATGTATATTTACTTCTTTCAAGTAATAAAGTATTCTCGTAAGTTTATAATATGCCATTGAAAGTACATACGGGTGAGGGGTTCGAATGCCGGTCGCCATGTTGCCCCTCCATCTTGAAACTACATTAGCCAAAGAGGGACATACCTGTAAATTCAAGCTTCGCCTTTCGCACTTTACACTCAGTGACACAGAGACGAATGCGAGTAGGGAGATTACTCGCGACCAGGGCCTGAAGTTTAAAACTTTAAAAATCCAGCCGCCACAGTGACTTTTTACCAGCCAGTTTTTTTTTGGCCTCATAAAAGGTGAAAAAAAAGAATTGCACAAACATTTGTTCTTTAACTTGTAAGAATATCTGCTACACATTTAAGTGCTGTCAAGTTATTAACGAGATGAGATCCATACAAGTAATAATAACTCTTAGAATACAGATATAGACCAGCTCGTAAACAAATCACACGCGGCTGTGTTGATGGCTGGGCAGCTGTTAGTTACAGCGTTCAGGAACCGTTAAGCAGAACTAAATTAATATTGTTATAACTGGTAAAGTTACCGGGTAGGCTACCAGACATTTTCTCACCGGTTCCCAACTCCCAACATCTGTGCAACTGTCATTGTAATGTAGCCTATGTCAGCGTTGCATTATCTCATCTCATCTCACCAACAGTTTAATACTTAACTCACACATTCAAACGTAGTCAGAGAAGGGCCTCATCTTTCTCTCCGATCACATATAGGCTAACGTTACGTTCCGAAACACTCAAACTGCGCTGCTTTCACAGATGCTTTCTTTACTCCAGTAATGTGCCTGCCGCCACATTTTTTAGCTAAAATCCAACGAAATAGCTGACTTCGTTTAAATGTCAAAGAACAACAACTTTGCAAAAAAAACTAACAAAAAAAAAACACGTCACAAAGACCCGGCCCCTTTAGTTACTGTTGCTATGTCCGACAAGCTACACCGCGCTCACGCCAAACTCTGGCCAAACCATGATCTCGTACGCAGTGAAAAACACATCGCGCAGCAGAGCGGACACTGACAACACGCTGACAGACAAGACAGAGGTTACTTTTGATATTAACCATAGATTTTGTATTTTAAAATAATTATATCTGGGAATAAGTTGTGCTTTGTCATTTGAAAATGTGTTTGACTTTGTTTCATTACAAACTTAACTATATTTCGGATTTTATTTGACCTTTTTTTTTTATTTAGTAGTTTGTCGTTTTTTGGCAATCTAGGGTGTGGCCTGTGTCCCACCCACCACCTTACAGTACACACCCTAGTCCTAACTCCAAGTGTTTACCTCTTACGAGGTAACGACTCATCACCACAGGTACTCACAAATCAGGCAACCAACTGGACCTGGTTTACACACGCAACTGCACCACAGAAAACATCCTGGTGACACCTCTCCACGTTTCAGATCATTTCCTCATTACTTTCAGTCTACAACTCTCTACCCCTGCACCACCACCCCCACCACCAGTCACTTTCAGACGAAACCTGCGCTCACTTTCCCCCTCCCATCTTTCCTCTGCCGTGTCATCCTCTCTTCCCCCACCCTCACAATTCTCATCTCTGGATGTGAATGCCGCAACGGACACCTTATGCTCCACTCTAATCTCTTCTCTAGACATTATCTGCCCTCTCTCCTCCAGGCCAGCACGCGCTACTCCCTCTAACCCCTGGTTATCTGAGGTTCTTCGGGAACACCGGACCGAACTCAGGGCAGCGGAGAGGAAATGGCACAAATCAAAAGACGCATCTGACCTGAGTATGTATCAATCTCTCCTCTCCTCCTTTTCTGTTGATGTTCATGCTGCAAAATCTTCATACTTCCACAACAAGATCAACAGCTCCTCCAACACACGATTACTCTTCAAGACATTCAACTCTCTCCTCTGTCCACCTCCACCACCACCCGCCTCCTCCTTAACTGCTGACGATTTTGCGCACTTCTTCACCAACAAAACAACAGCTATCAGCAGTCAGTTCTCAGCTCCACACACACAGGAACCCAGACCGACCCCTTCCACAGCCAATACCCCTCTGTCCTCCTTTTCTTCGCTAACCGAGGAAGAAGTATCTACACTTCTCCTCTCCAGTCACCCTACCACCTGCCCGCTTGACCCCATCCCCTCACACCTTCTACAAGCCATCTCTCCCACACTTCTACCATCACTCACACACATCATCAACTCATCCCTCCATACTGGCACCTTCCCTACAGCATTCAAGCAGGCTCGGGTTACTCCACTGCTCAAAAAACCAACGCTAAACACATCATTTGTAGAGAATTACAGACCTATCTCTCTCCTACCATTCATTGCGAAGACACTTGAAAGAGCTGTCTTCAACCAACTAACATCCTTCTTGTCTCTAAACAACCAGCTGGATGTCAACCAATATGGCTTCAAGAAAGGACATTCAACTGAGACTGCATTACTGTCAGTCACAGAAGCCCTACGGATCACAAAAGCTGCTTCCAAATCTTCAGTCCTCATTCTCCTGGATCTGTCTGCTGCCTTCGACACGGTGAATCATCAGATCCTTATGTCCACCCTCTCATCACTGGGCATCACAGGAACTTCACTCCACTGGTTTGAGTCCTATCTCACAGGTAGGTCCTTCAAGGTCGCATGGAGAGGTGAGGTATCCAGAGCACATCAGCTGACCACAGGTGTTCCCCAGGGTTCAGTTCTTGGTCCCCTCCTCTTCTCCATCTACACCACATCACTGGGACACATCATACAGGCACACGGTTTTTCCTACCACTGCTATGCTGATGACACACAGCTCTTCCTCTCCTTTCAACCAGATGATCCCACAGTAGCTGCACGGGTCTCAAGCTGTCTGGCGGACATCTCCACATGGATGAAGGAACATCACCTGCAGCTCAACCTGGCAAAGACTGAGCTTCTCGTCCTCCCTGCCAATCCATCTCTACAGCACGACTTCACCATCCAGCTAGAGTCATCATTAATCACCCCATCAAGATCGGTCAGAAATCTTGGAGTAACGTTTGATGACCAGCTGACCTTCACAGATCACATTTCAAAGACAGCTCGATCATGCAGGTTTGCACTGCACAACATCAGGAAGATCAGGCCTTTCCTAACTGAGCATGCAACACAACTTATCGTCCAGGCCCTGGTCATCTCTAGGCTTGACTACTGCAATGCTCTTCTGGCTGGACTTCCAGCATGTGCAACCAAACCCCTACAGATGATCCAGAATGCTGCAGCTCGTCTTGTCTTCAACGAGCCCAAGAGGGCCCACGTCACTCCTCTGTTCATCTCTCTGCACTGGCTACCTCTCGCTGCTCGCATCAAGTTCAAGGCACTGACGCTTGCTTACAGAACTATCACAGGCTCAGCTCCCTCCTACTTTCACTCACTCCTACGAGTCTACATCCCTACCAGACACCTACGATCGGTCAACGAGCGACGTCTCGTGGTTCCATCACAGAAAGCCACAAAATCACTTTCCAGAACATTCTCATTCACAGTTCCATGCTGGTGGAACGCTCTCCCCACCCTCATCCGGAATGCAGAATCCCTGACAACATTCAAAAGACAGCTGAAAACCAATCTCTTCCGTGAGCACTTAACCTTATACAAAAAAAAAAAAAAAAATCCGTACCCTTCGAAACATCACTTATCAGGCTTATGCTACTCTGAATAATACCTGAACTTTGTATTTTGAGCACTTCTTGCGTTGTTGTTGCTTTTGCCTCTTTATGATGACTCGCTGAATTTAGTCCTAATTTGTAAGTCGCTTTGGATAAAGGCGTCTGCTAAATGACTAAATGTAAATGTAAATGTACCTGGGGTGAACTGCCAGCTTTAACGAAGTTTCCAAATTGCCAAGGTATGCAATGGGCACATAACTGGTCAGTCCCACCCAGAGTGCTGCACCAGAGATAGGAACCATTATGACAAAAAGGTCAATTAACCATAGATTTTGTATTTTAAAATAATTATATCTGGGAATAAGTTGTGCTTTGTCATTTGAAAATGTGTTTGACTTTGTTTCATTACAAACTTAACTATATTTCGGATTTTATTTGACCTTTTTTTTATATATAGTTGTTTGTCATTTTTTGGCAATCTAGGGTGTGGCCTGTGTCCCACCCACCACCTTACAGTACACACCCTAGTCCTAACTCCAAGTGTTTACTTGGGGTGAACTGCCAGCTTTAACGAAGTTTCCAAATTGCCACGGTATGCAATGGGCACATAACTGGTCAGTCCCACCCAGAGTACTGCACCAGAGCTAGGAACCAAAAAAGGCCAATTAACCATAGATTTTGTATTTTAAAATAATTATATCTGGGAATAAGTTGTGCTTTGTCATTTGAAAATGTGTTTGACTTTGTTTCATTACAAACTTAACTATATTTCGGATTTTATTTGACCTTTTTTTTTATTTAGTAGTTTGTCGTTTTTTGGCAATCTAGGGTGTGGCCTGTGTCCCACCCACCACCTTACAGTACACACCCTAGTCCTAACTCCAAGTGTTTACTTGGGGTGAACTGCCAGCTTTAACGAAGTTTCCAAATTGCCACGGTATGCAATGGGCACATAACTGGTCAGTCCCACCCAGAGTGCTGCACCAGAGCTAGGAACCATTATGACAAAAAGGTCAATTAACCATAGATTTTGTATTTTAAAATAATTATATCTGGGAATAAGTTGTGCTTTGTCATTTGAAAATGTGTTTGACTTTGTTTCATTACAAACTTAACTATATTTCGGATTTTATTTGACCTTTTTTTTAATATAGTTGTTTGTCATTTTTTGGCAATCTAGGGTGTGGCCTGTGTCCCACCCACCACCTTACAGTACACACCCTAGTCCTAACTCCAAGTGTTTACTTGGGGTGAACTGCCAGCTTTAACGAAGTTTCCAAATTGCCACGGTATGCAATGGGCACATAACTGGTCAGTCCCACCCAGAGTACTGCACCAGAGCTAGGAACCAAAAAAGGCCAATTAACCATAGATTTTGTATTTTAAAATAATTATATCTGGGAATAAGTTGTGCTTTGTCATTTGAAAATGTGTTTGACTTTGTTTCATTACAAACTTAACTATATTTTGGATTTTATTTGACCTTTTTTTTTTATATAGTTGTTTGTCATTTTTTGGCAATCTAGGGTGTGGCCTGTGTCCCACCCACCACCTTACAGTACACACCCTAGTCCTAACTCCAAGTGTTTACCTGGGGTGAACTGCCAGCTTTAACGAAGTTTCCAAATTGCCACGGTATGCAATGGGCACATAACTGGTCAGTCCCACCCAGAGTACTGCACCAGAGCTAGGAACCAAAAAAGGCCAATTAACCATAGATTTTGTATTTTAAAATAATTATATCTGGGAATAAGTTGTGCTTTGTCATTTGAAAATGTGTTTGACTTTGTTTCATTACAAACTTAACTATATTTCGGATTTTATTTGACCTTTTTTTTTAATATAGTTGTTTGTCATTTTTTGGCAATCTAGGGTGTGGCCTGTGTCCCACCCACCACCTTACAGTACACACCCTAGTCCTAACTCCAAGTGTTTACTTGGGGTGAACTGCCAGCTTTAACGAAGTTTCCAAATTGCCACGGTATGCAATGGGCACATAACTGGTCAGTCCCACCCAGAGTTCTGCACCAGAGCTAGGAACCAAAAAAGGCCAATTAACCATAGATTTTGTATTTTAAAATAATTATATCTGGGAATAAGTTGTGCTTTGTCATTTGAAAATGTGTTTGACTTTGTTTCATTACAAACTTAACTATATTTCGGATTTTATTTGACCTTTTTTTTTATTTAGTAGTTTGTCGTTTTTTGGCAATCTAGGGTGTGGCCTGTGTCCCACCCACCACCTTACAGTACACACCCTAGTCCTAACTCCAAGTGTTTACCTGGGGTGAACTGCCAGCTTTAACGAAGTTTCCAAATTGCCAAGGTATGCAATGGGCACATAACTGGTCAGTCCCACCCAGAGTGCTGCACCAGAGCTAGGAACCATTATGACAAAAATGTCAATTAACCATAGATTTTGTATTTTAAAATAATTATATCTGGGAATAAGTTGTGCTTTGTCATTTGAAAATGTGTTTGACTTTGTTTCATTACAAACTTAACTATATTTCGGATTTTATTTGACCTTTTTTTTTTATATAATAATAATAATAATAATAATAATAATTCATTACATTTATATAGCGCTTTTCTCAGCACTCAAGGCGCTTTACATAGAAGGGGGAATCTCCTCAACCACCACCAATGTGCAGCATCCACTTGGATGATGCGACGGCAGCCATATTGCGCCAGAACGCTCACCACACACCAGCTTACTGGTGGAGAGGAGACAGTGATGAAGCCAATCGGTATATGGGGATGATTAGGAGGCCATGATGGACAGAGGCCACTGGGCAAATTTGGCCAGGATGCCGGGGTTACACCCCTACTCTTTCTAAAGACATCCTGGGATTTTTAATGACCACAGAGAGTCAGGACCTCGGTTTAACGTCTCATCCGAAGGACGGTGCTCTTTGACAGTATAGTGTCCCCGTCACTATACTGGGGCATTAGGACCCACACAGACCACAGGGTGAGCACCCCCTGCTGGCCTCACTAACACCTCTTCCAACTTATATAGTTGTTTGTCATTTTTTGGCAATCTAGGGTGTGGCCTGTGTCCCACCCACCACCTTACAGTACACACCCTAGTCCTAACTCCAAGTGTTTACTTGGGGTGAACTGCCAGCTTTAACGAAGTTTCCAAATTGCCAAGGTATGCAATGGGCACATAACTGGTCAGTCCCACCCAGAGTGCTGCACCAGAGCTAGGAACCATTATGACAAAAAGGTCAATTAACCATAGATTTTGTATTTTAAAATAATTATATCTGGGAATAAGTTGTGCTTTGTCATTTGAAAATGTGTTTGACTTTGTTTCATTACAAACTTAACTATATTTCGGATTTTATTTGACCTTTTCTTTTTATATAGTTGTTTGTCATTTTTTGGCAATCTAGGGTGTGGCCTGTGTCCCACCCACCACCTTACAGTACACACCCTAGTCCTAACTCCAAGTGTTTACTTGGGGTGAACTGCCAGCTTTAACGAAGTTTCCAAATTGCCACGGTATGCAATGGGCACATAACTGGTCAGTCCCACCCAGAGTACTGCACCAGAGCTAGGAACCAAAAAAGGCCAATTAACCATAGATTTTGTATTTTAAAATAATTATATCTGGGAATAAGTTGTGCTTTGTCATTTGAAAATGTGTTAGACTTTGTTTCATTACAAACTTAACTATATTTCGGATTTTATTTGACCTTTTTTTTTATATAGTTGTTTGTCATTTTTTGGCAATCTAGGGTGTGGCCTGTGTCCCACCCACCACCTTACAGTACACACCCTAGTCCTAACTCCAAGTGTTTACTTGGGGTGAACTGCCAGCTTTAACGAAGTTTCCAAATTGCCAAGGTATGCAATGGGCACATAACTGGTCAGTCCCACCCAGAGTGCTGCACCAGAGCTAGGAACCAAAAAAGGCCAATTAACCATAAATTTTGTATTTTAAAATAATTATATCTGGGAATAAGTTGTGCTTTGTCATTTGAAAATGTGTTAGACTTTGTTTCATTACAAACTTAACTATACTTCGGGTTTTTTTTTATATAGTTGTTTGTCATTTTTTGGCAATCTAGGGTGTGGCCTGTGTCCCACCCACCACCTTACAGTACACACCCTAGTCCTAACTCCAAGTGTTTACCTGGGGTGAACTGCCAGCTTTAACGAAGTTTCCAAATTGCCAAGGTATGCAATGGGCACATAACTGGTCAGTTCCACCCAGAGTGCTGCACCAGAGCTAGGAACCATTATGACAAAAATGTCAATTAACCATAGATTTTGTATTTTAAAATAATTATATCTGGGAATTAGTTGTGCTTTGTCATTTGAAAATGTGTTTGACTTTGTTTCATTACAAACTTAACTATATTTGGGATTTTATTTGACCTTTTTTTTTTATATAGTTGTTTGTCATTTTTTGGCAATCTAGGGTGTGGCCTGTGTCCCACCCACCACCTTACAGTACACACCCTAGTCCTAACTCCAAGTGTTTACTTGGGGTGAACTGCCAGCTTTAACGAGATTTTTAAAATAATTATATCTGGGAATAAGTTGTGCTTTGTCATTTGAAAATGTGTTTGACTTTGTTTCATTACAAACTTAACTATATTTCGGATTTTATTTGACCTTTTTTTTAATTTAGTAGTTTGTCGTTTTTTGGCAATCTAGGGTGTGGCCTGTGTCCCACCCACCACCTTACAGTACACACCCTAGTCCTAACTCCAAGTGTTTACTTGGGGTGAACTGCCAGCTTTAACGAAGTTTCCAAATTGCCACGGTATGCAATGGGCACATAACTGGTCAGTCCCACCCAGAGTACTGCACCAGAGCTAGGAACCAAAAAAGGCCAATTAACCATAGATTTTGTATTTTAAAAAAATTATATCTGGGAATAAGTTGTGCTTTGTCATTTGAAAATGTGTTTGACTTTGTTTCATTACAAACTTAACTATATTTCAGATTTTATTTGACCTTTTTTTTTATTTAGTAGTTTGTCGTTTTTTGGCAATCTAGGGTGTGGCCTGTGTCCCACCCACCACCTTACAGTACACACCCTAGTCCTAACTCCAAGTGTTTACCTGGGGTGAACTGCCAGCTTTAACGAAGTTTCCAAATTGCCAAGGTATGCAATGGGCACATAACTGGTCAGTCCCACCCAGAGTGCTGCACCAGAGCTAGGAACCATTATGACAAAAAGGTCAATTAACCATAGATTTTGTATTTTAAAATAATTATATCTGGGAATAAGTTGTGCTTTGTCATTTGAAAATGTGTTTGACTTTGTTTCATTACAAACTTAACTATATTTCGGATTTTATTTGACCTTTTTTTTATATATAGTTGTTTGTCATTTTTTGGCAATCTAGGGTGTGGCCTGTGTCCCACCCACCACCTTACAGTACACACCCTAGTCCTAACTCCAAGTGTTTACTTGGGGTGAACTGCCAGCTTTAACGAAGTTTCCAAATTGCCACGGTATGCAATGGGCACATAACTGGTCAGTCCCACCCAGAGTACTGCACCAGAGCTAGGAACCAAAAAAGGCCAATTAACCATAGATTTTGTATTTTAAAATAATTATATCTGGGAATAAGTTGTGCTTTGTCATTTGAAAATGTGTTTGACCTTGTTTCATTACAAACTTAACTATATTTCGTATTTTATTTGACCTTTTTTTTAATTTAGTAGTTTGTCGTTTTTTGGCAATCTAGGGTGTGGCCTGTGTCCCACCCACCACCTTACAGTACACACCCTAGTCCTAACTCCAAGTGTTTAATTGGGGTGAACTGCCAGCTTTAACGAAGTTTCCAAATTGCCACGGTATGCAATGGGCACATAACTGGTCAGTCCCACCCAGAGTACTGCACCAGAGCTAGGAACCAAAAAAGGCCAATTAACCATAGATTTTGTATTTTAAAAAAATTATATCTGGGAATAAGTTGTGCTTTGTCATTTGAAAATGTGTTTGACTTTGTTTCATTACAAACTTAACTATATTTCAGATTTTATTCGACCTTTTTTTTTATTTAGTAGTTTGTCGTTTTTTGGCAATCTAGGGTGTGGCCTGTGTCCCACCCACCACCTTACAGTACACACCCTAGTCCTAACTCCAAGTGTTTACCTGGGGTGAACTGCCAGCTTTAACGAAGTTTCCAAATTGCCAAGGTATGCAATGGGCACATAACTGGTCAGTCCCACCCAGAGTGCTGCACCAGAGCTAGGAACCATTATGACAAAAAGGTCAATTAACCATAGATTTTGTATTTTAAAATAATTATATCTGGGAATAAGTTGTGCTTTGTCATTTGAAAATGTGTTTGACTTTGTTTCATTACAAACTTAACTATATTTCGGATTTTATTTGACCTTTTTTTTTTATATAATAATAATAATAATAATAATAATTCATTACATTTATATAGCGCTTTTCTCAGCACTCAAGGCGCTTTACATAGAAGGGGGAATCTCCTCAACCACCACCAATGTGCAGCATCCACTTGGATGATGCGACGGCAGCCATATTGCGCCAGAACGCTCACCACACACCAGCTTACTGGTGGAGAGGAGACAGTGATGAAGCCAATCGGTATATGGGGATGATTAGGAGGCCATGATGGACAGAGGCCACTGGGCAAATTTGGCCAGGATGCCGGGGTTACACCCCTACTCTTTCTAAAGACATCCTGGGATTTTTAATGACCACAGAGAGTCAGGACCACCACCTTACAGTACACACCCTAGTCCTAACTCCAAGTGTTTACCTGGGGTGAACTGCCAGCTTTAACGAAGTTTCCAAATTGCCAAGGTATGCAATGGGCACATAACTGGTCAGTTCCACCCAGAGTGCTGCACCAGAGCTAGGAACCATTATGACAAAAATGTCAATTAACCATAGATTTTGTATTTTAAAATAATTATATCTGGGAATAAGTTGTGCTTTGTCATTTGAAAATGTGTTTGACTTTGTTTCATTACAAACTTAACTATATTTCGGATTTTATTTGACCTTTTTTTTTTATATAGTTGTTTGTCATTTTTTGGCAATCTAGGGTGTGGCCTGTGTCCCACCCACCACCTTACAGTACACACCCTAGTCCTAACTCCAAGTGTTTACTTGGGGTGAACTGCCAGCTTTAACGAGATTTTTAAAATAATTATATCTGGGAATAAGTTGTGCTTTGTCATTTGAAAATGTGTTTGACTTTGTTTCATTACAAACTTAACTATATTTCGGATTTTATTTGACCTTTTTTTTAATTTAGTAGTTTGTCGTTTTTTGGCAATCTAGGGTGTGGCCTGTGTCCCACCCACCACCTTACAGTACACACCCTAGTCCTAACTCCAAGTGTTTACTTGGGGTGAACTGCCAGCTTTAACGAAGTTTCCAAATTGCCACGGTATGCAATGGGCACATAACTGGTCAGTCCCACCCAGAGTACTGCACCAGAGCTAGGAACCAAAAAAGGCCAATTAACCATAGATTTTGTATTTTAAAAAAATTATATCTGGGAATAAGTTGTGCTTTGTCATTTGAAAATGTGTTTGACTTTGTTTCATTACAAACTTAACTATATTTCGGATTTTATTTGACCTTTTTTTTAATTTAGTAGTTTGTCGTTTTTTGGCAATCTAGGGTGTGGCCTGTGTCCCACCCACCACCTTACAGTACACACCCTAGTCCTAACTCCAAGTGTTTACCTGGGGTGAACTGCCAGCTTTAACGAAGTTTCCAAATTGCCAAGGTATGCAATGGGCACATAACTGGTCAGTCCCACCCAGAGTGCTGCACCAGAGCTAGGAACCATTATGACAAAAAGGTCAATTAACCATAGATTTTGTATTTTAAAATAATTATATCTGGGAATAAGTTGTGCTTTGTCATTTGAAAATGTGTTTGACTTTGTTTCATTACAAACTTAACTATATTTCGGATTTTATTTGACCTTTTTTTTTTATATAATAATAATAATAATAATTACATAGAAGGGGGAATCTCCTCAACCACCACCAATGTGCAGCATCCACTTGGATGATGCGACGGCAGCCATATTGCGCCAGATCGCTCACCACACACCAGCTTACTGGTGGAGAGGAGACAGTGATGAAGCCAATCGGTATATGGGGATGATTAGGAGGCCATGATGGACAGAGGCCACTGGGCAAATTTGGCCAGGATGCCGGGGTTACACCCCTACTCTTTCTAAAGACATCCTGGGATTTTTAATGACCACAGAGAGTCAGGACCTCGGTTTAACGTCTCATCCGAAGGACGGTGCTCTTTGACAGTATAGTGTCCCCGTCACTATACTGGGGCATTAGGACCCACACAGACCACAGGGTGAGCACCCCCTGCTGGCCTCACTAACACCTCTTCCAACTTATATAGTTGTTTGTCATTTTTTGGCAATCTAGGGTGTGGCCTGTGTCCCACCCACCACCTTACAGTACACACCCTAGTCCTAACTCCAAGTGTTTACTTGGGGTGAACTGCCAGCTTTAACGAAGTTTCCAAATTGCCAAGGTATGCAATGGGCACATAACTGGTCAGTCCCACCCAGAGTGCTGCACCAGAGCTAGGAACCATTATGACAAAAAGGTCAATTAACCATAGATTTTGTATTTTAAAATAATTATATCTGGGAATAAGTTGTGCTTTGTCATTTGAAAATGTGTTTGACTTTGTTTCATTACAAACTTAACTATATTTCGGATTTTATTTGACCTTTTCTTTTTATATAGTTGTTTGTCATTTTTTGGCAATCTAGGGTGTGGCCTGTGTCCCACCCACCACCTTACAGTACACACCCTAGTCTTAACTCCAAGTGTTTACTTGGGGTGAACTGCCAGCTTTAACGAAGTTTCCAAATTGCCACGGTATGCAATGGGCACATAACTGGTCAGTCCCACCCAGAGTACTGCACCAGAGCTAGGAACCAAAAAAGGCCAATTAACCATAGATTTTGTATTTTAAAATAATTATATCTGGGAATAAGTTGTGCTTTGTCATTTGAAAATGTGTTAGACTTTGTTTCATTACAAACTTAACTATATTTCGGATTTTATTTGACCTTTTTTTTTATATAGTTGTTTGTCATTTTTTGGCAATCTAGGGTGTGGCCTGTGTCCCACCCACCACCTTACAGTACACACCCTAGTCCTAACTCCAAGTGTTTACTTGGGGTGAACTGCCAGCTTTAACGAAGTTTCCAAATTGCCACGGTATGCAATGGGCACATAACTGGTCAGTCCCACCCAGAGTGCAGCACCAGAGCTAGGAACCAAAAAAGGCCAATTAACCATAGATTTTGTATTTTAAAATAATAATATCTGGGAATAAGTTGTGCTTTGTCATTTGAAAATGTGTTTGACTTTGTTTCATTACAAACGTAACTATATTTCGGATTTTATTTGACCTTTTTTTTTATTTAGTAGTTTGTCGTTTTTTGGCAATCTAGGGTGTGGCCTGTGTCCCACCCACCACCTTACAGTACACACCCTAGTCCTAACTCCAAGTGTTTACCTGGGGTGAACTGCCAGCTTTAACGAAGTTTCCAAATTGCCAAGGTATGCAATGGGCACATAACTGGTCAGTCCATATGCGATATGCGAAGAGGCGTGATCATCTCATGAATATGTAAGCCTTCAACACCTGAGAAAGACAAAGACACTCCCCTAACTGCCCTATTAGGAGCGATCAGGCCCTGTCATTCAGAGCAACCTTGCACAAAGAATGAGGAGATTTAAAAAAGAATGGCTTTTAGATTGTTTGGATTTATTTACAACACAACACAATCCAAAAATACACAACAAATGACAACAGACAGAGACCTTTGTGCCATTCCTAAAAACATTGTACATACCTTTCATTTCCAAGGTGTTTGATTTTCACTTTATCATGTTCATATACAGAGACTCATGTAAATGTTGAAGTCAGCAGGACTCAGTTGCATCTGGTCCCTGAAAGAAAAAAAAAGAAAAAACTGTGAACATACTGATATCAAGAGAAACTATAGGGCTGCACGATTTTGGGAATAGATTTTAGATTTTTCTGGTTAAAATGTCTTTTTAAAATTCACAGAATACACACACACACACGTTTCCAACAATATATAATGAACACCAGGTTTGTTGTGCCTTGTAGGCATAGGCTACGCAGTGCTGCATAAAATAATAATAACAATAAATTAAATCTTCCAAAAGATTTCAAGAACAACTACGCTAGAGAAAAATATATTGATTATCATATGTTACTTCAAATGTTTCCATTCGTTATGATGATATGAAATGAGATAATAGTAAAAACATAAAGCCTAATGTTTGGTGCATTTTTCCTTTCAAACGCAATCGCGCTCCAAAATATGATACATTCAAACGCACAGCGCGCTCCAAAATGTGATACATTCAAACGCACAGCGCGCTCCAAAATGTGATACATTCAAACCCACAGCGCGCTCCAAAATATGATACATTCAAACGCCATCGCGCTCCAAAATATTAAACATTATGGTTATACATATCTATGTTTGAGCAGATATCCACAAACAGTATTTAACAGTAAACACGGGTCTAAATAGTATAATATTCACCATATATCTAGCAACAGTTCAACTGCAATGTGAAGTTTATGCAACAATACCATAAACTAATAAGTAAGAATTTCTTACCTTACATCTTTCTTGTCTTCAAATCGCGTTCTTCTTCTTCTTAGGTAAATCCAATGTAAGCTCAGACGTGTCTTCCAAACTCGACGAAAAGCAGAGACTTGTGAAGTTTTTTGGTGTTTTGTGTTTGAGGTAACGAGGGCGTTCGCGTCCCATGTGGAGATTTGCATGTGAATCTCTTTTGCGCGAGTGGGCGTGTCGAATTAAAAAGTAATTAGCAAGCGTTTGAGATACTGGACATCCTGTTGGTTTTATACAAATTACTTAAACAGAGAATATTTGTTTTCAGTTTGAATCCGATCATTTAAAAGTACACACTTAAATGTGTATAAAGATATATGGCTCATAAATGTGTGAGAAGTATTCGCTGAGTTTTGTTTCAGTTTATAGACGTGCTCAAGAAAAAAAAGTTCACCGCGACGGAGAGGCAGAACGCACACCCTGTTTATTTTCTTTATTTTACAAAAGCACAATGTTTTGATTTGATTGTAAGTGGACACATACAAAAGTGGAAATATCACAGATTATTTTTTTATATTTATTTTTTCTGTATAACCATAAATGACGGACTAATTTAAGTTTATGTTGCTGCTATGTGAAAAAATCCAGCAAAACGCGTCGGCGCGTTTCTCGACCTCAGAGGGTTAACCATAGATTTTGTATTTTAAAATAATTATATCTGGGAATAAGTTGTGCTTTGTCATTTGAAAATGTGTTTGACTTTGTTTCATTACAAACTTAACTATATTTCGGATTTTATTTGACCTTTTTTTTTATTTAGTAGTTTGTCGTTTTTTGGCAATCTAGGGTGTGGCCTGTGTCCCACCCACCACCTTACAGTACACACCCTAGTCCTAACTCCAAGTGTTTACCTGGGGTGAACTGCCAGCTTTAACGAAGTTTCCAAATTGCCAAGGTATGCAATGGGCACATAACTGGTCAGTCCCACCCAGAGTGCTGCACCAGAGCTAGGAACCATTATGACAAAAAGGTCAATTAACCATAGATTTTGTATTTTAAAATAATTATATCTGGGAATAAGTTGTGCTTTGTCATTTGAAAATGTGTTTGACTTTGTTTCATTACAAACTTAACTATATTTCGGATTTTATTTGACCTTTTTTTTTTATATAGTTGTTTGTCATTTTTTGGCAATCTAGGGTGTGGCCTGTGTCCCACCCACCACCTTACAGTACACACCCTAGTCCTAACTCCAAGTGTTTACTTGGGGTGAACTGCCAGCTTTAACGAAGTTTCCAAATTGCCAAGGTATGCAATGGGCACATAACTGGTCAGTCCCACCCAGAGTTCTGCACCAGAGCTAGGAACCATTATGACAAAAAGGTCAATTAACCATAGATTTTGTATTTTAAAATAATAATATCTGGGAATAAGTTGTGCTTTGTCATTTGAAAATGTGTTTGACTTTGTTTCATTACAAACGTAACTATATTTCGGATTTTATTTGACCTTTTTTTTTATTTAGTAGTTTGTCGTTTTTTGGCAATCTAGGGTGTGGCCTGTGTCCCACCCACCACCTTACAGTACACACCCTAGTCCTAACTCCAAGTGTTTACTTGGGGTGAACTGTCAGCTTTAACGAAGTTTCCAAATTGCCACGGTATGCAATGGGCACATAACTGGTCAGTCCCACCCAGAGTGCTGCACCAGAGCTAGGAACCATTATGACAAAAAGGTCAATTAACCATAGATTTTGTATTTTAAAATAATTATATCTGGGAATAAGTTGTGCTTTGTCATTTGAAAATGTGTTTGACTTTGTTTCATTACAAACTTAACTATATTTCGGATTTTATTTGACCTTTTTTTTAATATAGTTGTTTGTCATTTTTTGGCAATCTAGGGTGTGGCCTGTGTCCCACCCACCACCTTACAGTACACACCCTAGTCCTAACTCCAAGTGTTTACTTGGGGTGAACTGCCAGCTTTAACGAAGTTTCCAAATTGCCACGGTATGCAATGGGCACATAACTGGTCAGTCCCACCCAGAGTGCTGCACCAGAGCTAGGAACCAAAAAAGGCCAATTAACCATAGATTTTGTATTTTAAAATAATTATATCTGGGAATAAGTTGTGCTTTGTCATTTGAAAATGTGTTTGACTTTGTTTCATTACAAACTTAACTATATTTCGGATTTTATTTGACTTTTTTTTTTTTAATATAGTTGTTTGTCATTTTTTGGCAATCTAGGGTGTGGCCTGTGTCCCACCCACCACCTTACAGTACACACCCTAGTCCTAACTCCAAGTGTTTACCTGGGGTGAACTGCCAGCTTTAACGAAGTTTCCAAATTGCCAAGGTATGCAATGGGCACATAACTGGTCAGTCCCACCCAGAGTGCTGCACCAGAGCTAGGAACCATTATGACAAAAATGTCAATTAACCATAGATTTTGTATTTTAAAATAATTATATCTGGGAATAAGTTGTGCTTTGTCATTTGAAAATGTGTTTGACTTTGTTTCATTACAAACTTAACTATATTTCGGATTTTATTTGCCCTTTATTTTTTTATATAGTTGTTTGTCATTTTTTGGCAATCTAGGGTGTGGCCTGTGTCCCACCCACCACCTTACAGTACACACCCTAGTCCTAACTCCAAGTGTTTACCTGGGGTGAACTGCCAGCTTTAACGAAGTTTCCAAATTGCCACGGTATGCAATGGGCACATAACTGGTCAGTCCCACCCAGAGTACTGCACCAGAGCTAGGAACCAAAAAAGGCCAATTAACCATAGATTTTGTATTTTAAAATAATTATATCTGGGAATAAGTTGTGCTTTGTCATTTGAAAATGTGTTTGACTTTGTTTCATTACAAACTTAACTATATTTCGGATTTTATTTGACCTTTTTTTTTAATATAGTTGTTTGTCATTTTTTGGCAATCTAGGGTGTGGCCTGTGTCCCACCCACCACCTTACAGTACACACCCTAGTCCTAACTCCAAGTGTTTACTTGGGGTGAACTGCCAGCTTTAACGAAGTTTCCAAATTGCCACGGTATGCAATGGGCACATAACTGGTCAGTCCCACCCAGAGTACTGCACCAGAACTAGGAACCAAAAAAGGCCAATTAACCATAGATTTTGTATTTGAAAATAATTATATCTGGGAATAAGTTGTGCTTTGTCATTTGAAAATGTGTTTGACTTTGTTTCATTACAAACTTAACTATATTTCGGATTTTATTTGACTTTTTTTTTTTTTATATAGTTGTTTGTCATTTTTTGGCAATCTAGGGTGTGGCCTGTGTCCCACCCACCACCTTACAGTACACACCCTAGTCCTAACTCCAAGTGTTTACCTGGGGTGAACTGCCAGCTTTAACGAAGTTTCCAAATTGCCAAGGTATGCAATGGGCACATAACTGGTCAGTCCCACCCAGAGTGCTGCACCAGAGCTAGGAACCATTATGACAAAAATGTCAATTAACCATAGATTTTGTATTTTAAAATAATTATATCTGGGAATAAGTTGTGCTTTGTCATTTGAAAATGTGTTTGACTTTGTTTCATTACAAACTTAACTATATTTCGGATTTTATTTGACCTTTTTTTTTTATATAGTTGTTTGTCATTTTTTGGCAATCTAGGGTGTGGCCTGTGTCCCACCCACCACCTTACAGTACACACCCTAGTCCTAACTCCAAGTGTTTAGGGGTGAACTGCCAGCTTTAACGAAGTTTCCAAATTGCCAAGGTATGCACTGGGCACATAACTGGTCAGTCCCACCCAGAGTGCTGCACCAGAGCTAGGAACCAAAAAAGGCCAATTAACCATAAATTTTGTATTTTAAAATAATTATATCTGGGTATAAGTTGTGCTTTGTCATTTGAAAATGTGTTAGACTTTGTTTCATTACAAACTTAACTATACTTCGGGTTTTTTTTTTATATAGTTGTTTGTCATTTTTTGGCAATCTAGGGTGTGGCCTGTGTCCCACCCACCACCTTACAGTACACACCCTAGTCCTAACTCCAAGTGTTTACTTGGGGTGAACTGCCAGCTTTAACGAAGTTTCCAAATTGCCACGGTATGCAATGGGCACATAACTGGTCAGTCCCACCCAGAGTTCTGCACCAGAGCTAGGAACCAAAAAAGGCCAATTAACCATAGATTTTGTATTTTAAAATAATTATATCTGGGAATAAGTTGTGCTTTGTCATTTGAAAATGTGTTTGACTTTGTTTCATTACAAACTTAACTATATTTCGGATTTTATTTGACCTTTTTTTTAATTTAGTAGTTTGTCGTTTTTTGGCAATCTAGGGTGTGGCCTGTGTCCCACCCACCACCTTACAGTACACACCCTAGTCCTAACTCCAAGTGTTTAATTGGGGTGAACTGCCAGCTTTAACGAAGTTTCCAAATTGCCACGGTATGCAATGGGCACATAACTGGTCAGTCCCACCCAGAGTACTGCACCAGAGCTAGGAACCAAAAAAGGCCAATTAACCATAGATTTTGTATTTAAAAAAAATTATATCTGGGAATAAGTTGTGCTTTGTCATTTGAAAATGTGTTTGACTTTGTTTCATTACAAACTTAACTATATTTCAGATTTTATTTGACCTTTTTTTTTATTTAGTAGTTTGTCGTTTTTTGGCAATCTAGGGTGTGGCCTGTGTCCCACCCACCACCTTACAGTACACACCCTAGTCCTAACTCCAAGTGTTTACCTGGGGTGAACTGCCAGCTTTAACGAAGTTTCCAAATTGCCAAGGTATGCAATGGGCACATAACTGGTCAGTCCCACCCAGAGTGCTGCACCAGAGCTAGGAACCATTATGACAAAAAGGTCAATTAACCATAGATTTTGTATTTTAAAATAATTATATCTGGGAATAAGTTGTGCTTTGTCATTTGAAAATGTGTTTGACTTTGTTTCATTACAAACTTAACTATATTTCGGATTTTATTTGACCTTTTTTTTTTATATAATAATAATAATAATAATAATAATTCATTACATTTATATAGCGCTTTTCTCAGCACTCAAGGCGCTTTACATAGAAGGGGGAATCTCCTCAACCACCACCAATGTGCAGCATCCACTTGGATGATGCGACGGCAGCCATATTGCGCCAGAACGCTCACCACACACCAGCTTACTGGTGGAGAGGAGACAGTGATGAAGCCAATCGGTATATGGGGATGATTAGGAGGCCATGATGGACAGAGGCCACTGGGCAAATTTGGCCAGGATGCCGGGGTTACACCCCTACTCTTTCTAAAGACATCCTGGGATTTTTAATGACCACAGAGAGTCAGGACCTCGGTTTAACGTCTCATCCGAAGGACGGTGCTCTTTGACAGTATAGTGTCCCCGTCACTATACTGGGGCATTAGGACCCACACAGACCACAGGGTGAGCACCCCCTGCTGGCCTCACTAACACCTCTTCCAACTTATATAGTTGTTTGTCATTTTTTGGCAATCTAGGGTGTGGCCTGTGTCCCACCCACCACCTTACAGTACACACCCTAGTCCTAACTCCAAGTGTTTACTTGGGGTGAACTGCCAGCTTTAACGAAGTTTCCAAATTGCCAAGGTATGCAATGGGCACATAACTGGTCAGTCCCACCCAGAGTGCTGCACCAGAGCTAGGAACCATTATGACAAAAAGGTCAATTAACCATAGATTTTGTATTTTAAAATAATTATATCTGGGAATAAGTTGTGCTTTGTCATTTGAAAATGTGTTTGACTTTGTTTCATTACAAACTTAACTATATTTCGGATTTTATTTGACCTTTTCTTTTTATATAGTTGTTTGTCATTTTTTGGCAATCTAGGGTGTGGCCTGTGTCCCACCCACCACCTTACAGTACACACCCTAGTCCTAACTCCAAGTGTTTACTTGGGGTGAACTGCCAGCTTTAACGAAGTTTCCAAATTGCCACGGTATGCAATGGGCACATAACTGGTCAGTCCCACCCAGAGTACTGCACCAGAGCTAGGAACCAAAAAAGGCCAATTAACCATAGATTTTGTATTTTAAAATAATTATATCTGGGAATAAGTTGTGCTTTGTCATTTGAAAATGTGTTAGACTTTGTTTCATTACAAACTTAACTATATTTCGGATTTTATTTGACCTTTTTTTTTATATAGTTGTTTGTCATTTTTTGGCAATCTAGGGTGTGGCCTGTGTCCCACCCACCACCTTACAGTACACACCCTAGTCCTAACTCCAAGTGTTTACCTGGGGTGAACTGCCAGCTTTAACGAAGTTTCCAAATTGCCAAGGTATGCAATGGGCACATAACTGGTCAGTCCCACCCAGAGTGCTGCACCAGAGCTAGGAACCAAAAAAGGCCAATTAACCATAAATTTTGTATTTTAAAATAATTATATCTGGGTATAAGTTGTGCTTTGTCATTTGAAAATGTGTTAGACTTTGTTTCATTACAAACTTAACTATACTTCGGGTTTTTTTTTTATATATAGTTGTTTGTCATTTTTTGGCAATCTAGGGTGTGGCCTGTGTCCCACCCACCACCTTACAGTACACACCCTAGTCCTAACTCCAAGTGTTTACTTGGGGTGAACTGCCAGCTTTAACGAAGTTTCCAAATTGCCACGGTATGCAATGGGCACATAACTGGTCAGTCCCACCCAGAGTTCTGCACCAGAGCTAGGAACCAAAAAAGGCCAATTAACCATAGATTTTGTATTTTAAAATAATTATATCTGGGAATAAGTTGTGCTTTGTCATTTGAAAATGTGTTTGACTTTGTTTCATTACAAACTTAACTATATTTCGGATTTTATTTGACCTTTTTTTTTATTTAGTAGTTTGTCGTTTTTTGGCAATCTAGGGTGTGGCCTGTGTCCCACCCACCACCTTACAGTACACACCCTAGTCCTAACTCCAAGTGTTTACCTGGGGTGAACTGCCAGCTTTAACGAAGTTTCCAAATTGCCAAGGTATGCAATGGGCACATAACTGGTCAGTCCCACCCAGAGTGCTGCACCAGAGCTAGGAACCATTATGACAAAAATGTCAATTAACCATAGATTTTGTATTTTAAAATAATTATATCTGGGAATAAGTTGTGCTTTGTCATTTGAAAATGTGTTAGACTTTGTTTCATTACAAACTTAACTATACTTCGTTTTTTTTTTTATATAGTTGTTTGTCATTTTTTGGCAATCTAGGGTGTGGCCTGTGTCCCACCCACCACCTTACAGTACACACCCTAGTCCTAACTCCAAGTGTTTACTTGGGGTGAACTGCCAGCTTTAACGAAGTTTCCAAATTGCCACGGTATGCAATGGGCACATAACTGGTCAGTCCCACCCAGAGTTCTGCACCAGAGCTAGGAACCAAAAAAGGCCAATTAACCATAGATTTTGTATTTTAAAATAATTATATCTGGGAATAAGTTGTGCTTTGTCATTTGAAAATGTGTTTGACTTTGTTTCATTACAAACTTAACTATATTTCGGATTTTATTTGACCTTTTTTTTTATTTAGTAGTTTGTCGTTTTTTGGCAATCTAGGGTGTGGCCTGTGTCCCACCCACCACCTTACAGTACACACCCTAGTCCTAACTCCAAGTGTTTACCTGGGGTGAACTGCCAGCTTTAACGAAGTTTCCAAATTGCCAAGGTATGCAATGGGCACATAACTGGTCAGTCCCACCCAGAGTGCTGCACCAGAGCTAGGAACCATTATGACAAAAATGTCAATTAACCATAGATTTTGTATTTTAAAATAATTATATCTGGGAATAAGTTGTGCTTTGTCATTTGAAAATGTGTTTGACTTTGTTTCATTATAAACTTAACTATATTTCGGATTTTATTTGACCTTTTTTTTTATATAGTTGTTTGTCATTTTTTGGCAATCTAGGGTGTGGCCTGTGTCCCACCCACCACCTTACAGTACACACCCTAGTCCTAACTCCAAGTGTTTACTTGGGGTGAACTGCCAGCTTTAACGAAGTTTCCAAATTGCCAAGGTATGCAATGGGCACATAACTGGTCAGTCCCACCCAGAGTACTGCACCAGAGCTAGGAACCAAAAAAGGCCAATTAACCATAGATTTTGTATTTAAAAAAAATTATATCTGGGAATAAGTTGTGCTTTGTCATTTGAAAATGTGTTTGACTTTGTTTCATTACAAACTTAACTATATTTCAGATTTTATTTGACCTTTTTTTTTATTTAGTAGTTTGTCGTTTTTTGGCAATCTAGGGTGTGGCCTGTGTCCCACCTACCACCTTACAGTACACACCCTAGTCCTAACTCCAAGTGTTTACCTGGGGTGAACTGCCAGCTTTAACGAAGTTTCCAAATTGCCAAGGTATGCAATGGGCACATAACTGGTCAGTCCCACCCAGAGTGCTGCACCAGAGCTAGGAACCATTATGACAAAAAGGTCAATTAACCATAGATTTTGTATTTTAAAATAATTATATCTGGGAATAAGTTGTGCTTTGTCATTTGAAAATGTGTTTGACTTTGTTTCATTACAAACTTAACTATATTTCGGATTTTATTTGACCTTTTTTTTTTATATAATAATAATAATAATAATAATTCATTACATTTATATAGCGCTTTTCTCAGCACTCAAGGCGCTTTACATAGAAGGGGGAATCTCCTCAACCACCACCAATGTGCAGCATCCACTTGGATGATGCGACGGCAGCCATATTGCGCCAGAACGCTCACCACACACCAGCTTACTGGTGGAGAGGAGACAGTGATGAAGCCAATCGGTATATGGGGATGATTAGGAGGCCATGATGGACAGAGGCCACTGGGCAAATTTGGCCAGGATGCCGGGGTTACACCCCTACTCTTTCTAAAGACATCCTGGGATTTTTAATGACCACAGAGAGTCAGGACCTCGGTTTAACGTCTCATCCGAAGGACGGTGCTCTTTGACAGTATAGTGTCCCCGTCACTATACTGGGGCATTAGGACCCACACAGACCACAGGGTGAGCACCCCCTGCTGGCCTCACTAACACCTCTTCCAACTTATATAGTTGTTTGTCATTTTTTGGCAATCTAGGGTGTGGCCTGTGTCCCACCCACCACCTTACAGTACACACCCTAGTCCTAACTCCAAGTGTTTACTTGGGGTGAACTGCCAGCTTTAACGAAGTTTCCAAATTGCCACGGTATGCAATGGGCACATAACTGGTCAGTCCCACCCAGAGTACTGCACCAGAGCTAGGAACCAAAAAAGGCCAATTAACCATAGATTTTGTATTTTAAAATAATTATATCTGGGAATAAGTTGTGCTTTGTCATTTGAAAATGTGTTAGACTTTGTTTCATTACAAACTTAACTATATTTCGGATTTTATTTGACCTTTTTTTTTATATAGTTGTTTGTCATTTTTTGGCAATCTAGGGTGTGGCCTGTGTCCCACCCACCACCTTACAGTACACACCCTAGTCCTAACTCCAAGTGTTTACTTGGGGTGAACTGCCAGCTTTAACGAAGTTTCCAAATTGCCACGGTATGCAATGGGCACATAACTGGTCAGTCCCACCCAGAGTGCAGCACCAGAGCTAGGAACCAAAAAAGGCCAATTAACCATAGATTTTGTATTTTAAAATAATTATATCTGGGAATAAGTTGTGCTTTGTCATTTGAAAATGTGTTTGACTTTGTTTCATTACAAACGTAACTATATTTCGGATTTTATTTGACCTTTTTTTTTATTTAGTAGTTTGTCGTTTTTTGGCAATCTAGGGTGTGGCCTGTGTCCCACCCACCACCTTACAGTACACACCCTAGTCCTAACTCCAAGTGTTTACCTGGGGTGAACTGCCAGCTTTAACGAAGTTTCCAAATTGCCAAGGTATGCAATGGGCACATAACTGGTCAGTCCATATGCGATATGCGAAGAGGCGTGATCATCTCATGAAAATGTAAGCCTTCAACACCTGAGAAAGACAAAGACACTCCCCTAACTGCCCTATTAGGAGCGATCAGGCCCTGTCATTCAGAGCAACCTTGCACAAAGAATGAGGAGATTTAAAAAAGAATGGCTTTTAGATTGTTTGGATTTATTTACAACACAACACAATCCAAAAATACACAACAAATGACAACAGACAGAGACCTTTGTGCCATTCCTAAAAACATTGTACATACCTTTCATTTCCAAGGTGTTTGATTTTCACTTTATCATGTTCATATACAGAGACTCATGTAAATGTTGAAGTCAGCAGGACTCAGTTGCATCTGGTCCCTGAAAGAAAAAAAAAGAAAAAACTGTGAACATACTGATATCAAGAGAAACTATAGGGCTGCACGATTTTGGGAATAGATTTTAGATTTTTCTGGTTAAAATGTCTTTTTAAAATTCACAGAATACACACACACACACGTTTCCAACAATATATAATGAACACCAGGTTTGTTGTGCCTTGTAGGCATAGGCTACGCAGTGCTGCATAAAATAATAATAACAATAAATTAAATCTTCCAAAAGATTTCAAGAACAACTACGCTAGAGAAAAATATATTGATTATCATATGTTACTTCAAATGTTTCCATTCGTTATGATGATATGAAATGAGATAATAGTAAAAACATAAAGCCTAATGTTTGGTGCATTTTTCCTTTCAAACGCAATCGCGCTCCAAAATATGATACATTCAAACGCACAGCGCGCTCCAAAATATGATACATTCAAACCCACAGCGCGCTCCAAAATATGATACATTCAAACGCCATCGCGCTCCAAAATATTAAACATTATGGTTATACATATCTATGTTTGAGCAGATATCCACAAACAGTATTTAACAGTAAACACGGGTCTAAATAGTATAATATTCACCATATATCTAGCAACAGTTCAACTGCAATGTGAAGTTTATGCAACAATACCATAAACTAATAAGTAAGAATTTCTTACCTTACATCTTTCTTGTCTTCAAATCGCGTTCTTCTTCTTCTTAGGTAAATCCAATGTAAGCTCAGACGTGTCTTCCAAACTCGACGAAAAGCAGAGACTTGTGAAGTTTTTTGGTGTTTTGTGTTTGAGGTAACGAGGGCGTTCGCGTCCCATGTGGAGATTTGCTTGTGAATCTCTTTTGCGCGAGTGGGCGTGTCGAATTAAAAAGTAATTAGCAAGCGTTTGAGATACTGGACATCCTGTTGGTTTTATACAAATTACTTAAACAGAGAATATTTGTTTTCAGTTTGAATCCGATCATTTAAAAGTACACACTTAAATGTGTATAAAGATATATGGCTCATAAATGTGTGAGAAGTATTCGCTGAGTTTTGTTTCAGTTTATAGACGTGCTCAAGAAAAAAAAAGTTCACCGCGACGGAGAGGCAGAACGCACACCCTGTTTATTTTCTTTATTTTACAAAAGCACAATGTTTTGATTTGATTGTAAGTGGACACATACAAAAGTGGAAATATCACAGATTATTTTTTTATATTTATTTTTTCTGTATATCCATAAATGACGGACTAATTTAAGTTTATGTTGCTGCTATGTGAAAAAATCCAGCAAAACGCGTCGGCGCGTTTCTCGACCTCAGAGGGTTAACCATAGATTTTGTATTTTAAAATAATTATATCTGGGAATAAGTTGTGCTTTGTCATTTGAAAATGTGTTTGACTTTGTTTCATTACAAACTTAACTATATTTCGGATTTTATTTGACCTTTTTTTTTATTTAGTAGTTTGTCGTTTTTTGGCAATCTAGGGTGTGGCCTGTGTCCCACCCACCACCTTACAGTACACACCCTAGTCCTAACTCCAAGTGTTTACCTGGGGTGAACTGCCAGCTTTAACGAAGTTTCCAAATTGCCAAGGTATGCAATGGGCACATAACTGGTCAGTCCCACCCAGAGTGCTGCACCAGAGCTAGGAACCATTATGACAAAAAGGTCAATTAACCATAGATTTTGTATTTTAAAATAATTATATCTGGGTATAAGTTGTGCTTTGTCATTTGAAAATGTGTTAGACTTTGTTTCATTACAAACTTAACTATATTTCGGATTTGATTTGACCTTTTTTTTTTATATAGTTGTTTGTCATTTTTTGGCAATCTAGGGTGTGGCCTGTGTCCCACCCACCACCTTACAGTACACACCCTAGTCCTAACTCCAAGTGTTTACTTGGGGTGAACTGCCAGCTTTAACGAAGTTTCCAAATTGCCACGGTATGCAATGGGCACATAACTGGTCAGTCCCACCCAGAGTACTGCACCAGAGCTAGGAACCAAAAAAGGCCAATTAAGCACAGATTTTGTATTTTAAAATAATTATATCTGGGAATAAGTTGTGCTTTGTCATTTGAAAATGTGTTTGACTGTGTTTCATTACAAACTTAACTTTATTTCGGATTTTATTTGACCTTTTTTTTTTATATATATAGTTGTTTGTCATTTTTTGGCAATCTAGGGTGTGGCCTGTGTCCCACCCACCACCTTACAGTACACACCCTAGTCCTAACTCCAAGTGTTTACTTGGGGTGAACTGCCAGCTTTAACAAAGTTTCCAAATTGCCACGGTATGCAATGGGCACATAACTGGTCAGTCCCACCCAGAGTGCTGCACCAGAGCTAGGAACCAAAAAAGGCCAATTAACCATAGATTTTGTATTTTAAAATAATTATATCTGGGAATAAGTTGTGCTTTGTCATTTGAAAATGTGTTTGACTTTGTTTCATTACAAACTTAACTATATTTCGGATTTTATTTGACCTTTTTTTTTTATTTAGTAGTTTGTCGTTTTTTGGCAATCTAGGGTGTGGCCTGTGTCCCACCCACCACCTTACAGTACACACCCTAGTCCTAACTCCAAGTGTTTACCTCTTAAGAGGTAACGACTCATCACCACAGGTACTCACAAATCAGGCAACCAACTGGACCTGGTTTACACACGCAACTGCACCACAGAAAACATCCTGGTGACACCTCTCCACGTTTCAGATCATTTCCTCATTACTTTCAGTCTACAACTCTCTACCCCTGCACCACCACTCCCACCACCAGTCACTTTCAGACGAAACCTGCGCTCACTTTCCCCCTCCCATCTTTCCTCTGCCGTGTCATCCTCTCTTCCCCCACCCTCACAATTCTCATCTCTGGATGTGAATACCGCAACGGACACCTTATGCTCCACTCTAATCTCTTCTCTAGACATTATCTGCCCTCTCTCCTCCAGGCCAGCACGCGCTACTCCCTCTAACCCCTGGTTATCTGAGGTTCTTCGGGAACACCGGACCGAACTCAGGGCAGCGGAGAGGAAATGGCACAAATCAAAAGACGCATCTGACCTGAGTATGTATCAATCTCTCCTCTCCTCCTTTTCTGTTGATGTTCATGCTGCAAAATCTTCATACTTCCACAACAAGATCAACAGCTCCTCCAACACACGATTACTCTTCAAGACATTCAACTCTCTCCTCTGTCCACCTCCACCACCACCCGCCTCCTCCTTAACTGCTGACGATTTTGCGCACTTCTTCACCAACAAAACAACAGCTATCAGCAGTCAGTTCTCAGCTCCACACACACAGGAACCCAGACCGACCCCTTCCACAGCCAATACCCCTCTGTCCTCCTTTTCTTCGCTAACCGAGGAAGAAGTATCTACACTTCTCCTCTCCAGTCACCCTACCACCTGCCCGCTTGACCCCATCCCCTCACACCTTCTACAAGCCATCTCTCCCACACTTCTACCATCACTCACACACATCATCAACTCATCCCTCCATACTGGCACCTTCCCTACAGCATTCAAGCAGGCTCGGGTTACTCCACTGCTCAAAAAACCAACGCTAAACACATCCTTTGTAGAGAATTACAGACCTATCTCTCTCCTACCATTCATTGCGAAGACACTTGAAAGAGCTGTCTTCAACCAACTAACATCCTTCTTGTCTCTAAACAACCAGCTGGATGTCAACCAATCTGGCTTCAAGAAAGGACATTCAACTGAGACTGCATTACTGTCAGTCACATAAGCCCTACGGATCGCAAAAGCTGCTTCCAAATCTTCAGTCCTCATTCTCCTGGATCTGTCTGCTGCCTTCGACACGGTGAATCATCAGATCCTTATGTCCACCCTCTCATCACTGGGCATCACAGGAACTTCACTCCACTGGTTTGAGTCCTATCTCACAGGTAGGTCCTTCAAGGTCGCATGGAGAGGTGAGGTATCCAGAGCACATCAGCTGACCACAGGTGTTCCCCAGGGTTCAGTTCTTGGTCCCCTCCTCTTCTCCATCTACACCACATCACTGGGACACATCATACAGGCACACGGTTTTTCCTACCACTGCTATGCTGATGACACGCAGCTCTTCCTCTCCTTTCAACCAGATGATCCCACAGTAGCTGCACGGGTCTCAAGCTGTCTGGCGGACATCTCCACATGGATGAAGGAACATCACCTGCAGCTCAACCTGGCAAAGACTGAGCTTCTCGTCCTCCCTGCCAATCCATCTCTACAGCACGACTTCACCATCCAGCTAGAGTCATCATTAATCACCCCATCAAGATCGGTCAGAAATCTTGGAGTAACGTTTGATGACCAGCTGACCTTCACAGATCACATTTCAAAGACAGCTCGATCATGCAGGTTTGCACTGCACAACATCAGGAAGATCAGGCCTTTCCTAACTGAGCATGCAACACAACTTATCGTCCAGGCCCTGGTCATCTCTAGGCTTGACTACTGCAATGCTCTTCTGGCTGGACTTCCAGCATGTGCAACCAAACCCCTACAGATGATCCAGAATGCTGCAGCTCGTCTTGTCTTCAACGAGCCCAAGAGGGCCCACGTCACTCCTCTGTTCATCTCTCTGCACTGGCAACCTCTCGCTGCTCGCATCAAGTTCAAGGCACTGACGCTTGCTTACAGAACTATCACAGGCTCAGCTCCCTCCTACTTTCACTCACTCCTACGAGTCTACATCCCTACCAGACACCTACGATCGGTCAACGAGCGACGTCTCGTGGTTCCATCACAGAAAGCCACAAAATCACTTTCCAGAACATTCTCATTCACAGTTCCATGCTGGTGGAACGCTCTCCCCACCCTCATCCGGAATGCAGAATCCCTGACAACATTCAAAAGACAGCTGAAAACCAATCTCTTCCGTGAGCACTTAACCTTATAGAAAAAAAATAAAAATAATTCCTTTCCCTTCGAAACATCACTTATCAGGCTTATGCTACTCTGAATAATACCTGAACTTCGTATTTTGAGCACTTCTTGCGTTGTTGTTGCTTTTGCCTCTTTATGATGACTCGCTGAATTTAGTCCTAATTTGTAAGTCGCTTTGGATAAAGGCGTCTGCTAAATGACTAAATGTAAATGTAAATGTACCTGGGGTGAACTGCCAGCTTTAACGAAGTTTCCAAATTGCCAAGGTTTGCAATGGGCACATAACTGGTCAGTCCCACCCAGAGTGCTGCACCAGAGCTAGGAACCATTATGACAAAAAGGTCAATTAACCATAGATTTTGTATTTTAAAATAATTATATCTGGGAATAAGTTGTGCTTTGTCATTTGAAAATGTGTTTGACTTTGTTTCATTACAAACTTAACTATATTTAGGATTTTATTTGACCTTTTTTTTTATTTAGTAGTTTGTCGTTTTTTGGCAATCTAGGGTGTGGCCTGTGTCCCACCCACCACCTTACAGTACACACCCTAGTCCTAACTCCAAGTGTTTACTTGGGGTGAACTGCCAGCTTTAACGAAGTTTCCAAATTGCCACGGTATGCAATGGGCACATAACTGGCCAGTCCCACCCAGAGTACTGCACCAGAGCAAGGAACCAAAAAAGGCCAATTAACCAAAGATTTTGTATTTTAAAATAATTATATCTGGGAATAAGTTGTGCTTTGTCATTTGAAAATGTGTTTGACTTTGTTTCATTACAAACTTAACTATATTTTGGATTTTATTTGACCTTTTTTTTTTATATAGTTGTTTGTCATTTTTTGGCAATCTAGGGTGTGGCCTGTGTCCCACCCACCACCTTACAGTACACACCCTAGTCCTAACTCCAAGTGTTTACTTGGGGTGAACTGCCAGCTTTAACGAAGTTTCCAAATTGCCAAGGTATGCAATGGGCACATAACTGGTCAGTCCCACCCAGAGTTCTGCACCAGAGCTAGGAACCATTATGACAAAAAGGTCAATTAACCATAGATTTTGTATTTTAAAATAATAATATCTGGGAATAAGTTGTGCTTTGTCATTTGAAAATGTGTTTGACTTTGTTTCATTACAAACTTAACTATATTTCGGATTTTATTTGACCTTTTTTTTAATATAGTTGTTTGTCATTTTTTGGCAATCTAGGGTGTGGCCTGTGTCCCACCCACCACCTTACAGTACACACCCTAGTCCTAACTCCAAGTGTTTACTTGGGGTGAACTGCCAGCTTTAACGAAGTTTCCAAATTGCCACGGTATGCAATGGGCACATAACTGGTCAGTCCCACCCAGAGTACTGCACCAGAGCTAGGAACCAAAAAAGGCCAATTAACCATAGATTTTGTATTTTAAAATAATTATATCTGGGAATAAGTTGTGCTTTGTCATTTGAAAATGTGTTTGACTTTGTTTCATTACAAACTTAACTATATTTCGGATTTTATTTGACTTTTTTTTTTTTAATATAGTTGTTTGTCATTTTTTGGCAATCTAGGGTGTGGCCTGTGTCCCACCCACCACCTTACAGTACACACCCTAGTCCTAACTCCAAGTGTTTACCTGGGGTGAACTGCCAGCTTTAACGAAGTTTCCAAATTGCCAAGGTATGCAATGGGCACATAACTGGTCAGTCCCACCCAGAGTGCTGCACCAGAGCTAGGAACCATTATGACAAAAATGTCAATTAACCATAGATTTTGTATTTTAAAATAATTATATCTGGGAATAAGTTGTGCTTTGTCATTTGAAAATGTGTTTGACTTTGTTTCATTACAAACTTAACTATATTTCGGATTTTATTTGACCTTTTTTTTTTAATATAGTTGTTTGTCATTTTTTGGCAATCTAGGGTGTGGCCTGTGTCCCACCCACCACCTTACAGTACACACCCTAGTCCTAACTCCAAGTGTTTACTTGGGGTGAACTGCCAGCTTTAACGAAGTTTCCAAATTGCCACGGTATGCAATGGGCACATAACTGGTCAGTCCCACCCAGAGTACTGCACCAGAACTAGGAACCAAAAAAGGCCAATTAACCATAGATTTTGTATTTGAAAATAATTATATCTGGGAATAAGTTGTGCTTTGTCATTTGAAAATGTGTTTGACTTTGTTTCATTACAAACTTAACTATATTTCGGATTTTATTTGACTTTTTTTTTTTTTATATAGTTGTTTGTCATTTTTTGGCAATCTAGGGTGTGGCCTGTGTCCCACCCACCACCTTACAGTACACACCCTAGTCCTAACTCCAAGTGTTTACCTGGGGTGAACTGCCAGCTTTAACGAAGTTTCCAAATTGCCAAGGTATGCAATGGGCACATAACTGGTCAGTCCCACCCAGAGTGCTGCACCAGAGCTAGGAACCATTATGACAAAAATGTCAATTAACCATAGATTTTGTATTTTAAAATAATTATATCTGGGAATAAGTTGTGCTTTGTCATTTGAAAATGTGTTTGACTTTGTTTCATTACAAACTTAACTATATTTCGGATTTTATTTGACCTTTTTTTTTAATATAGTTGTTTGTCATTTTTTGGCAATCTAGGGTGTGGCCTGTGTCCCACCCACCACCTTACAGTACACACCCTAGTCCTAACTCCAAGTGTTTACTTGGGGTGAACTGCCAGCTTTAACGAAGTTTCCAAATTGCCACGGTATGCAATGGGCACATAACTGGTCAGTCCCACCCAGAGTACTGCACCAGAACTAGGAACCAAAAAAGGCCAATTAACCATAGATTTTGTATTTGAAAATAATTATATCTGGGAATAAGTTGTGCTTTGTCATTTGAAAATGTGTTTGACTTTGTTTCATTACAAACTTAACTATATTTCGGATTTTATTTGACTTTTTTTTTTTTTATATAGTTGTTTGTCATTTTTTGGCAATCTAGGGTGTGGCCTGTGTCCCACCCACCACCTTACAGTACACACCCTAGTCCTAACTCCAAGTGTTTACCTGGGGTGAACTGCCAGCTTTAACGAAGTTTCCAAATTGCCAAGGTATGCAATGGGCACATAACTGGTCAGTCCCACCCAGAGTGCTGCACCAGAGCTAGGAACCATTATGACAAAAATGGCAATTAACCATAGATTTTGTATTTTAAAATAATTATATCTGGGAATAAGTTGTGCTTTGTCATTTGAAAATGTGTTTGACTTTGTTTCATTACAAACTTAACTATATTTCGGATTTTATTTGACCTTTTTTTTTAATATAGTTGTTTGTCATTTTTTGGCAATCTAGGGTGTGGCCTGTGTCCCACCCACCACCTTACAGTACACACCCTAGTCCTAACTCCAAGTGTTTAGGGGTGAACTGCCAGCTTTAACGAAGTTTCCAAATTGCCAAGGTATGCACTGGGCACATAACTGGTCAGTCCCACCCAGAGTGCTGCACCAGAGCTAGGAACCAAAAAAGGCCAATTAACCATACATTTTGTATTTTAAAATAATTATATCTGGGTATAAGTTGTGCTTTGTCATTTGAAAATGTGTTAGACTTTGTTTCATTACAAACTTAACTATACTTCGGGTTTTTTTTTTATATAGTTGTTTGTCATTTTTTGGCAATCTAGGGTGTGGCCTGTGTCCCACCCACCACCTTACAGTACACACCCTAGTCCTAACTCCAAGTGTTTACTTGGGGTGAACTGCCAGCTTTAACGAAGTTTCCAAATTGCCACGGTATGCAATGGGCACATAACTGGTCAGTCCCACCCAGAGTTCTGCACCAGAGCTAGGAACCAAAAAAGGCCAATTAACCATAGATTTTGTATTTTAAAATAATTATATCTGGGAATAAGTGGTGCTTTGTCATTTGAAAATGTGTTTGACTTTGTTTCATTACAAACTTAACTATATTTCGGATTTTATTTGACCTTTTTTTTTATTTAGTAGTTTGTCGTTTTTTGGCAATCTAGGGTGTGGCCTGTGTCCCACCCACCACCTTACAGTACACACCCTAGTCCTAACTCCAAGTGTTTACCTGGGGTGAACTGCCAGCTTTAACGAAGTTTCCAAATTGCCAAGGTATGCAATGGGCACATAACTGGTCAGTCCCACCCAGAGTGCTGCACCAGAGCTAGGAACCATTATGACAAAAATGTCAATTAACCATAGATTTTGTATTTTAAAATAATTATATCTGGGAATAAGTTGTGCTTTGTCATTTGAAAATGTGTTTGACTTTGTTTCATTACAAACTTAACTATATTTCGGATTTTATTTGACCTTTTTTTTTTATATAGTTGTTTGTCATTTTTTGGCAATCTAGGGTGTGGCCTGTGTCCCACCCACCACCTTACAGTACACACCCTAGTCCTAACTCCAAGTGTTTACTTGGGGTGAACTGCCAGCTTTAACGAGATTTTTAAAATAATTATATCTGGGAATAAGTTGTGCTTTGTCATTTGAAAATGTGTTTGACTTTGTTTCATTACAAACTTAACTATATTTCGGATTTTATTTGACCTTTTTTTTAATTTAGTAGTTTGTCGTTTTTTGGCAATCTAGGGTGTGGCCTGTGTCCCACCCACCACCTTACAGTACACACCCTAGTCCTAACTCCAAGTGTTTACCTGGGGTGAACTGCCAGCTTTAACGAAGTTTCCAAATTGCCAAGGTATGCAATGGGCACATAACTGGTCAGTCCCACCCAGAGTGCTGCACCAGAGCTAGGAACCATTATGACAAAAAGGTCAATTAACCATAGATTTTGTATTTGAAAATAATTATATCTGGGAATAAGTTGTGCTTTGTCATTTGAAAATGTGTTTGACTTTGTTTCATTACAAACTTAACTATATTTCGGATTTTATTTGACCTTTTTTTTTAATATAGTTGTTTGTCATTTTTTGGCAATCTAGGGTGTGGCCTGTGTCCCACCCACCACCTTACAGTACACACCCTAGTCCTAACTCCAAGTGTTTACTTGGGGTGAACTGCCAGCTTTAACGAAGTTTCCAAATTGCCACGGTATGCACTGGGCACATAACTGGTCAGTCCCACCCAGAGTGCTGCACCAGAGCTAGGAACCAAAAAAGGCCAATTAACCATACATTTTGTATTTTAAAATAATTATATCTGGGTATAAGTTGTGCTTTGTCATTTGAAAATGTGTTAGACTTTGTTTCATTACAAACTTAACTATACTTCGGGTTTTTTTTTTATATAGTTGTTTGTCATTTTTTGGCAATCTAGGGTGTGGCCTGTGTCCCACCCACCACCTTACAGTACACACCCTAGTCCTAACTCCAAGTGTTTACTTGGGGTGAACTGCCAGCTTTAACAAAGTTTCCAAATTGCCACGGTATGCAATGGGCACATAACTGGTCAGTCCCACCCAGAGTTCTGCACCAGAGCTAGGAACCAAAAAAGGCCAATTAACCATAGATTTTGTATTTTAAAATAATTATATCTGGGAATAAGTTGTGCTTTGTCATTTGAAAATGTGTTTGACTTTGTTTCATTACAAACTTAACTATATTTCGGATTTTATTTGACCTTTTTTTTTATTTAGTAGTTTGTCGTTTTTTGGCAATCTAGGGTGTGGCCTGTGTCCCACCCACCACCTTACAGTACACACCCTAGTCCTAACTCCAAGTGTTTACCTGGGGTGAACTGCCAGCTTTAACGAAGTTTCCAAATTGCCAAGGTATGCAATGGGCACATAACTGGTCAGTCCCACCCAGAGTGCTGCACCAGAGCTAGGAACCATTATGACAAAAATGTCAATTAACCATAGATTTTGTATTTTAAAATAATTATATCTGGGAATAAGTTGTGCTTTGTCATTTGAAAATGTGTTTGACTTTGTTTCATTACAAACTTAACTATATTTCGGATTTTATTTGACCTTTTTTTTTTATATAGTTGTTTGTCATTTTTTGGCAATCTAGGGTGTGGCCTGTGTCCCACCCACCACCTTACAGTACACACCCTAGTCCTAACTCCAAGTGTTTACTTGGGGTGAACTGCCAGCTTTAACGAGATTTTTAAAATAATTATATCTGGGAATAAGTTGTGCTTTGTCATTTGAAAATGTGTTTGACTTTGTTTCATTACAAACTTAACTATATTTCGGATTTTATTTGACCTTTTTTTTAATTTAGTAGTTTGTCGTTTTTTGGCAATCTAGGGTGTGGCCTGTGTCCCACCCACCACCTTACAGTACACACCCTAGTCCTAACTCCAAGTGTTTACCTGGGGTGAACTGCCAGCTTTAACGAAGTTTCCAAATTGCCAAGGTATGCAATGGGCACATAACTGGTCAGTCCCACCCAGAGTGCTGCACCAGAGCTAGGAACCATTATGACAAAAAGGTCAATTAACCATAGATTTTGTATTTTAAAATAATTATATCTGGGAATAAGTTGTGCTTTGTCATTTGAAAATGTGTTTGACTTTGTTTCATTACAAACTTAACTATATTTCGGATTTTATTTGACCTTTTTTTTTTATATAATAATAATAATAATAATAATAATTCATTACATTTATATAGCGCTTTTCTCAGCACTCAAGGCGCTTTACATAGAAGGGGGAATCTCCTCAACCACCACCAATGTGCAGCATCCACTTGGATGATGCGACGGCAGCCATATTGCGCCAGAACGCTCACCACACACCAGCTTACTGGTGGAGAGGAGACAGTGATGAAGCCAATCGGTATATGGGGATGATTAGGAGGCCATGATGGACAGAGGCCACTGGGCAAATTTGGCCAGGATGCCGGGGTTACACCCCTACTCTTTCTAAAGACATCCTGGGATTTTTAATGACCACAGAGAGTCAGGACCTCGGTTTAACGTCTCATCCGAAGGACGGTGCTCTTTGACAGTATAGTGTCCCCGTCACTATACTGGGGCATTAGGACCCACACAGACCACAGGGTGAGCACCCCCTGCTGGCCTCACTAACACCTCTTCCAACTTATATAGTTGTTTGTCATTTTTTGGCAATCTAGGGTGTGGCCTGTGTCCCACCCACCACCTTACAGTACACACCCTAGTCCTAACTCCAAGTGTTTACTTGGGGTGAACTGCCAGCTTTAACGAAGTTTCCAAATTGCCAAGGTATGCAATGGGCACATAACTGGTCAGTCCCACCCAGAGTGCTGCACCAGAGCTAGGAACCATTATGACAAAAAGGTCAATTAACCATAGATTTTGTATTTTAAAATAATTATATCTGGGAATAAGTTGTGCTTTGTCATTTGAAAATGTGTTTGACTTTGTTTCATTACAAACTTAACTATATTTCGGATTTTATTTGACCTTTTCTTTTTATATAGTTGTTTGTCATTTTTTGGCAATCTAGGGTGTGGCCTGTGTCCCACCCACCACCTTACAGTACACACCCTAGTCTTAACTCCAAGTGTTTACTTGGGGTGAACTGCCAGCTTTAACGAAGTTTCCAAATTGCCACGGTATGCAATGGGCACATAACTGGTCAGTCCCACCCAGAGTACTGCACCAGAGCTAGGAACCAAAAAAGGCCAATTAACCATAGATTTTGTATTTTAAAATAATTATATCTGGGAATAAGTTGTGCTTTGTCATTTGAAAATGTGTTAGACTTTGTTTCATTACAAACTTAACTATATTTCGGATTTTATTTGACCTTTTTTTTTATATAGTTGTTTGTCATTTTTTGGCAATCTAGGGTGTGGCCTGTGTCCCACCCACCACCTTACAGTACACACCCTAGTCCTAACTCCAAGTGTTTACTTGGGGTGAACTGCCAGCTTTAACGAAGTTTCCAAATTGCCACGGTATGCAATGGGCACATAACTGGTCAGTCCCACCCAGAGTGCAGCACCAGAGCTAGGAACCAAAAAAGGCCAATTAACCATAGATTTTGTATTTTAAAATAATAATATCTGGGAATAAGTTGTGCTTTGTCATTTGAAAATGTGTTTGACTTTGTTTCATTACAAACGTAACTATATTTCGGATTTTATTTGACCTTTTTTTTTATTTAGTAGTTTGTCGTTTTTTGGCAATCTAGGGTGTGGCCTGTGTCCCACAGGCCAGGGTGTACCTTACAGTACACACCCTAGTCCTAACTCCAAGTGTTTACCTGGGGTGAACTGCCAGCTTTAACGAAGTTTCCAAATTGCCAAGGTATGCAATGGGCACATAACTGGTCAGTCCATATGCGATATGCGAAGAGGCGTGATCATCTCATGAATATGTAAGCCTTCAACACCTGAGAAAGACAAAGACACTCCCCTAACTGCCCTATTAGGAGCGATCAGGCCCTGTCATTCAGAGCAACCTTGCACAAAGAATGAGGAGATTTAAAAAAGAATGGCTTTTAGATTGTTTGGATTTATTTACAACACAACACAATCCAAAAATACACAACAAATGACAACAGACAGAGACCTTTGTGCCATTCCTAAAAACATTGTACATACCTTTCATTTCCAAGGTGTTTGATTTTCACTTTATCATGTTCATATACAGAGACTCATGTAAATGTTGAAGTCAGCAGGACTCAGTTGCATCTGGTCCCTGAAAGAAAAAAAAAGAAAAAACTGTGAACATACTGATATCAAGAGAAACTATAGGGCTGCACGATTTTGGGAATAGATTTTAGATTTTTCTGGTTAAAATGTCTTTTTAAAATTCACAGAATACACACACACACACGTTTCCAACAATATATAATGAACACCAGGTTTGTTGTGCCTTGTAGGCATAGGCTACGCAGTGCTGCATAAAATAATAATAACAATAAATTAAATCTTCCAAAAGATTTCAAGAACAACTACGCTAGAGAAAAATATATTGATTATCATATGTTACTTCAAATGTTTCCATTCGTTATGATGATATGAAATGAGATAATAGTAAAAACATAAAGCCTAATGTTTGGTGCATTTTACCTTTCAAACGCAATCGCGCTCCAAAATATGATACATTCAAACGCACAGCGCGCTCCAAAATGTGATACATTCAAACGCACAGCGCGCTCCAAAATATGATACATTCAAACCCACAGCGCGCTCCAAAATATGATACATTCAAACGCCATCGCGCTCCAAAATATTAAACATTATGGTTATACATATCTATGTTTGAGCAGATATCCACAAACAGTATTTAACAGTAAACACGGGTCTAAATAGTATAATATTCACCATATATCTAGCAACAGTTCAACTGCAATGTGAAGTTTATGCAACAATACCATAAACTAATAAGTAAGAATTTCTTACCTTACATCTTTCTTGTCTTCAAATCGCGTTCTTCTTCTTCTTAGGTAAATCCAATGTAAGCTCAGACGTGTCTTCCAAACTCGACGAAAAGCAGAGACTTGTGAAGTTTTTTGGTGTTTTGTGTTTGAGGTAACGAGGGCGTTCGCGTCCCATGTGGAGATTTGCATGTGAATCTCTTTTGCGCGAGTGGGCGTGTCGAATTAAAAAGTAATTAGCAAGCGTTTGAGATACTGGACATCCTGTTGGTTTTATACAAATTACTTAAACAGAGAATATTTGTTTTCAGTTTGAATCCGATCATTTAAAAGTACACACTTAAATGTGTATAAAGATATATGGCTCATAAATGTGTGAGAAGTATTCGCTGAGTTTTGTTTCAGTTTATAGACGTGCTCAAGAAAAAAAAGTTCACCGCGACGGAGAGGCAGAACGCACACCCTGTTTATTTTCTTTATTTTACAAAAGCACAATGTTTTGATTTGATTGTAAGTGGACACATACAAAAGTGGAAATATCACAGATTATTTTTTTATATTTATTTTTTCTGTATAACCATAAATGACGGACTAATTTAAGTTTATGTTGCTGCTATGTGAAAAAATCCAGCAAAACGCGTCGGCGCGTTTCTCGACCTCAGAGGGTTAACCATAGATTTTGTATTTTAAAATAATTATATCTGGGAATAAGTTGTGCTTTGTCATTTGAAAATGTGTTTGACTTTGTTTCATTACAAACTTAACTATATTTCGGATTTTATTTGACCTTTTTTTTTATTTAGTAGTTTGTCGTTTTTTGGCAATCTAGGGTGTGGCCTGTGTCCCACCCACCACCTTACAGTACACACCCTAGTCCTAACTCCAAGTGTTTACCTGGGGTGAACTGCCAGCTTTAACGAAGTTTCCAAATTGCCAAGGTATGCAATGGGCACATAACTGGTCAGTCCCACCCAGAGTGCTGCACCAGAGCTAGGAACCATTATGACAAAAAGGTCAATTAACCATAGATTTTGTATTTAAAAATAATTATATCTGGGAATAAGTTGTGCTTTGTCATTTGAAAATGTGTTTGACTTTGTTTCATTACAAACTTAACTATATTTCGGATTTTATTTGACCTTTTTTTTATATATATAGTTGTTTGTCATTTTTTGGCAATCTAGGGTGTGGCCTGTGTCCCACCCACCACCTTACAGTACACACCCTAGTCCTAACTCCAAGTGTTTACTTGGGGTGAACTGCCAGCTTTAACGAAGTTTCCAAATTGCCACGGTATGCAATGAGCACATAACTGGTCAGTCCCACCCAGAGTACTGCACCAGAGCTAGGAACCAAAAAAGGCCAATTAACCATAGATTTTGTATTTTAAAATAATTATATCTGGGAATAAGTTGTGCTTTGTCATTTGAAAATGTGTTTGACTTTGTTTCATTACAAACTTAACTATATTTCGGATTTTATTTGACCTTTTTTTTTTATTTAGTAGTTTGTCGTTTTTTGGCAATCTAGGGTGTGGCCTGTGTCCCACCCACCACCTTACAGTACACACCCTAGTCCTAACTCCAAGTGTTTACTTGGGGTGAACTGTCAGCTTTAACGAAGTTTCCAAATTGCCAAGGTATGCAATGGGCACATAACTGGTCAGTCCCACCCTGCACCAGAGCTAGGAACCATTATGACAAAAAGGTCAATTAACCATAGATTTTGTATTTTAAAATAATTATATCTGGGTATAAGTTGTGCTTTGTCATTTGAAAATGTGTTAGACTTTGTTTCATTACAAACTTAACTATATTTCGGATTTGATTTGACCTTTTTTTTTTATATAGTTGTTTGTCATTTTTTGGCAATCTAGGGTGTGGCCTGTGTCCCACCCACCACCTTACAGTACACACCCTAGTCCTAACTCCAAGTGTTTACTTGGGGTGAACTGCCAGCTTTAACGAAGTTTCCAAATTGCCACGGTATGCAATGGGCACATAACTGGTCAGTCCCACCCAGAGTACTGCACCAGAGCTAGGAACCAAAAAAGGCCAATTAAGCACAGATTTTGTATTTTAAAATAATTATATCTGGGAATAAGTTGTGCTTTGTCATTTGAAAATGTGTTTGACTTTGTTTCATTACAAACTTAACTATATTTCGGATTTTATTTGACCTTTTTTTTTTATATAGTTGTTTGTCATTTTTTGGCAATCTAGGGTGTGGCCTGTGTCCCACCCACCACCTTACAGTACACACCCTAGTCCTAACTCCAAGTGTTTACCTGGGGTGAACTGCCAGCTTTAACGAAGTTTCCAAATTGCCAAGGTATGCAATGGGCACATAACTGGTCAGTCCCACCCAGAGTACTGCACCAGAGCTAGGAACCAAAAAAGGCCAATTAACCATAGATTTTGTATTTTAAAATAATTATATCTGGGAATAAGTTGTGCTTTGTCATTTGAAAATGTGTTTGACCTTGTTTCATTACAAACTTAACTATATTTCGGATTTTATTTGACCTTTTTTTTTTATTTAGTAGTTTGTTGTTTTTTGGCAATCTAGGGTGTGGCCTGTGTCCCACCCACCACCTTACAGTACACACCCTAGTCCTAACTCCAAGTGTTTACTTGGGGTGAACTGCCAGCTTTAACGAAGTTTCCAAATTGCCAAGGTATGCAATGGGCACATAACTGGTCAGTCCCACCCAGAGTGCTGCACAAGAGCTAGGAACCATTATGGCAAAAAGGTCAATTAACCATAGATTTTGTATTTTAAAATAATTATATCTGGGTATAAGTTGTGCTTTGTCATTTGAAAATGTGTTTGACTTTGTTTCATTACAAACTTAACTATATTTCGGATTTTATTTGACCTTTTTTTTTTTATATATATAGTTGTTTGTCATTTTTTGGCAATCTAGGGTGTGGCCTGTGTCCCACCCACCACCTTACAGTACACACCCTAGTCCTAACTCCAAGTGTTTACTTGGGGTGAACTGCCAGCTTTAACAAAGTTTCCAAATTGCCACGGTATGCAATGGGCACATAACTGGTCAGTCCCACCCAGAGTGCTGCACCAGAGCTAGGAACCAAAAAAGGCCAATTAACCATAGATTTTGTATTTTAAAATAATTATATCTGGGAATAAGTTGTGCTTTGTCATTTGAAAATGTGTTTGACTTTGTTTCATTACAAACGTAACTATATTTCGGATTTTATTTGACCTTTTTTTTTTTTTTAGTAGTTTGTCGTTTTTTGGCAATCTAGGGTGTGGCCTGTGTCCCACCCACCACCTTACAGTACACACCCTAGTCCTAACTCCAAGTGTTTACCTCTTACGAGGTAACGACTCATCACCACAGGTACTCACAAATCAGGCAACCAACTGGACCTGGTTTACACACGCAACTGCACCACAGAAAACATCCTGGTGACACCTCTCCACGTTTCAGATCATTTCCTCATTACTTTCAGTCTACAACTCTCTACCCCTGCACCACCGCCCCCACCACCAGTCACTTTCAGACGAAACCTGCGCTCACTTTCCCCCTCCCATCTTTCCTCTGCCGTGTCATCCTCTCTTCCCCCACCCTCACAATTCTCATCTCTGGATGTGAATACCGCAACGGACACCTTATGCTCCACTCTAATCTCTTCTCTAGACATTATCTGCCCTCTCTCCTCCAGGCCAGCACGCGCTACTCCCTCTAACCCCTGGTTATCTGAGGTTCTTCGGGAACACCGGACCGAACTCAGGGCAGCGGAGAGGAAATGGCACAAATCAAAAGACGCATCTGACCTGAGTATGTATCAATCTCTCCTCTCCTCCTTTTCTGTTGATGTTCATGCTGCAAAATCTTCATACTTCCACAACAAGATCAACAGCTCCTCCAACACACGATTACTCTTCAAGACATTCAACTCTCTCCTCTGTCCACCTCCACCACCACCCGCCTCCTCCTTAACTGCTGACGATTTTGCGCACTTCTTCACCAACAAAACAACAGCTATCAGCAGTCAGTTCTCAGCTCCACACACACAGGAACCCAGATCGACCCCTTCCACAGCCAATACCCCTCTGTCCTCCTTTTCTTCGCTAACCGAGGAAGAAGTATCTACACTTCTCCTCTCCAGTCACCCTACCACCTGCCCGCTTGACCCCATCCCCTCACACCTTCTACAAGCCATCTCTCCCACACTTCTACCATCACTCACACACATCATCAACTCATCCCTCCATACTGGCACCTTCCCTACAGCATTCAAGCAGGCTCGGGTTACTCCACTGCTCAAAAAACCAACGCTAAACACATCATTTGTAGAGAATTACAGACCTATCTCTCTCCTACCATTCATTGCGAAGACACTTGAAAGAGCTGTCTTCAACCAACTAACATCCTTCTTGTCTCTAAACAACCAGCTGGATGTCAACCAATATGGCTTCAAGAAAGGACATTCAACTGAGACTGCATTACTGTCAGTCACAGAAGCCCTACGGATCGCAAAAGCTGCTTCCAAATCTTCAGTCCTCATTCTCCTGGATCTGTCTGCTGCCTTCGACACGGTGAATCATCAGATCCTTATGTCCACCCTCTCATCACTGGGCATCACAGGAACTTCACTCCACTGGTTTGAGTCCTATCTCACAGGTAGGTCCTTCAAGGTCGCATGGAGAGGTGAGGTATCCAGAGCACATCAGCTGACCACAGGTGTTCCCCAGGGTTCAGTTCTTGGTCCCCTCCTCTTCTCCATCTACACCACATCACTGGGACACATCATACAGGCACACGGTTTTTCCTACCACTGCTATGCTGATGACACACAGCTCTTCCTCTCCTTTCAACCAGATGATCCCACAGTAGCTGCACGGGTCTCAAGCTGTCTGGCGGACATCTCCACATGGATGAAGGAACATCACCTGCAGCTCAACCTGGCAAAGACTGAGCTTCTCGTCCTCCCTGCCAATCCATCTCTACAGCACGACTTCACCATCCAGCTAGAGTCATCATTAATCACCCCATCAAGATCGGTCAGAAATCTTGGAGTAACGTTTGATGACCAGCTGACCTTCACAGATCACATTTCAAAGACATCTCGATCATGCAGGTTTGCACTGCACAACATCAGGAAGATCAGGCCTTTCCTAACTGAGCATGCAACACAACTTATCGTCCAGGCCCTGGTCATCTCTAGGCTTGACTACTGCAATGCTCTTCTGGCTGGACTTCCAGCATGTGCAACCAAACCCCTACAGATGATCCAGAATGCTGCAGCTCGTCTTGTCTTCAACGAGCCCAAGAGGGCCCACGTCACTCCTCTGTTCATCTCTCTGCACTGGCTACCTCTCGCTGCTCGCATCAAGTTCAAGGCACTGACGCTTGCTTACAGAACTATCACAGGCTCAGCTCCCTCCTACTTTCACTCACTCCTACGAGTCTACATCCCTACCAGACACCTACGATCGGTCAACGAGCGACGTCTCGTGGTTCCATCACAGAAAGCCACAAAATCACTTTCCAGAACATTCTCATTCACAGTTCCATGCTGGTGGAACGCTCTCCCCACCCTCATCCGGAATGCAGAATCCCTGACAACATTCAAAAGACAGCTGAAAACCAATCTCTTCCGTGAGCACTTAACCTTATATAAAAAAAAAAAAAAAATCCTTACCCTTCGAAACATCACTTATCAGGCTTATGCTACTCTGAATAATACCTGAACTTTGTATTTTGAGCACTTCTTGCGTTGTTGTTGCTTTTGCCTCTTTATGATGACTCGCTGAATTTAGTCCTAATTTGTAAGTCGCTTTGGATAAAGGCGTCTGCTAAATGACTAAATGTAAATGTAAATGTACCTGGGGTGAACTGCCAGCTTTAACGAAGTTTCCAAATTGCCAAGGTATGCAATGGGCACATAACTGGTCAGTCCCACCCAGAGTGCTGCACCAGAGCTAGCAACCATTATGACAAAAAGGTCAATTAACCATAGATTTTGTATTTTAAAATAATTATATCTGGGAATAAGTTGTGCTTTGTCATTTGAAAATGTGTTTGACTTTGTTTCATTACAAACTTAACTATATTTCGGATTTTATTTGACCTTTTTTTTATATATAGTTGTTTGTCATTTTTTGGCAATCTAGGGTGTGGCCTGTGTCCCACCCACCACCTTACAGTACACACCCTAGTCCTAACTCCAAGTGTTTACTTGGGGTGAACTGCCAGCTTTAACGAAGTTTCCAAATTGCCACGGTATGCAATGGGCACATAACTGGTCAGTCCCACCCAGAGTACTGCACCAGAGCTAGGAACCAAAAAAGGCCAATTAACCATAGATTTTGTATTTTAAAATAATTATATCTGGGAATAAGTTGTGCTTTGTCATTTGAAAATGTGTTTGACTTTGTTTCATTACAAACTTAACTATATTTCAGATTTTATTTTACCTTTTTTTTTATTTAGTAGTTTGTTGTTTTTTGGCAATCTAGGGTGTGGCCTGTGTCCCACCCACCACCTTACAGTACACACCCTAGTCCTAACTCCAAGTGTTTACTTGGGGTGAACTGCCAGCTTTAACGAAGTTTCCAAATTGCCAAGGTACGCAATGGGCACATAACTGGTCAGTCCAACCCAGAGTGCTGCATCAGAGCTAGGAACCATTATGACAAAAAGGTCAATTAACCATAGATTTTGTATTTTAAAATAATTATATCTGGGAATAAGTTGTGCTTTGTCATTTGAAAATGTGTTTGACTTTGTTTCATTACAAACTTAACTATATTTCAGATTTTATTTTACCTTTTTTTTTATTTAGTAGTTTGTTGTTTTTTGGCAATCTAGGGTGTGGCCTGTGTCCCACCCACCACCTTACAGTACACACCCTAGTCCTAACTCCAAGTGTTTACTTGGGGTGAACTGCCAGCTTTAACGAAGTTTCCAAATTGCCAAGGTACGCAATGGGCACATAACTGGTCAGTCCAACCCAGAGTGCTGCATCAGAGCTAGGAACCATTATGACAAAAAGGTCAATTAACCATAGATTTTGTATTTTAAAATAATTATATCTGGGAATAAGTTGTGCTTTGTCATTTGAAAATGTGTTTGACTTTGTTTCATTACAAACTTAACTATATTTCGGATTTTATTTGACCTTTTTTTTTTATATAGTTGTTTGTCATTTTTTGGCAATCTAGGGTGTGGCCTGTGTCCCACCCACCACCTTACAGTACACACCCTAGTCCTAACTCCAAGTGTTTACTTGGGGTGAACTGCCAGCTTTAACGAAGTTTCCAAATTGCCAAGGTATGCAATGGGCACATAACTGGTCAGTCCCACCCAGAGTTCTGCACCAGAGCTAGGAACCATTATGACAAAAAGGTCAATTAACCATAGATTTTGTATTTTAAAATAATAATATCTGGGAATAAGTTGTGCTTTGTCATTTGAAAATGTGTTTGACTTTGTTTCATTACAAACGTAACTATATTTCGGATTTTATTTGACCTTTTTTTTTATTTAGTAGTTTGTCGTTTTTTGGCAATCTAGGGTGTGGCCTGTGTCCCACCCACCACCTTACAGTACACAGCCTAGTCCTAACTCCAAGTGTTTACTTGGGGTGAACTGCCAGCTTTAACGAAGTTTCCAAATTGCCACGGTATGCAATGGGCACATAACTGGTCAGTCCCACCCAGAGTGCTGCACCAGAGCTAGGAACCATTATGACAAAAAGGTCAATTAACCATAGATTTTGTATTTTAAAATAATTATATCTGGGAATAAGTTGTGCTTTGTCATTTGAAAATGTGTTTGACTTTGTTTCATTACAAACTTAACTATATTTCGGATTTTATTTGACCTTTTTTTTAATATAGTTGTTTGTCATTTTTTGGCAATCTAGGGTGTGGCCTGTGTCCCACCCACCACCTTACAGTACACACCCTAGTCCTAACTCCAAGTGTTTACTTGGGGTGAACTGCCAGCTTTAACGAAGTTTCCAAATTGCCACGGTATGCAATGGGCACATAACTGGTCAGTCCCACCCAGAGTACTGCACCAGAGCTAGGAACCAAAAAAGGCCAATTAACCATAGATTTTGTATTTTAAAATAATTATATCTGGGAATAAGTTGTGCTTTGTCATTTGAAAATGTGTTTGACTTTGTTTCATTACAAACTTAACTATATTTCGGATTTTATTTGACTTTTTTTTTTTTAATATAGTTGTTTGTCATTTTTTGGCAATCTAGGGTGTGGCCTGTGTCCCACCCACCACCTTACAGTACACACCCTAGTCCTAACTCCAAGTGTTTACCTGGGGTGAACTGCCAGCTTTAACGAAGTTTCCAAATTGCCAAGGTATGCAATGGGCACATAACTGGTCAGTCCCACCCAGAGTGCTGCACCAGAGCTAGGAACCATTATGACAAAAATGTCAATTAACCATAGATTTTGTATTTTAAAATAATTATATCTGGGAATAAGTTGTGCTTTGTCATTTGAAAATGTGTTTGACTTTGTTTCATTACAAACTTAACTATATTTCGGATTTTATTTGACCTTTTTTTTTTATATAGTTGTTTGTCATTTTTTGGCAATCTAGGGTGTGGCCTGTGTCCCACCCACCACCTTACAGTACACACCCTAGTCCTAACTCCAAGTGTTTACCTGGGGTGAACTGCCAGCTTTAACGAAGTTTCCAAATTGCCACGGTATGCAATGGGCACATAACTGGTCAGTCCCACCCAGAGTACTGCACCAGAGCTAGGAACCAAAAAAGGCCAATTAACCATAGATTTTGTATTTTAAAATAATTATATCTGGGAATAAGTTGTGCTTTGTCATTTGAAAATGTGTTTGACTTTGTTTCATTACAAACTTAACTATATTTCGGATTTTATTTGACCTTTTTTTTTAATATAGTTGTTTGTCATTTTTTGGCAATCTAGGGTGTGGCCTGTGTCCCACCCACCACCTTACAGTACACACCCTAGTCCTAACTCCAAGTGTTTACTTGGGGTGAACTGCCAGCTTTAACGAAGTTTCCAAATTGCCACGGTATGCAATGGGCACATAACTGGTCAGTCCCACCCAGAGTACTGCACCAGAACTAGGAACCAAAAAAGGCCAATTAACCATAGATTTTGTATTTGAAAATAATTATATCTGGGAATAAGTTGTGCTTTGTCATTTGAAAATGTGTTTGACTTTGTTTCATTACAAACTTAACTATATTTCGGATTTTATTTGACTTTTTTTTTTTTTATATATATAGTTGTTTGTCATTTTTTGGCAATCTAGGGTGTGGCCTGTGTCCCACCCACCACCTTACAGTACACACCCTAGTCCTAACTCCAAGTGTTTACCTGGGGTGAACTGCCAGCTTTAACGAAGTTTCCAAATTGCCAAGGTATGCAATGGGCACATAACTGGTCAGTCCCACCCAGAGTGCTGCACCAGAGCTAGGAACCATTATGACAAAAATGTCAATTAACCATAGATTTTGTATTTTAAAATAATTATATCTGGGAATAAGTTGTGCTTTGTCATTTGAAAATGTGTTTGACTTTGTTTCATTACAAACTTAACTATATTTCGGATTTTATTTGACCTTTTTTTTTATATAGTTGTTTGTCATTTTTTGGCAATCTAGGGTGTGGCCTGTGTCCCACCCACCACCTTACAGTACACACCCTAGTCCTAACTCCAAGTGTTTACTTGGGGTGAACTGCCAGCTTTAACGAAGTTTCCAAATTGCCACGGTATGCAATGGGCACATAACTGGTCAGTCCCACCCAGAGTTCTGCACCAGAGCTAGGAACCAAAAAAGGCCAATTAACCATAGATTTTGTATTTAAAAAAAATTATATCTGGGAATAAGTTGTGCTTTGTCATTTGAAAATGTGTTTGACTTTGTTTCATTACAAACTTAACTATATTTCAGATTTTATTTGACCTTTTTTTTTATTTAGTAGTTTGTCGTTTTTTGGCAATCTAGGGTGTGGCCTGTGTCCCACCCACCACCTTACAGTACACACCCTAGTCCTAACTCCAAGTGTTTACCTGGGGTGAACTGCCAGCTTTAACGAAGTTTCCAAATTGCCAAGGTATGCAATGGGCACATAACTGGTCAGTCCCACCCAGAGTGCTGCACCAGAGCTAGGAACCATTATGACAAAAATGTCAATTAACCATAGATTTTGTATTTTAAAATAATTATATCTGGGAATAAGTTGTGCTTTGTCATTTGAAAATGTGTTTGACTTTGTTTCATTACAAACTTAACTATATTTCGGATTTTATTTGACCTTTTTTTTTTATATAGTTGTTTGTCATTTTTTGGCAATCTAGGGTGTGGCCTGTGTCCCACCCACCACCTTACAGTACACACCCTAGTCCTAACTCCAAGTGTTTACTTGGGGTGAACTGCCAGCTTTAACGAAGTTTCCAAATTGCCACGGTATGCAATGGGCACATAACTGGTCAGTCCCACCCAGAGTGCTGCACCAGAGCTAGGAACCAAAAAAGGCCAATTAACCATAGATTTTGTATTTTAAAATGATTATATCTGGGAATAAGTTGTGCTTTGTCATTTGAAAATGTGTTTGACTTTGTTTCATTACAAACTTAACTATATTTCGGATTTTATTTGACCTTTTTTTTTTATATAGTTGTTTGTCATTTTTTGGCAATCTAGGGTGTGGCCTGTGTCCCACCCACCACCTTACAGTACACACCCTAGTCCGAACTCCAAGTGTTTACTTGGGGTGAACTGCCAGCTTTAACGAAGTTTCCAAATTGCCACGGTATGCAATGGGCACATAACTGGTCAGTCCCACCCAGAGTGCTGCACCAGAGCTAGGAACCAAAAAAGGCCAATTAACCATAGATTTTGTATTTTAAAATAATTATATCTGGGAATAAGTTGTGCTTTGTCATTTGAAAATGTGTTTGACTTTGTTTCATTACAAACTTAACTATATTTCGGATTTTATTTGACCTTTTTTTTTTATATAGTTGTTTGTCATTTTTGGCAATCTAGGGTGTGGCCTGTGTCCCACCCACCACCTTACAGTACACACCCTAGTCCTAACTCCAAGTGTTTACTTGGGGTGAACTGCCAGCTTTAACGAAGTTTCCAAATTGCCACGGTATGCAATGGGCACATAACTGGTCAGTCCCACCCAGAGTGCTGCACCAGAGCTAGGAACCAAAAAAGGCCAATTAACCATAGATTTTGTATTTTAAAATAATTATATCTGGGAATAAGTTGTGCTTTGTCATTTGAAAATGTGTTTGCCTTTGTTTCATTACAAACGTAACTATATTTCGGATATTATTTGACCTTTTTTTTTATTTAGTAGTTTGTCGTTTTTTGGCAATCTAGGGTGTGGCCTGTGTCCCACCCACCACCTTACAGTACACACCCTAGTCCCAACTCCAAGTGTTTACCTGGGGTGAACTGCCAGCTTTAACGAAGTTTCCAAATTGCCAAGGTATGCAATGGGCACATAACTGGTCAGTCCATATGCGATATGCGAAGAGGCGTGATCATCTCATGAATATGTAAGCCTTCAACACCTGAGAAAGACAAAAACACTCCCCTAACTGCCCTATTAGGAGCGATCAGGCCCTGTCATTCAGAGCAACCTTGCACAAAGAATGAGGAGATTTAAAAAAGAATGGCTTTTAGATTGTTTGGATTTATTTACAACACAACACAATCCAAAAATACACAACAAATGACAACAGACAGAGACCTTTGTGCCATTCCTAAAAACATTGTACATACCTTTCATTTCCAAGGTGTTTGATTTTCACTTTATCATGTTCATATACAGAGACTCATGTAAATGTTGAAGTCAGCAGGACTCAGTTGCATCTGGTCCCTGAAAGAAAAAAGAAAAAGAAAAAACTGTGAACATACTGATATCAAGAGAAACTATAGGGCTGCACGATTTTGGGAATAGATTTTAGATTTTTCTGGTTAAAATGTCTTTTTAAAATTCACAGAATACACACACACACACGTTTCCAACAATATATAATGAACACCAGGTTTGTTGTGCCTTGTAGGCATAGGCTACGCAGTGCTGCATAAAATAATAATAACAATAAATTAAATCTTCCAAAAGATTTCAAGAACAACTACGCTAGAGAAAAATATATTGATTATCATATGTTACTTCAAATGTTTCCATTCGTTATGATGATATGAAATGAGATAATAGTAAAAACATAAAGCCTAATGTTTGGTGCATTTTTCCTTTCAAACGCAATCGCGCTCCAAAATATGATACATTCAAACGCACAGCGCGCTCCAAAATGTGATACATTCAAACGCACAGCGCGCTCCAAAATATGATACATTCAAACCCACAGCGCGCTCCAAAATATGATACATTCAAACGCCATCGCGCTCCAAAATATTAAACATTATGGTTATACATATCTATGTTTGAGCAGATATCCACAAACAGTATTTAACAGTAAACACGGGTCTAAATAGTATAATATTCACCATATATCTAGCAACAGTTCAACTGCAATGTGAAGTTTATGCAACAATACCATAAACTAATAAGTAAGAATTTCTTACCTTACATCTTTCTTGTCTTCAAATCGCGTTCTTCTTCTTCTTAGGTAAATCCAATGTAAGCTCAGACGTGTCTTCCAAACTCGACGAAAAGCAGAGACTTGTGAAGTTTTTGGGTGTTTTGTGTTTGAGGTAACGAGGGCGTTCGCGTCCCATGTGGAGATTTGCATGTGAATCTCTTTTGCGCGAGTGGGCGTGTCGAATTAAAAAGTAATTAGCAAGCGTTTGAGATACTGGACATCCTGTTGGTTTTATACAAATTACTTAAACAGAGAATATTTGTTTTCAGTTTGAATCCGATCATTTAAAAGTACACACTTAAATGTGTATAAAGATATATGGCTCATAAATGTGTGAGAAGTATTCGCTGAGTTTTGTTTCAGTTTATAGACGTGCTCAAGAAAAAAAAGTTCACCGCGACGGAGAGGCAGAACGCACACCCTGTTTATTTTCTTTATTTTACAAAAGCACAATGTTTTGATTTGATTGTAAGTGGACACATACAAAAGTGGAAATATCACAGATTATTTTTTTATATTTATTTTTTCTGTATAACCATAAATGACGGACTAATTTAAGTTTATGTTGCTGCTATGTGAAAAAATCCAGCAAAACGCGTCGGCGCGTTTCTCGACCTCAGAGGGTTAACCATAGATTTTGTATTTTAAAATAATTATATCTGGGAATAAGTTGTGCTTTGTCATTTGAAAATGTGTTTGACTTTGTTTCATTACAAACTTAACTATATTTCGGATTTTATTTGACTTTTTTTTTTTTAATATAGTTGTTTGTCATTTTTTGGCAATCTAGGGTGTGGCCTGTGTCCCACCCACCACCTTACAGTACACACCCTAGTCCTAACTCCAAGTGTTTACCTGGGGTGAACTGCCAGCTTTAACGAAGTTTCCAAATTGCCAAGGTATGCAATGGGCACATAACTGGTCAGTCCCACCCAGAGTGCTGCACCAGAGCTAGGAACCATTATGACAAAAATGTCAATTAACCATAGATTTTGTATTTTAAAATAATTATATCTGGGAATAAGTTGTGCTTTGTCATTTGAAAATGTGTTTGACTTTGTTTCATTACAAACTTAACTATATTTCGGATTTTATTTGACCTTTTTTTTTTAATATAGTTGTTTGTCATTTTTTGGCAATCTAGGGTGTGGCCTGTGTCCCACCCACCACCTTACAGTACACACCCTAGTCCTAACTCCAAGTGTTTACTTGGGGTGAACTGCCAGCTTTAACGAAGTTTCCAAATTGCCACGGTATGCAATGGGCACATAACTGGTCAGTCCCACCCAGAGTACTGCACCAGAACTAGGAACCAAAAAAGGCCAATTAACCATAGATTTTGTATTTGAAAATAATTATATCTGGGAATAAGTTGTGCTTTGTCATTTGAAAATGTGTTTGACTTTGTTTCATTACAAACTTAACTATATTTCGGATTTTATTTGACTTTTTTTTTTTTTATATAGTTGTTTGTCATTTTTTGGCAATCTAGGGTGTGGCCTGTGTCCCACCCACCACCTTACAGTACACACCCTAGTCCTAACTCCAAGTGTTTACCTGGGGTGAACTGCCAGCTTTAACGAAGTTTCCAAATTGCCAAGGTATGCAATGGGCACATAACTGGTCAGTCCCACCCAGAGTGCTGCACCAGAGCTAGGAACCATTATGACAAAAATGTCAATTAACCATAGATTTTGTATTTTAAAATAATTATATCTGGGAATAAGTTGTGCTTTGTCATTTGAAAATGTGTTTGACTTTGTTTCATTACAAACTTAACTATATTTCGGATTTTATTTGACCTTTTTTTTTAATATAGTTGTTTGTCATTTTTTGGCAATCTAGGGTGTGGCCTGTGTCCCACCCACCACCTTACAGTACACACCCTAGTCCTAACTCCAAGTGTTTACTTGGGGTGAACTGCCAGCTTTAACGAAGTTTCCAAATTGCCACGGTATGCAATGGGCACATAACTGGTCAGTCCCACCCAGAGTACTGCACCAGAACTAGGAACCAAAAAAGGCCAATTAACCATAGATTTTGTATTTGAAAATAATTATATCTGGGAATAAGTTGTGCTTTGTCATTTGAAAATGTGTTTGACTTTGTTTCATTACAAACTTAACTATATTTCGGATTTTATTTGACTTTTTTTTTTTTTATATAGTTGTTTGTCATTTTTTGGCAATCTAGGGTGTGGCCTGTGTCCCACCCACCACCTTACAGTACACACCCTAGTCCTAACTCCAAGTGTTTACCTGGGGTGAACTGCCAGCTTTAACGAAGTTTCCAAATTGCCAAGGTATGCAATGGGCACATAACTGGTCAGTCCCACCCAGAGTGCTGCACCAGAGCTAGGAACCATTATGACAAAAATGGCAATTAACCATAGATTTTGTATTTTAAAATAATTATATCTGGGAATAAGTTGTGCTTTGTCATTTGAAAATGTGTTTGACTTTGTTTCATTACAAACTTAACTATATTTCGGATTTTATTTGACCTTTTTTTTTAATATAGTTGTTTGTCATTTTTTGGCAATCTAGGGTGTGGCCTGTGTCCCACCCACCACCTTACAGTACACACCCTAGTCCTAACTCCAAGTGTTTAGGGGTGAACTGCCAGCTTTAACGAAGTTTCCAAATTGCCAAGGTATGCACTGGGCACATAACTGGTCAGTCCCACCCAGAGTGCTGCACCAGAGCTAGGAACCAAAAAAGGCCAATTAACCATACATTTTGTATTTTAAAATAATTATATCTGGGTATAAGTTGTGCTTTGTCATTTGAAAATGTGTTAGACTTTGTTTCATTACAAACTTAACTATACTTCGGGTTTTTTTTTTATATAGTTGTTTGTCATTTTTTGGCAATCTAGGGTGTGGCCTGTGTCCCACCCACCACCTTACAGTACACACCCTAGTCCTAACTCCAAGTGTTTACTTGGGGTGAACTGCCAGCTTTAACGAAGTTTCCAAATTGCCACGGTATGCAATGGGCACATAACTGGTCAGTCCCACCCAGAGTTCTGCACCAGAGCTAGGAACCAAAAAAGGCCAATTAACCATAGATTTTGTATTTTAAAATAATTATATCTGGGAATAAGTTGTGCTTTGTCATTTGAAAATGTGTTTGACTTTGTTTCATTACAAACTTAACTATATTTCGGATTTTATTTGACCTTTTTTTTATTTAGTAGTTTGTCGTTTTTTGGCAATCTAGGGTGTGGCCTGTGTCCCACCCACCACCTTACAGTACACACCCTAGTCCTAACTCCAAGTGTTTACCTGGGGTGAACTGCCAGCTTTAACGAAGTTTCCAAATTGCCAAGGTATGCAATGGGCACATAACTGGTCAGTCCCACCCAGAGTGCTGCACCAGAGCTAGGAACCATTATGACAAAAATGTCAATTAACCATAGATTTTGTATTTTAAAATAATTATATCTGGGAATAAGTTGTGCTTTGTCATTTGAAAATGTGTTTGACTTTGTTTCATTACAAACTTAACTATATTTCGGATTTTATTTGACCTTTTTTTTTTATATAGTTGTTTGTCATTTTTTGGCAATCTAGGGTGTGGCCTGTGTCCCACCCACCACCTTACAGTACACACCCTAGTCCTAACTCCAAGTGTTTACTTGGGGTGAACTGCCAGCTTTAACGAGATTTTTAAAATAATTATATCTGGGAATAAGTTGTGCTTTGTCATTTGAAAATGTGTTTGACTTTGTTTCATTACAAACTTAACTATATTTCGGATTTTATTTGACCTTTTTTTTAATTTAGTAGTTTGTCGTTTTTTGGCAATCTAGGGTGTGGCCTGTGTCCCACCCACCACCTTACAGTACACACCCTAGTCCTAACTCCAAGTGTTTACCTGGGGTGAACTGCCAGCTTTAACGAAGTTTCCAAATTGCCAAGGTATGCAATGGGCACATAACTGGTCAGTCCCACCCAGAGTGCTGCACCAGAGCTAGGAACCATTATGACAAAAAGGTCAATTAACCATAGATTTTGTATTTTAAAATAATTATATCTGGGAATAAGTTGTGCTTTGTCATTTGAAAATGTGTTTGACTTTGTTTCATTACAAACTTAACTATATTTCGGATTTTATTTGACCTTTTTTTTTTATATAATAATAATAATAATAATAATAATTCATTACATTTATATAGCGCTTTTCTCAGCACTCAAGGCGCTTTACATAGAAGGGGGAATCTCCTCAACCACCACCAATGTGCAGCATCCACTTGGATGATGCGACGGCAGCCATATTGCGCCAGAACGCTCACCACACACCAGCTTACTGGTGGAGAGGAGACAGTGATGAAGCCAATCGGTATATGGGGATGATTAGGAGGCCATGATGGACAGAGGCCACTGGGCAAATTTGGCCAGGATGCCGGGGTTACACCCCTACTCTTTCTAAAGACATCCTGGGATTTTTAATGACCACAGAGAGTCAGGACCTCGGTTTAACGTCTCATCCGAAGGACGGTGCTCTTTGACAGTATAGTGTCCCCGTCACTATACTGGGGCATTAGGACCCACACAGACCACAGGGTGAGCACCCCCTGCTGGCCTCACTAACACCTCTTCCAACTTATATAGTTGTTTGTCATTTTTTGGCAATCTAGGGTGTGGCCTGTGTCCCACCCACCACCTTACAGTACACACCCTAGTCCTAACTCCAAGTGTTTACCTGGGGTGAACTGCCAGCTTTAACGAAGTTTCCAAATTGCCAAGGTATGCAATGGGCACATAACTGGTCAGTCCCACCCAGAGTGCTGCACCAGAGCTAGGAACCATTATGACAAAAATGTCAATTAACCATAGATTTTGTATTTTAAAATAATTATATCTGGGAATAAGTTGTGCTTTGTCATTTGAAAATGTGTTTGACTTTGTTTCATTACAAACTTAACTATATTTCGGATTTTATTTGACCTTTTTTTTTAATATAGTTGTTTGTCATTTTTTGGCAATCTAGGGTGTGGCCTGTGTCCCACCCACCACCTTACAGTACACACCCTAGTCCTAACTCCAAGTGTTTACTTGGGGTGAACTGCCAGCTTTAACGAAGTTTCCAAATTGCCACGGTATGCAATGGGCACATAACTGGTCAGTCCCACCCAGAGTACTGCACCAGAACTAGGAACCAAAAAAGGCCAATTAACCATAGATTTTGTATTTGAAAATAATTATATCTGGGAATAAGTTGTGCTTTGTCATTTGAAAATGTGTTTGACTTTGTTTCATTACAAACTTAACTATATTTCGGATTTTATTTGACTTTTTTTTTTTTTATATAGTTGTTTGTCATTTTTTGGCAATCTAGGGTGTGGCCTGTGTCCCACCCACCACCTTACAGTACACACCCTAGTCCTAACTCCAAGTGTTTACCTGGGGTGAACTGCCAGCTTTAACGAAGTTTCCAAATTGCCAAGGTATGCAATGGGCACATAACTGGTCAGTCCCACCCAGAGTGCTGCACCAGAGCTAGGAACCATTATGACAAAAATGGCAATTAACCATAGATTTTGTATTTTAAAATAATTATATCTGGGAATAAGTTGTGCTTTGTCATTTGAAAATGTGTTTGACTTTGTTTCATTACAAACTTAACTATATTTCGGATTTTATTTGACCTTTTTTTTTAATATAGTTGTTTGTCATTTTTTGGCAATCTAGGGTGTGGCCTGTGTCCCACCCACCACCTTACAGTACACACCCTAGTCCTAACTCCAAGTGTTTAGGGGTGAACTGCCAGCTTTAACGAAGTTTCCAAATTGCCAAGGTATGCACTGGGCACATAACTGGTCAGTCCCACCCAGAGTGCTGCACCAGAGCTAGGAACCAAAAAAGGCCAATTAACCATACATTTTGTATTTTAAAATAATTATATCTGGGTATAAGTTGTGCTTTGTCATTTGAAAATGTGTTAGACTTTGTTTCATTACAAACTTAACTATACTTCGGGTTTTTTTTTTATATAGTTGTTTGTCATTTTTTGGCAATCTAGGGTGTGGCCTGTGTCCCACCCACCACCTTACAGTACACACCCTAGTCCTAACTCCAAGTGTTTACTTGGGGTGAACTGCCAGCTTTAACGAAGTTTCCAAATTGCCACGGTATGCAATGGGCACATAACTGGTCAGTCCCACCCAGAGTTCTGCACCAGAGCTAGGAACCAAAAAAGGCCAATTAACCATAGATTTTGTATTTTAAAATAATTATATCTGGGAATAAGTTGTGCTTTGTCATTTGAAAATGTGTTTGACTTTGTTTCATTACAAACTTAACTATATTTCGGATTTTATTTGACCTTTTTTTTTATTTAGTAGTTTGTCGTTTTTTGGCAATCTAGGGTGTGGCCTGTGTCCCACCCACCACCTTACAGTACACACCCTAGTCCTAACTCCAAGTGTTTACCTGGGGTGAACTGCCAGCTTTAACGAAGTTTCCAAATTGCCAAGGTATGCAATGGGCACATAACTGGTCAGTCCCACCCAGAGTGCTGCACCAGAGCTAGGAACCATTATGACAAAAATGTCAATTAACCATAGATTTTGTATTTTAAAATAATTATATCTGGGAATAAGTTGTGCTTTGTCATTTGAAAATGTGTTTGACTTTGTTTCATTACAAACTTAACTATATTTCGGATTTTATTTGACCTTTTTTTTTTATATAGTTGTTTGTCATTTTTTGGCAATCTAGGGTGTGGCCTGTGTCCCACCCACCACCTTACAGTACACACCCTAGTCCTAACTCCAAGTGTTTACTTGGGGTGAACTGCCAGCTTTAACGAGATTTTTAAAATAATTATATCTGGGAATAAGTTGTGCTTTGTCATTTGAAAATGTGTTTGACTTTGTTTCATTACAAACTTAACTATATTTCGGATTTTATTTGACCTTTTTTTTAATTTAGTAGTTTGTCGTTTTTTGGCAATCTAGGGTGTGGCCTGTGTCCCACCCACCACCTTACAGTACACACCCTAGTCCTAACTCCAAGTGTTTACCTGGGGTGAACTGCCAGCTTTAACGAAGTTTCCAAATTGCCAAGGTATGCAATGGGCACATAACTGGTCAGTCCCACCCAGAGTGCTGCACCAGAGCTAGGAACCATTATGACAAAAAGGTCAATTAACCATAGATTTTGTATTTTAAAATAATTATATCTGGGAATAAGTTGTGCTTTGTCATTTGAAAATGTGTTTGACTTTGTTTCATTACAAACTTAACTATATTTCGGATTTTATTTGACCTTTTTTTTTTATATAATAATAATAATAATAATAATAATTCATTACATTTATATAGCGCTTTTCTCAGCACTCAAGGCGCTTTACATAGAAGGGGGAATCTCCTCAACCACCACCAATGTGCAGCATCCACTTGGATGATGCGACGGCAGCCATATTGCGCCAGAACGCTCACCACACACCAGCTTACTGGTGGAGAGGAGACAGTGATGAAGCCAATCGGTATATGGGGATGATTAGGAGGCCATGATGGACAGAGGCCACTGGGCAAATTTGGCCAGGATGCCGGGGTTACACCCCTACTCTTTCTAAAGACATCCTGGGATTTTTAATGACCACAGAGAGTCAGGACCTCGGTTTAACGTCTCATCCGAAGGACGGTGCTCTTTGACAGTATAGTGTCCCCGTCACTATACTGGGGCATTAGGACCCACACAGACCACAGGGTGAGCACCCCCTGCTGGCCTCACTAACACCTCTTCCAACTTATATAGTTGTTTGTCATTTTTTGGCAATCTAGGGTGTGGCCTGTGTCCCACCCACCACCTTACAGTACACACCCTAGTCCTAACTCCAAGTGTTTACTTGGGGTGAACTGCCAGCTTTAACGAAGTTTCCAAATTGCCAAGGTATGCAATGGGCACATAACTGGTCAGTCCCACCCAGAGTGCTGCACCAGAGCTAGGAACCATTATGACAAAAAGGTCAATTAACCATAGATTTTGTATTTTAAAATAATTATATCTGGGAATAAGTTGTGCTTTGTCATTTGAAAATGTGTTTGACTTTGTTTCATTACAAACTTAACTATATTTCGGATTTTATTTGACCTTTTCTTTTTATATAGTTGTTTGTCATTTTTTGGCAATCTAGGGTGTGGCCTGTGTCCCACCCACCACCTTACAGTACACACCCTAGTCTTAACTCCAAGTGTTTACTTGGGGTGAACTGCCAGCTTTAACGAAGTTTCCAAATTGCCACGGTATGCAATGGGCACATAACTGGTCAGTCCCACCCAGAGTACTGCACCAGAGCTAGGAACCAAAAAAGGCCAATTAACCATAGATTTTGTATTTTAAAATAATTATATCTGGGAATAAGTTGTGCTTTGTCATTTGAAAATGTGTTAGACTTTGTTTCATTACAAACTTAACTATATTTCGGATTTTATTTGACCTTTTTTTTTATATAGTTGTTTGTCATTTTTTGGCAATCTAGGGTGTGGCCTGTGTCCCACCCACCACCTTACAGTACACACCCTAGTCCTAACTCCAAGTGTTTACTTGGGGTGAACTGCCAGCTTTAACGAAGTTTCCAAATTGCCACGGTATGCAATGGGCACATAACTGGTCAGTCCCACCCAGAGTGCAGCACCAGAGCTAGGAACCAAAAAAGGCCAATTAACCATAGATTTTGTATTTTAAAATAATAATATCTGGGAATAAGTTGTGCTTTGTCATTTGAAAATGTGTTTGACTTTGTTTCATTACAAACGTAACTATATTTCGGATTTTATTTGACCTTTTTTTTTATTTAGTAGTTTGTCGTTTTTTGGCAATCTAGGGTGTGGCCTGTGTCCCACCCACCACCTTACAGTACACACCCTAGTCCTAACTCCAAGTGTTTACCTGGGGTGAACTGCCAGCTTTAACGAAGTTTCCAAATTGCCAAGGTATGCAATGGGCACATAACTGGTCAGTCCATATGCGATATGCGAAGAGGCGTGATCATCTCATGAATATGTAAGCCTTCAACACCTGAGAAAGACAAAGACACTCCCCTAACTGCCCTATTAGGAGCGATCAGGCCCTGTCATTCAGAGCAACCTTGCACAAAGAATGAGGAGATTTAAAAAAGAATGGCTTTTAGATTGTTTGGATTTATTTACAACACAACACAATCCAAAAATACACAACAAATGACAACAGACAGAGACCTTTGTGCCATTCCTAAAAACATTGTACATACCTTTCATTTCCAAGGTGTTTGATTTTCACTTTATCATGTTCATATACAGAGACTCATGTAAATGTTGAAGTCAGCAGGACTCAGTTGCATCTGGTCCCTGAAAGAAAAAAAAAGAAAAAACTGTGAACATACTGATATCAAGAGAAACTATAGGGCTGCACGATTTTGGGAATAGATTTTAGATTTTTCTGGTTAAAATGTCTTTTTAAAATTCACAGAATACACACACACACACGTTTCCAACAATATATAATGAACACCAGGTTTGTTGTGCCTTGTAGGCATAGGCTACGCAGTGCTGCATAAAATAATAATAACAATAAATTAAATCTTCCAAAAGATTTCAAGAACAACTACGCTAGAGAAAAATATATTGATTATCATATGTTACTTCAAATGTTTCCATTCGTTATGATGATATGAAATGAGATAATAGTAAAAACATAAAGCCTAATGTTTGGTGCATTTTTCCTTTCAAACGCAATCGCGCTCCAAAATATGATACATTCAAACGCACAGCGCGCTCCAAAATGTGATACATTCAAACGCACAGCGCGCTCCAAAATATGATACATTCAAACCCACAGCGCGCTCCAAAATATGATACATTCAAACGCCATCGCGCTCCAAAATATTAAACATTATGGTTATACATATCTATGTTTGAGCAGATATCCACAAACAGTATTTAACAGTAAACACGGGTCTAAATAGTATAATATTCACCATATATCTAGCAACAGTTCAACTGCAATGTGAAGTTTATGCAACAATACCATAAACTAATAAGTAAGAATTTCTTACCTTACATCTTTCTTGTCTTCAAATCGCGTTCTTCTTCTTCTTAGGTAAATCCAATGTAAGCTCAGACGTGTCTTCCAAACTCGACGAAAAGCAGAGACTTGTGAAGTTTTTTGGTGTTTTGTGTTTGAGGTAACGAGGGCGTTCGCGTCCCATGTGGAGATTTGCATGTGAATCTCTTTTGCGCGAGTGGGCGTGTCGAATTAAAAAGTAATTAGCAAGCGTTTGAGATACTGGACATCCTGTTGGTTTTATACAAATTACTTAAACAGAGAATATTTGTTTTCAGTTTGAATCCGATCATTTAAAAGTACACACTTAAATGTGTATAAAGATATATGGCTCATAAATGTGTGAGAAGTATTCGCTGAGTTTTGTTTCAGTTTATAGACGTGCTCAAGAAAAAAAAGTTCACCGCGACGGAGAGGCAGAACGCACACCCTGTTTATTTTCTTTATTTTACAAAAGCACAATGTTTTGATTTGATTGTAAGTGGACACATACAAAAGTGGAAATATCACAGATTATTTTTTTATATTTATTTTTTCTGTATAACCATAAATGACGGACTAATTTAAGTTTATGTTGCTGCTATGTGAAAAAATCCAGCAAAACGCGTCGGCGCGTTTCTCGACCTCAGAGGGTTAACCATAGATTTTGTATTTTAAAATAATTATATCTGGGAATAAGTTGTGCTTTGTCATTTGAAAATGTGTTTGACTTTGTTTCATTACAAACTTAACTATATTTCGGATTTTATTTGACCTTTTTTTTTATTTAGTAGTTTGTCGTTTTTTGGCAATCTAGGGTGTGGCCTGTGTCCCACCCACCACCTTACAGTACACACCCTAGTCCTAACTCCAAGTGTTTACCTGGGGTGAACTGCCAGCTTTAACGAAGTTTCCAAATTGCCAAGGTATGCAATGGGCACATAACTGGTCAGTCCCACCCAGAGTGCTGCACCAGAGCTAGGAACCATTATGACAAAAAGGTCAATTAACCATAGATTTTGTATTTAAAAATAATTATATCTGGGAATAAGTTGTGCTTTGTCATTTGAAAATGTGTTTGACTTTGTTTCATTACAAACTTAACTATATTTCGGATTTTATTTGACCTTTTTTTTATATATATAGTTGTTTGTCATTTTTTGGCAATCTAGGGTGTGGCCTGTGTCCCACCCACCACCTTACAGTACACACCCTAGTCCTAACTCCAAGTGTTTACTTGGGGTGAACTGCCAGCTTTAACGAAGTTTCCAAATTGCCACGGTATGCAATGAGCACATAACTGGTCAGTCCCACCCAGAGTACTGCACCAGAGCTAGGAACCAAAAAAGGCCAATTAACCATAGATTTTGTATTTTAAAATAATTATATCTGGGAATAAGTTGTGCTTTGTCATTTGAAAATGTGTTTGACTTTGTTTCATTACAAACTTAACTATATTTCGGATTTTATTTGACCTTTTTTTTTTATTTAGTAGTTTGTCGTTTTTTGGCAATCTAGGGTGTGGCCTGTGTCCCACCCACCACCTTACAGTACACACCCTAGTCCTAACTCCAAGTGTTTACTTGGGGTGAACTGTCAGCTTTAACGAAGTTTCCAAATTGCCAAGGTATGCAATGGGCACATAACTGGTCAGTCCCACCCTGCACCAGAGCTAGGAACCATTATGACAAAAAGGTCAATTAACCATAGATTTTGTATTTTAAAATAATTATATCTGGGTATAAGTTGTGCTTTGTCATTTGAAAATGTGTTAGACTTTGTTTCATTACAAACTTAACTATATTTCGGATTTGATTTGACCTTTTTTTTTTATATAGTTGTTTGTCATTTTTTGGCAATCTAGGGTGTGGCCTGTGTCCCACCCACCACCTTACAGTACACACCCTAGTCCTAACTCCAAGTGTTTACTTGGGGTGAACTGCCAGCTTTAACGAAGTTTCCAAATTGCCACGGTATGCAATGGGCACATAACTGGTCAGTCCCACCCAGAGTACTGCACCAGAGCTAGGAACCAAAAAAGGCCAATTAAGCACAGATTTTGTATTTTAAAATAATTATATCTGGGAATAAGTTGTGCTTTGTCATTTGAAAATGTGTTTGACTTTGTTTCATTACAAACTTAACTATATTGCGGATTTTATTTGACCTTTTTTTTTTATATAGTTGTTTGTCATTTTTTGGCAATCTAGGGTGTGGCCTGTGTCCCACCCACCACCTTACAGTACACACCCTAGTCCTAACTCCAAGTGTTTACCTGGGGTGAACTGCCAGCTTTAACGAAGTTTCCAAATTGCCAAGGTATGCAATGGGCACATAACTGGTCAGTCCCACCCAGAGTACTGCACCAGAGCTAGGAACCAAAAAAGGCCAATTAACCATAGATTTTGTATTTTAAAATAATTATATCTGGGAATAAGTTGTGCTTTGTCATTTGAAAATGTGTTTGACCTTGTTTCATTACAAACTTAACTATATTTCGGATTTTATTTGACCTTTTTTTTTTATTTAGTAGTTTGTTGTTTTTTGGCAATCTAGGGTGTGGCCTGTGTCCCACCCACCACCTTACAGTACACACCCTAGTCCTAACTCCAAGTGTTTACTTGGGGTGAACTGCCAGCTTTAACGAAGTTTCCAAATTGCCAAGGTATGCAATGGGCACATAACTGGTCAGTCCCACCCAGAGTGCTGCACAAGAGCTAGGAACCATTATGGCAAAAAGGTCAATTAACCATAGATTTTGTATTTTAAAATAATTATATCTGGGTATAAGTTGTGCTTTGTCATTTGAAAATGTGTTTGACTTTGTTTCATTACAAACTTAACTATATTTCGGATTTTATTTGACCTTTTTTTTTTTATATATATAGTTGTTTGTCATTTTTTGGCAATCTAGGGTGTGGCCTGTGTCCCACCCACCACCTTACAGTACACACCCTAGTCCTAACTCCAAGTGTTTACTTGGGGTGAACTGCCAGCTTTAACAAAGTTTCCAAATTGCCACGGTATGCAATGGGCACATAACTGGTCAGTCCCACCCAGAGTGCTGCACCAGAGCTAGGAACCAAAAAAGGCCAATTAACCATAGATTTTGTATTTTAAAATAATTATATCTGGGAATAAGTTGTGCTTTGTCATTTGAAAATGTGTTTGACTTTGTTTCATTACAAACGTAACTATATTTCGGATTTTATTTGACCTTTTTTTTTTTTTTAGTAGTTTGTCGTTTTTTGGCAATCTAGGGTGTGGCCTGTGTCCCACCCACCACCTTACAGTACACACCCTAGTCCTAACTCCAAGTGTTTACCTCTTACGAGGTAACGACTCATCACCACAGGTACTCACAAATCAGGCAACCAACTGGACCTGGTTTACACACGCAACTGCACCACAGAAAACATCCTGGTGACACCTCTCCACGTTTCAGATCATTTCCTCATTACTTTCAGTCTACAACTCTCTACCCCTGCACCACCGCCCCCACCACCAGTCACTTTCAGACGAAACCTGCGCTCACTTTCCCCCTCCCATCTTTCCTCTGCCGTGTCATCCTCTCTTCCCCCACCCTCACAATTCTCATCTCTGGATGTGAATACCGCAACGGACACCTTATGCTCCACTCTAATCTCTTCTCTAGACATTATCTGCCCTCTCTCCTCCAGGCCAGCACGCGCTACTCCCTCTAACCCCTGGTTATCTGAGGTTCTTCGGGAACACCGGACCGAACTCAGGGCAGCGGAGAGGAAATGGCACAAATCAAAAGACGCATCTGACCTGAGTATCAATCTCTCCTCTCCTCCTTTTCTGTTGATGTTCATGCTGCAAAATCTTCATACTTCCACAACAAGATCAACAGCTCCTCCAACACACGATTACTCTTCAAGACATTCAACTCTCTCCTCTGTCCACCTCCACCACCACCCGCCTCCTCCTTAACTGCTGACGATTTTGCGCACTTCTTCACCAACAAAACAACAGCTATCAGCAGTCAGTTCTCAGCTCCACACACACAGGAACCCAGATCGACCCCTTCCACAGCCAATACCCCTCTGTCCTCCTTTTCTTCGCTAACCGAGGAAGAAGTATCTACACTTCTCCTCTCCAGTCACCCTACCACCTGCCCGCTTGACCCCATCCCCTCACACCTTCTACAAGCCATCTCTCCCACACTTCTACCATCACTCACACACATCATCAACTCATCCCTCCATACTGGCACCTTCCCTACAGCATTCAAGCAGGCTCGGGTTACTCCACTGCTCAAAAAACCAACGCTAAACACATCATTTGTAGAGAATTACAGACCTATCTCTCTCCTACCATTCATTGCGAAGACACTTGAAAGAGCTGTCTTCAACCAACTAACATCCTTCTTGTCTCTAAACAACCAGCTGGATGTCAACCAATATGGCTTCAAGAAAGGACATTCAACTGAGACTGCATTACTGTCAGTCACAGAAGCCCTACGGATCGCAAAAGCTGCTTCCAAATCTTCAGTCCTCATTCTCCTGGATCTGTCTGCTGCCTTCGACACGGTGAATCATCAGATCCTTATGTCCACCCTCTCATCACTGGGCATCACAGGAACTTCACTCCACTGGTTTGAGTCCTATCTCACAGGTAGGTCCTTCAAGGTCGCATGGAGAGGTGAGGTATCCAGAGCACATCAGCTGACCACAGGTGTTCCCCAGGGTTCAGTTCTTGGTCCCCTCCTCTTCTCCATCTACACCACATCACTGGGACACATCATACAGGCACACGGTTTTTCCTACCACTGCTATGCTGATGACACACAGCTCTTCCTCTCCTTTCAACCAGATGATCCCACAGTAGCTGCACGGGTCTCAAGCTGTCTGGCGGACATCTCCACATGGATGAAGGAACATCACCTGCAGCTCAACCTGGCAAAGACTGAGCTTCTCGTCCTCCCTGCCAATCCATCTCTACAGCACGACTTCACCATCCAGCTAGAGTCATCATTAATCACCCCATCAAGATCGGTCAGAAATCTTGGAGTAACGTTTGATGACCAGCTGACCTTCACAGATCACATTTCAAAGACATCTCGATCATGCAGGTTTGCACTGCACAACATCAGGAAGATCAGGCCTTTCCTAACTGAGCATGCAACACAACTTATCGTCCAGGCCCTGGTCATCTCTAGGCTTGACTACTGCAATGCTCTTCTGGCTGGACTTCCAGCATGTGCAACCAAACCCCTACAGATGATCCAGAATGCTGCAGCTCGTCTTGTCTTCAACGAGCCCAAGAGGGCCCACGTCACTCCTCTGTTCATCTCTCTGCACTGGCTACCTCTCGCTGCTCGCATCAAGTTCAAGGCACTGACGCTTGCTTACAGAACTATCACAGGCTCAGCTCCCTCCTACTTTCACTCACTCCTACGAGTCTACATCCCTACCAGACACCTACGATCGGTCAACGAGCGACGTCTCGTGGTTCCATCACAGAAAGCCACAAAATCACTTTCCAGAACATTCTCATTCACAGTTCCATGCTGGTGGAACGCTCTCCCCACCCTCATCCGGAATGCAGAATCCCTGACAACATTCAAAAGACAGCTGAAAACCAATCTCTTCCGTGAGCACTTAACCTTATATAAAAAAAAAAAAAAAATCCTTACCCTTCGAAACATCACTTATCAGGCTTATGCTACTCTGAATAATACCTGAACTTTGTATTTTGAGCACTTCTTGCGTTGTTGTTGCTTTTGCCTCTTTATGATGACTCGCTGAATTTAGTCCTAATTTGTAAGTCGCTTTGGATAAAGGCGTCTGCTAAATGACTAAATGTAAATGTACCTGGGGTGAACTGCCAGCTTTAACGAAGTTTCCAAATTGCCAAGGTATGCAATGGGCACATAACTGGTCAGTCCCACCCAGAGTGCTGCACCAGAGCTAGGAACCATTATGACAAAAAGGTCAATTAACCATAGATTTTGTATTTTAAAATAATTATATCTGGGAATAAGTTGTGCTTTGTCATTTGAAAATGTGTTTGACTTTGTTTCATTACAAACTTAACTATATTTCGGATTTTATTTGACCTTTTTTTTATATATAGTTGTTTGTCATTTTTTGGCAATCTAGGGTGTGGCCTGTGTCCCACCCACCACCTTACAGTACACACCCTAGTCCTAACTCCAAGTGTTTACTTGGGGTGAACTGCCAGCTTTAACGAAGTTTCCAAATTGCCACGGTATGCAATGGGCACATAACTGGTCAGTCCCACCCAGAGTACTGCACCAGAGCTAGGAACCAAAAAAGGCCAATTAACCATAGATTTTGTATTTTAAAATAATTATATCTGGGAATAAGTTGTGCTTTGTCATTTGAAAATGTGTTTGACTTTGTTTCATTACAAACTTAACTATATTTCAGATTTTATTTTACCTTTTTTTTTATTTAGTAGTTTGTTGTTTTTTGGCAATCTAGGGTGTGGCCTGTGTCCCACCCACCACCTTACAGTACACACCCTAGTCCTAACTCCAAGTGTTTACTTGGGGTGAACTGCCAGCTTTAACGAAGTTTCCAAATTGCCAAGGTACGCAATGGGCACATAACTGGTCAGTCCAACCCAGAGTGCTGCATCAGAGCTAGGAACCATTATGACAAAAAGGTCAATTAACCATAGATTTTGTATTTTAAAATAATTATATCTGGGAATAAGTTGTGCTTTGTCATTTGAAAATGTGTTTGACTTTGTTTCATTACAAACTTAACTATATTTCAGATTTTATTTTACCTTTTTTTTTATTTAGTAGTTTGTTGTTTTTTGGCAATCTAGGGTGTGGCCTGTGTCCCACCCACCACCTTACAGTACACACCCTAGTCCTAACTCCAAGTGTTTACTTGGGGTGAACTGCCAGCTTTAACGAAGTTTCCAAATTGCCAAGGTACGCAATGGGCACATAACTGGTCAGTCCAACCCAGAGTGCTGCATCAGAGCTAGGAACCATTATGACAAAAAGGTCAATTAACCATAGATTTTGTATTTTAAAATAATTATATCTGGGAATAAGTTGTGCTTTGTCATTTGAAAATGTGTTTGACTTTGTTTCATTACAAACTTAACTATATTTCGGATTTTATTTGACCTTTTTTTTTTATATAGTTGTTTGTCATTTTTTGGCAATCTAGGGTGTGGCCTGTGTCCCACCCACCACCTTACAGTACACACCCTAGTCCTAACTCCAAGTGTTTACTTGGGGTGAACTGCCAGCTTTAACGAAGTTTCCAAATTGCCAAGGTATGCAATGGGCACATAACTGGTCAGTCCCACCCAGAGTGCTGCACCAGAGCTAGGAACCATTATGACAAAAATGTCAATTAACCATAGATTTTGTATTTTAAAATAATTATATCTGGGAATAAGTTGTGCTTTGTCATTTGAAAATGTGTTTGACTTTGTTTCATTACAAACGTAACTATATTTCGGATTTTATTTGACCTTTTTTTTTATTTAGTAGTTTGTCGTTTTTTGGCAATCTAGGGTGTGGCCTGTGTCCCACCCACCACCTTACAGTACACAGCCTAGTCCTAACTCCAAGTGTTTACTTGGGGTGAACTGCCAGCTTTAACGAAGTTTCCAAATTGCCACGGTATGCAATGGGCACATAACTGGTCAGTCCCACCCAGAGTGCTGCACCAGAGCTAGGAACCATTATGACAAAAAGGTCAATTAACCATAGATTTTGTATTTTAAAATAATTATATCTGGGAATAAGTTGTGCTTTGTCATTTGAAAATGTGTTTGACTTTGTTTCATTACAAACTTAACTATATTTCGGATTTTATTTGACCTTTTTTTTAATATAGTTGTTTGTCATTTTTTGGCAATCTAGGGTGTGGCCTGTGTCCCACCCACCACCTTACAGTACACACCCTAGTCCTAACTCCAAGTGTTTACCTGGGGTGAACTGCCAGCTTTAACGAAGTTTCCAAATTGCCAAGGTATGCAATGGGCACATAACTGGTCAGTCCCACCCAGAGTGCTGCACCAGAGCTAGGAACCATTATGACAAAAATGTCAATTAACCATAGATTTTGTATTTTAAAATAATTATATCTGGGAATAAGTTGTGCTTTGTCATTTGAAAATGTGTTTGACTTTGTTTCATTACAAACTTAACTATATTTCGGATTTTATTTGACCTTTTTTTTTATTTAGTAGTTTGTCGTTTTTTGGCAATCTAGGGTGTGGCCTGTGTCCCACCCACCACCTTACAGTACACACCCTAGTCCTAACTCCAAGTGTTTACTTGGGGTGAACTGCCAGCTTTAACGAAGTTTCCAAATTGCCACGGTATGCAATGGGCACATAACTGGTCAGTCCCACCCAGAGTACTGCACCAGAGCTAGGAACCAAAAAAGGCCAATTAACCATAGATTTTGTATTTTAAAATAATTATATCTGGGAATAAGTTGTGCTTTGTCATTTGAAAATGTGTTTGACTTTGTTTCATTACAAACTTAACTATATTTCGGATTTTATTTGACTTTTTTTTTTTTAATATAGTTGTTTGTCATTTTTTGGCAATCTAGGGTGTGGCCTGTGTCCCACCCACCACCTTACAGTACACACCCTAGTCCTAACTCCAAGTGTTTACCTGGGGTGAACTGCCAGCTTTAACGAAGTTTCCAAATTGCCAAGGTATGCAATGGGCACATAACTGGTCAGTCCCACCCAGAGTGCTGCACCAGAGCTAGGAACCATTATGACAAAAATGGCAATTGACCATAGATTTTGTATTTTAAAATAATTATATCTGGGAATAAGTTGTGCTTTGTCATTTGAAAATGTGTTTGACTTTGTTTCATTACAAACTTAACTATATTTCGGATTTTATTTGACCTTTTTTTTTTATATAGTTGTTTGTCATTTTTTGGCAATCTAGGGTGTGGCCTGTGTCCCACCCACCACCTTACAGTACACACCCTAGTCCTAACTCCAAGTGTTTAGGGGTGAACTGCCAGCTTTAACGAAGTTTCCAAATTGCCAAGGTATGCACTGGGCACATAACTGGTCAGTCCCACCCAGAGTGCTGCACCAGAGCTAGGAACCAAAAAAGGCCAATTAACCATAAATTTTGTATTTTAAAATAATTATATCTGGGTATAAGTTGTGCTTTGTCATTTGAAAATGTGTTAGACTTTGTTTCATTACAAACTTAACTATACTTCGGTTTTTTTTTTTATATAGTTGTTTGTCATTTTTTGGCAATCTAGGGTGTGGCCTGTGTCCCACCCACCACCTTACAGTACACACCCTAGTCCTAACTCCAAGTGTTTACTTGGGGTGAACTGCCAGCTTTAACGAAGTTTCCAAATTGCCACGGTATGCAATGGGCACATAACTGGTCAGTCCCACCCAGAGTTCTGCACCAGAGCTAGGAACCAAAAAAGGCCAATTAACCATAGATGTTGTATTTTAAAATAATTATATCTGGGAATAAGTTGTGCTTTGTCATTTGAAAATGTGTTTGACTTTGTTTCATTACAAACTTAACTATATTTCGGATTTTATTTGACCTTTTTTTTTATTTAGTAGTTTGTCGTTTTTTGGCAATCTAGGGTGTGGCCTGTGTCCCACCCACCACCTTACAGTACACACCCTAGTCCTAACTCCAAGTGTTTACCTGGGGTGAACTGCCAGCTTTAACGAAGTTTCCAAATTGCCAAGGTATGCAATGGGCACATAACTGGTCAGTCCCACCCAGAGTGCTGCACCAGAGCTAGGAACCATTATGACAAAAATGTCAATTAACCATAGATTTTGTATTTTAAAATAATTATATCTGGGAATAAGTTGTGCTTTGTCATTTGAAAATGTGTTTGACTTTGTTTCATTACAAACTTAACTATATTTCGGATTTTATTTGACCTTTTTTTTTATATAGTTGTTTGTCATTTTTTGGCAATCTAGGGTGTGGCCTGTGTCCCACCCACCACCTTACAGTACACACCCTAGTCCTAACTCCAAGTGTTTACTTGGGGTGAACTGCCAGCTTTAACGAAGTTTCCAAATTGCCACGGTATGCAATGGGCACATAACTGGTCAGTCCCACCCAGAGTTCTGCACCAGAGCTAGGAACCAAAAAAGGCCAATTAACCATAGATTTTGTATTTAAAAAAAATTATATCTGGGAATAAGTTGTGCTTTGTCATTTGAAAATGTGTTTGACTTTGTTTCATTACAAACTTAACTATATTTCAGATTTTATTTGACCTTTTTTTTTATTTAGTAGTTTGTCGTTTTTTGGCAATCTAGGGTGTGGCCTGTGTCCCACCCACCACCTTACAGTACACACCCTAGTCCTAACTCCAAGTGTTTACCTGGGGTGAACTGCCAGCTTTAACGAAGTTTCCAAATTGCCAAGGTATGCAATGGGCACATAACTGGTCAGTCCCACCCAGAGTGCTGCACCAGAGCTAGGAACCATTATGAAAAAAATGTCAATTAACCATAGATTTTGTATTTTAAAATAATTATATCTGGGAATAAGTTGTGCTTTGTCATTTGAAAATGTGTTTGACTTTGTTTCATTACAAACTTAACTATATTTCGGATTTTATTTGACCTTTTTTTTTTATATAGTTGTTTGTCATTTTTTGGCAATCTAGGGTGTGGCCTGTGTCCCACCCACCACCTTACAGTACACACCCTAGTCCTAACTCCAAGTGTTTACTTGGGGTGAACTGCCAGCTTTAACGAAGTTTCCAAATTGCCACGGTATGCAATGGGCACATAACTGGTCAGTCCCACCCAGAGTGCTGCACCAGAGCTAGGAACCAAAAAAGGCCAATTAACCATAGATTTTGTATTTTAAAATGATTATATCTGGGAATAAGTTGTGCTTTGTCATTTGAAAATGTGTTTGACTTTGTTTCATTACAAACTTAACTATATTTCGGATTTTATTTGACCTTTTTTTTTTATATAGTTGTTTGTCATTTTTTGGCAATCTAGGGTGTGGCCTGTGTCCCACCCACCACCTTACAGTACACACCCTAGTCCTAACTCCAAGTGTTTACTTGGGGTGAACTGCCAGCTTTAACGAAGTTTCCAAATTGCCACGGTATGCAATGGGCACATAACTGGTCAGTCCCACCGAGAGTGCTGCACCAGAGCTAGGAACCAAAAAAGGCCAATTAACCATAGATTTTGTATTTTAAAATAATTATATCTGGGAATAAGTTGTGCTTTGTCATTTGAAAATGTGTTTGACTTTGTTTCATTACAAACTTAACTATATTTCGGATTTTATTTGACCTTTTTTTTTTATATAGTTGTTTGTCATTTTTTGGCAATCTAGGGTGTGGCCTGTGTCCCACCCACCACCTTACAGTACACACCCTAGTCCTAACTCCCAGTGTTTACTTGGGGTGAACTGCCAGCTTTAACGAAGTTTCAAAATTGCCACGGTATGCAATGGGCACATAACTGGTCAGTCCCACCCAGAGTACTGCACCAGAGCTAGGAACCAAAAAAGGCCAATTAACCATAGATTTTGTATTTTAAAATAATTATATCTGGGAATAAGTTGTGCTTTGTCATTTGAAAATGTGTTTGACTTTGTTTCATTACAAACTTAACTATATTTCGGATTTTATTTGACCTTTTTTTTTTATATAGTTGTTTGTCATTTTTGGCAATCTAGGGTGTGGCCTGTGTCCCACCCACCACCTTACAGTACACACCCTAGTCCGAACTCCAAGTGTTTACTTGGGGTGAACTGCCAGCTTTAACGAAGTTTCCAAATTGCCACGGTATGCAATGGGCACATAACTGGTCAGTCCCACCCAGAGTGCTGCACCAGAGCTAGGAACCAAAAAAGGCCAATTAACCATAGATTTTGTATTTTAAAATAATTATATCTGGGAATAAGTTGTGCTTTGTCATTTGAAAATGTGTTTGACTTTGTTTCATTACAAACTTAACTATATTTCGGATTTTATTTGACCTTTTTTTTTTATATAGTTGTTTGTCATTTTTGGCAATCTAGGGTGTGGCCTGTGTCCCACCCACCACCTTACAGTACACACCCTAGTCCTAACTCCAAGTGTTTACTTGGGGTGAACTGCCAGCTTTAACGAAGTTTCCAAATTGCCACGGTATGCAATGGGCACATAACTGGTCAGTCCCACCCAGAGTGCTGCACCAGAGCTAGGAACCAAAAAAGGCCAATTAACCATAGATTTTGTATTTTAAAATAATTATATCTGGGAATAAGTTGTGCTTTGTCATTTGAAAATGTGTTTGCCTTTGTTTCATTACAAACGTAACTATATTTCGGATTTTATTTGACCTTTTTTTTTATTTAGTAGTTTGTCGTTTTTTGGCAATCTAGGGTGTGGCCTGTGTCCCACCCACCACCTTACAGTACACACCCTAGTCCCAACTCCAAGTGTTTACCTGGGGTGAACTGCCAGCTTTAACGAAGTTTCCAAATTGCCAAGGTATGCAATGGGCACATAACTGGTCAGTCCATATGCGATATGCGAAGAGGCGTGATCATCTCATGAATATGTAAGCCTTCAACACCTGAGAAAGACAAAAACACTCCCCTAACTGCCCTATTAGGAGCGATCAGGCCCTGTCATTCAGAGCAACCTTGCACAAAGAATGAGGAGATTTAAAAAAGAATGGCTTTTAGATTGTTTGGATTTATTTACAACACAACACAATCCAAAAATACACAACAAATGACAACAGACAGAGACCTTTGTGCCATTCCTAAAAACATTGTACATACCTTTCATTTCCAAGGTGTTTGATTTTCACTTTATCATGTTCATATACAGAGACTCATGTAAATGTTGAAGTCAGCAGGACTCAGTTGCATCTGGTCCCTGAAAGAAAAAAGAAAAAGAAAAAACTGTGAACATACTGATATCAAGAGAAACTATAGGGCTGCACGATTTTGGGAATAGATTTTAGATTTTTCTGGTTAAAATGTCTTTTTAAAATTCACAGAATACACACACACACACGTTTCCAACAATATATAATGAACACCAGGTTTGTTGTGCCTTGTAGGCATAGGCTACGCAGTGCTGCATAAAATAATAATAACAATAAATTAAATCTTCCAAAAGATTTCAAGAACAACTACGCTAGAGAAAAATATATTGATTATCATATGTTACTTCAAATGTTTCCATTCGTTATGATGATATGAAATGAGATAATAGTAAAAACATAAAGCCTAATGTTTGGTGCATTTTTCCTTTCAAACGCAATCGCGCTCCAAAATATGATACATTCAAACGCACAGCGCGCTCCAAAATGTGATACATTCAAACGCACAGCGCGCTCCAAAATATGATACATTCAAACCCACAGCGCGCTCCAAAATATGATACATTCAAACGCCATCGCGCTCCAAAATATTAAACATTATGGTTATACATATCTATGTTTGAGCAGATATCCACAAACAGTATTTAACAGTAAACACGGGTCTAAATAGTATAATATTCACCATATATCTAGCAACAGTTCAACTGCAATGTGAAGTTTATGCAACAATACCATAAACTAATAAGTAAGAATTTCTTACCTTACATCTTTCTTGTCTTCAAATCGCGTTCTTCTTCTTCTTAGGTAAATCCAATGTAAGCTCAGACGTGTCTTCCAAACTCGACGAAAAGCAGAGACTTGTGAAGTTTTTTGGTGTTTTGTGTTTGAGGTAACGAGGGCGTTCGCGTCCCATGTGGAGATTTGCATGTGAATCTCTTTTGCGCGAGTGGGCATGTCGAATTAAAAAGTAATTAGCAAGCGTTTGAGATACTGGACATCCTGTTGGTTTTATACAAATTACTTAAACAGAGAATATTTGTTTTCAGTTTGAATCCGATCATTTAAAAGTACAGACTTAAATGTGTATAAAGATATATGGCTCATAAATGTGTGAGAAGTATTCGCTGAGTTTTGTTTCAGTTTATAGACGTGCTCAAGAAAAAAAAAGTTCACCGCGACGGAGAGGCAGAACGCACACCGTGATTATTTTCTTTATTTTACAAAAGCACAATGTTTTGATTTGATTGTAAGTGGACACATACAAAAGTAGAAATATCACAGATTATTTTTTTATATTTATTTTTTCTGTATAACCATAAATGACGGACTAATTTAAGTTTATGTTGCTGCTATGTGAAAAAATCCAGCAAAACGCGTCGGCGCGTTTCTCGACCTCAGAGGGTTAACCATAGATTTTGTATTTTAAAATAATTATATCTGGGAATAAGTTGTGCTTTGTCATTTGAAAATGTGTTTGACTTTGTTTCATTACAAACTTAACTATATTTCGGATTTTATTTGACCTTTTTTTTTATTTAGTAGTTTGTCGTTTTTAGGCAATCTAGGGTGTGGCCTGTGTCCCACCCACCACCTTACAGTACACACCCTAGTCCTAACTCCAAGTGTTTACCTGGGGTGAACTGCCAGCTTTAACGAAGTTTCCAAATTGCCAAGGTATGCAATGGGCACATAACTGGTCAGTCCCACCCAGAGTGCTGCACCAGAGCTAGGAACCATTATGACAAAAAGGCCAATTAACCATAGATTTTGTATTTTAAAATAATTATATCTGGGAATAAGTTGTGCTTTGTCATTTGAAAATGTGTTTGACTTTGTTTCATTACAAACTTAACTATATTTAGGATTTTATTTGACCTTTTTTTTTTTTATATAGTTGTTTGTCATTTTTTGGCAATCTAGGGTGTGGCCTGTGTCCCACCCACCACCTTACAGTACACACCCTAGTCCTAACTCCAAGTGTTTACTTGGGGTGAACTGCCAGCTTTAACGAAGTTTCCAAATTGCCACGGTATGCAATGGGCACATAACTGGTCAGTCCCACCCAGAGTGCTGCACCAGAGCTAGGAACCAAAAAAGGCCAATTAACCATAGATTTTGTATTTTAAAATAATTATATCTGGGAATAAGTTGTGCTTTGTCATTTGAAAATGTGTTTGACTTTGTTTCATTACAAACTTAACTATATTTCGGATTTTATTTGACCTTTTTTTTTTATATAGTTGTTTGTCATTTTTTGGCAATCTAGGGTGTGGCCTGTGTCCCACCCACCACCTTACAGTACACACCCTAGTCCTAACTCCAAGTGTTTACTTGGGGTGAACTGCCAGCTTTAACGAAGTTTCCAAATTGCCACGGTATGCAATGGGCACATAACTGGTCAGTCCCACCCAGAGTACTGCACCAGAGCTAGGAACCAAAAAAGGCCAATTAACCATAGATTTTGTATTTTAAAATAATTATATCTGGGAATAAGTTGTGCTTTGTCATTTGAAAATGTGTTTGACTTTGTTTCATTACAAACTTAACTATATTTCGGATTTTATTTGACCTTTTTTTTTTATATAGTTGTTTGTCATTTTTTGGCAATCTAGGGTGTGGCCTGTGTCCCACCCACCACCTTACAGTACACACCCTAGTCCTAACTCCAAGTGTTTACTTGGGGTGAACTGCCAGCTTTAACGAAGTTTCCAAATTGCCACGGTATGCAATGGGCACATAACTGGTCAGTCCCACCCAGAGTACTGCACCAGAGCTAGGAACCAAAAAAGGCCAATTAACCATAGATTTTGTATTTTAAAATAATTATATCTGGGAATAAGTTGTGCTTTGTCATTTGAAAATGTGTTTGACTTTGTTTCATTACAAACTTAACTATATTTCGGATTTTATTTGACCTTTTTTTTTTTATATAGTTGTTTGTCATTTTTTGGCAATCTAGGGTGTGGCCTGTGTCCCACCCACCACCTTACAGTACACACCCTAGTCCTAACTCCAAGTGTTTACCTGGGGTGAACTGCCAGCTTTAACGAAGTTTCCAAATTGCCACGGTATGCAATGGGCACATAACTGGTCAGTCCCACCCAGAGTACTGCACCAGAGCTAGGAACCAAAAAAGGCCAATTAACCATAGATTTTGTATTTTAAAATAATTATATCTGGGAATAAGTTGTGCTTTGTCATTTGAAAATGTGTTTGACTTTGTTTCATTACAAACTTAACTATATTTCGGATTTTATTTGACCTTTTTTTTTTATATAGTTGTTTGTCATTTTTTGGCAATCTAGGGTGTGGCCTGTGTCCCACCCACCACCTTACAGTACACACCCTAGTCCTAACTCCAAGTGTTTACTTGGGATGAACTGCCAGCTTTAACGAAGTTTCCAAATTGCCACGGTATGCAATGGGCACATAACTGGTCAGTCCCACCCAGAGTACTGCACCAGAGCTAGGAACCAAAAAAGGCCAATTAACCATAGATTTTGTATTTTAAAATAATTATATCTGGGAATAAGTTGTGCTTTGTCATTTGAAAATGTGTTTGACTTTGTTTCATTACAAACGTAACTATATTTCGGATTTTATTTGACCTTTTTTTTTATTTAGTAGTTTGTCGTTTTTTGGCAATCTAGGGTGTGGCCTGTGTCCCACCCACCACCTTACAGTACACACCCTAGTCCTAACTCCAAGTGTTTACCTGGGGTGAACTGCCAGCTTTAACGAAGTTTCCAAATTGCCAAGGTATGCAATGGGCACATAACTGGTCAGTCCCACCCAGAGTGCTGCACCAGAGCTAGGAACCATTATAACAAAAAGGTCAATTAACCATAGATTTTGTATTTAAAAATAATTATATCTGGGAATAAGTTGTGCTTTGTCATTTGAAAATGTGTTTGACTTTGTTTCATTACAAACTTAACTATATTTCGGATTTTATTTGACCTTTTTTTTTTATATAGTTGTTTGTCATTTTTTGGCAATCTAGGGTGTGGCCTGTGTCCCACCCACCACCTTACAGTACACACCCTAGTCCTAACTCCAAGTGTTTACTTGGGGTGAACTGCCAGCTTTAACGAAGTTTCCAAATTGCCATGGTATGCAATGGGCACATAACTGGTCAGTCCCACCCAGAGTACTGCACCAGAGCTAGGAACCAAAAAAGGCCAATTAACCATAGATTTTGTATTTTAAAATAATTATATCTGGGAATAAGTTGTGCTTTGTCATTTGAAAATGTGTTTGAATTTGTTTCATTACAAACTTAACTATATTTCGGATTTTATTTGACCTTTTTTTTTTATATAGTTGTTTGTCATTTTTTGGCAATCTAGGGTGTGGCCTGTGTCCCACCCACCACCTTACAGTACACACCCTAGTCCTAACTCCAAGTGTTTACTTGGGGTGAACTGCCAGCTTTAACGAAGTTTCCAAATTGCCACGGTATGCAATGGGCACATAACTGGTCAGTCCCACCCAGAGTGCTGCACCAGAGCTAGGAACCAAAAAAGGCCAATTAACCATAGATTTTGTATTTTAAAATAATTATATCTGGGAATAAGTTGTGCTTTGTCATTTGAAAATGTGTTAGACTTTGTTTCATTACAAACTTAACTATATTTCGGATTTTATTTGTCCTTTTTTTTTATATAGTTGTTTGTCATTTTTTGGCAATCTAGGGTGTGGCCTGTGTCCCACCCACCACCTTACAGTACACACCCTAGTCCTAACTCCAAGTGTTTACTTGGGGTGAACTGCCAGCTTTAACGAAGTTTCCAAATTGCCACGGTATGCAATGGGCACATAACTGGTCAGTCCCACCCAGAGTGCTGCACCAGAGCTAGGAACCAAAAAAGGCCAATTAACCATAGATTTTGTATTTTAAAATAATTATATCTGGGAATAAGTTGTGCTTTGTCATTTGAAAATGTGTTTGACTTTGTTTCATTACAAACGTAACTATATTTCGGATTTTATTTGACCTTTTTTTTTATTTAGTAGTTTGTCGTTTTTTGGCAATCTAGGGTGTGGCCTGTGTCCCACCCACCACCTTACAGTACACACCCTAGTCCTAACTCCAAGTGTTTACCTGGGGTGAACTGCCAGCTTTAACGAAGTTTCCAAATTGCCAAGGTATGCAATGGGCACATAACTGGTCAGTCCCACCCAGAGTGCTGCACCAGAGCTAGGAACCATTATGACAAAAAGGTCAATTAACCATAGATTTTGTATTTTAAAATAATTATATCTGGGTATAAGTTGTGCTTTGTCATTTGAAAATGTGTTAGACTTTGTTTCATTACAAACTTAACTATATTTCGGATTTGATTTGACCTTTTTTTTTTATATAGTTGTTTGTCATCTTTTGGCAATCTAGGGTGTGGCCTGTGTCCCACCCACCACCTTACAGTACACACCCTAGTCCTAACTCCAAGTGTTTACTTGGGGTGAACTGCCAGCTTTAACGAAGTTTCCAAATTGCAGAGGTGGACGAAGTACACAACTTCCTTACTTGAGTGAAAGTACAGATACTACTGGTCAAATATTACTCCGTTACAAGTAAAAGTTGTAAAGACCTATTTTTACTTAAGTAAAAGTACAGAAGTACTCGTTTTTAAAAGTACTTAAGTATCAAAAGTAAAAAGTAAATGTCAATGCATTGTTTTATTATTATTGTTGCATTGTTGTATGTAATACTTAAAGTACCGTATGCCTGCATACCTACCCTCATATCAATATCACATTTATTTCTAGAACACAGTTCCAGTAGTGGGATTGAATGTGAGATTGAATAAGTCACTCAATAACGTCCACAATGGTTTCGGACACCCAAATGGCTGTTCCCTCAAATATTGCCCTATTTAAAGTTTTTTGGCTTTTAGTATGAATATGTTAGCCTTACTGTTATCTATAAGCTAGTGTGCAAAAAAGTGACAAAATTCGCATTTAGAAAACCAAACCCAACGTTGAAAATGAAAATCAGGTTTATGTCAGAATCCAACGTCAGATTGACATTGATCTCCAACGTTGGACAGACGTTGTATTGTGGTTGAAAATGAAAATCGGGTTGACGTCAGAAACCAACATCAGTCGGATTCTGACGTCAACCCAACTTTTATTATCAATATCCAACGTCAATCTGACGTCGGGTTCTGATGTCAATTAGATGCAGGGTTCTGACGTAAACCCGACTTTCATTTCCAACCAAAATGCAACCCCTGCAACCAAAATCATCCACTGACTGATGTTACTTTCTACTCAAGGACCTTGACAGAATTGTAGTGGAGTAAAAAGTACGATATTTGTCTTTCAAATGTAGTGAAGTTAAAGTAAAAAGTTTCCAGAAAAAATAATACTCAAGTAAAGTACAGATACTCAAAAAGTGTACTTAAGTACAGTACTCAAGTAAATGTACTTTGTTACTGTCCACCTCTGCCAAATTGCCACGGTATGCAATGGGCACATAACTGCTCAGTCCCACCCAGAGTACCGCACCAGAGCTAGCAACCAAAAAAGGCCAATTAACCATAGATTTTGTATTTTAAAATAATTATATCTGGGAATAAGTTGTGCTTTGTCATTTGAAAATGTGTTTGACTTTGTTTCATTACAAACTTAACTATATTTCGGATTTTATTTGACCTTTTTTTTTTATATAGTTGTTTGTCATTTTTTGGCAATCTAGGGTGTGGCCTGTGTCCCACCCACCACCTTACAGTACACACCCTAGTCCTAACTCCAAGTGTTTACTTGGGGTGAACTGCCAGCTTTAACGAAGTTTCCAAATTGCCACGGTATGCAATGGGCACATAACTGGTCAGTCCCACCCAGAGTGCTGCACCAGAGCTAGGAACCATTATGACAAAAAGGTCAATTAACCATAGATTTTGTATTTTAAAATAATTATATCTGGGAATAAGTTGTGCTTTGTCATTTGAAAATGTGTTTGACTTTGTTTCATTACAAACTTAACTATATTTCGGATTTTATTTGACCTTTTTTTTTATTTAGTAGTTTGTCGTTTTTTGGCAATCTAGGGTGTGGCCTGTGTCCCACCCACCACCTTACAGTACACACCCTAGTCCTAACTCCAAGTGTTTACCTGGGGTGAACTGCCAGCTTTAAAAAAACATGTATGTCCTTTAATGTTTGATTATAATTTTACTGTCTTCACATACGGATGGGAATTGATAAGATTTTATCAATAATAATGCCACTGACGATTCTGATGATCGATCCGATTCTTTAACGATTCTCTTATCGATTCTTGATAGCACTGTGTGGAAAAATGTAGTCATATGCTTTTCAAAAAAACAAGTGGTTTTATTTTTTTATTATTATTTTTTTTTTTTACTTTTTATGTAATTTATGTAATAAATAGAACCTTATTGTAAAGTGTTACTGATTAGTTATACACCGATTCAGACGTCTCCTGAGTTCACTGTTGGAAAGATCAGTTGTTTTAACCATTCATTAAAATTAATCGGTTCAAAGGAGTCATTAGTTCGCGAATTGGACGTGTCATGCGCGTTATGATTATCCGAGCAGTTAGGACATGGACATGTGTCAACACAGAAAACATTTTATCACTGGATAGTTTTTTTCGTTTAATTAAAGTGTTGTTTTATGTCAGCTGAATGTCCGGAGCGCTTTTCAGAGAAGATAAGGCAACTTATTTAGCACAATTCACACCCAGCGGTAATTCAGGAAAAAAAAAAAATCTCTGAATGCTCCACATGAAACTTTGGTCTTCCGACCTTTTACCACTGTGTCGATTTATTTTGATTAATATGTGCGAGGGAGAGAGAGCAAGACAGCGCTTAGTTTGGAGACGGTGAGGTCTTGTTTACACTTTCGCCTGGCTCCGAAGAGAGAGAGTGCCCCTCTCTCTCTCTCTCTCTCTGTTAAAGTCCGTGTGAACCGGAAGTTGCAAATTACTTTTCTCCAGTGTTGTGACGTATTTCCAAGTGAAACGGAATATTGAACAGAGGGCAGAGTTTTACTTTAGTGCTCCTCCTCTCCATCTCTGCTCATAGCAGACTAACGGTTTGAGGGGAGTGGTTAAGCGTTTTTCAAGTCAAGCCGTCAAGCCTACGTCATCAGAAAAGGAACGCCATTTCAGACCGGAAGTAACTTTTCAGACTTTGATTAAAGATTACCACGGCAAACAAATTTTTTCTGTGTATTAACTTGCACGGATTAATTGTTCACCACAAGACTAGTAATATGCGCTAACAAAGTAAATAGGGTCAATTTTGATTTCATGTCGATTTTAAACATGCGCCCTGTCACGCGCAGCAGTTTATCTACATTACTCACCGATCAAATAAGACTTTGGCGGGACAAAAATTCACTTTGGCGGGCGCTAAAACAAGTTCAATGCAGGAAAATTCATGCGTGAATTTAACGACCATGCACTCGCACAAATGCGACCACATAAAATTTTAACTCGCACATTCTCAAAAAATGGTCGCAGTCTGGAACCCTGCACACACGAAATTGCTGATCGTGTGGATTCTTATTGAAATGACTGGAATTCACCAGTGAACATTCACAGAACAACAGCTAATTTTACTGCACCTTAACTCTGTTAAAATGGAAAATGTTTTCTGCTTGTTGTGACATAAGGAATACTGTTTCCGGGTCGAAGGCTCTACTTCTGCTTCCTCTATCTTGTTTCTAGTGAGAATACTCAACATCCATTTAATAGCACTGTTGATTCAAGTCACACATTTATGCTTTTCAAAAGCCATAGTGTACATTACAGTCTCCAGTCTCACGGCATCCCAGACATTAACATTTTATGATTCAAAATAGCTGAATAACTAACCATCTGAGATTTCAGAATAGAGATAAAGGTTAGGATCATAATTTTCAGGAATATTACAGCACAATGAGTGTATATTAGCACTGTTTGTTGTTTGTTTTTGGCATCTGATAGAGCTTTTGGACATGAAAACAGGGACGTCAGACTTAACAAGCGGACTGAAACACAAATGTTTTAAAGTTAAGGCGAGACACTACAGGTGAATAGGGTAAAATTGTTAACTTACAGATATCACCATCAAACTTTACCAGTTGATTACTCACATGAATAGGAGAAAAAAATGCATTGCAAGTTTTCTGTAATTTTATTTTTAAATATGCTAATGAGGCTATATCTAATTAAATATGCATTAATTTGCATATATTTTGAAGTGACAAATCTGACTATTAAAAAAAACAAGGTACAAAATTATTTTTGCATTTTGTTGATATATTCAATGAAAAGACATTATCAGAGGGGATAATGAATATCTCCTTTTGTTACCCTGTAAATCAGAAAATACTGCCAAAAGCCTTAAAAAAAGATTTCCGCCCTATTTTTAGGCATAAAATGTCATATAAATCAGGCCAACAATGATATCAACAAATCCCTCTGGACAAACCTTCACAATATAGTTTGGAATACGACTGTAAAGTTTGGTGTAAGTAGGTGCTACAGAAGTGGAAAATCATCACTAGGAGTGTGAGAAAAAACTCATTTTGAGAAAACGGCCTTTAAAGATTTTTATGGCAAAATTCCACTAATTCCTATTGAAAGCCATGAATTACAGACAAAATATGCTTTAGGTCCAAGTAAAATCCATGTATCACACTGTTTAACATCCAAAACTCATTATTGCTTCATCCATCACTGATCATAACATCCAAAAGAACACATCAACAGTCCATCACACAGGTGGAATGGAAAAACTAAATACCGGTATATCACAGTCCCTCAGGCAGATTCAACTTTGGGAAGTGTTATTCTTTTGGCTATTTGTCCAAAGTGTAAATCACTTAGTGTAGATATTTTTTCCCAGTGGAGGAGGAAGTGCATCTCTGTCTGACCCAGTTGGTGGTCACTGAGCCTGTATTTAGTCAGGATCCGTCTCTTGTTCTCTGACAGTGTGCAGATATTCTGTCAAATAACAATTTAGTCTACTTTGTTTGCTTTCTCCAATGTTCTAAATATTGATATTTTGAATGATTCATAATTAGTTTTGTTCTGTTGAGTTGTTTTGAACCAGTGCTGAAGGGAGCCTGGTTGGTTAGCTTAACCATCAGCTGACTGAGGGGACTGTTTTCAGGATTTGGCTTGTGGGTTTCAAGTGCTTTGAAATGTGATGTGTCTTTTTGACTTACATTTAGATGTGTTCAAAATGTTACAGCTTGTTCGTAACGCATCGACGCACTATGTCGGGGTTACTCATTGCGCGGCTCGCAAGCCTCATGCGGCCCACCAAGCTTTAATTTACTACAGATATTTTATAACATAACCCATTACAAACTCAAAGTGTCAGCTCTATTACAAATAATTTCGATCGGATTGAAAGTGGTGGTTTATCGAGAGAACATGTAAACACTTGGTCGATTGAGAACCGGAAATGTCAGAGCGCGTCACGTGACGATTCTGAACGAATCACGTTGTCAGAAATTGGCATCAGCCAATGAGATTGCGCATTTCGAGTTAAATCACCTGTTTTACTTTCATGATTTGTTGCTGATAGACAGGAAATTACCATATTTGGATCCGACAGCTTTGAAAAGGAGAGAGAGAGCTTTCTAACGGTGTGTGATGACGGTGCACCAGACACAGCGATCGCAGAGCAGCGGGATGATTTAGAACGCCAACTTTTGATGAATTTAGGTGAAATCTGAACACTCAAACAGACAAAGTGTAGTAAAATAAAGACCTAAATGTGTATTTTGGTTTCAGCACAAGTCTGAAAGAACACGTTATTGAAGACAAATAACCCAAAATCTCAAAATTGACCTGTGAAAAAAACACAGGTCTTTGCCTGCCGTGTCTCGCCTTAAGTGAAGATGGACATTTTTTATTTAAAAATTTACATGGATTTATTACATGGAACATGTGTTTCCATGCATTTTGTTGAGATGTCTTTTCTTGTGTAGCCTATTTATACTAGTGTTGCACGATGTACCGGTACTAGGAAGGTATCGCGATACCCTGCTATTAAAAACGATTCGATATTAACTTTATTAGTACCGGTACTTTAAGGGTGACAGTACATAATAAGAGCAGTATTTCTTAATTTGCGTAGCTGTGTGACAGCAGGAGTCAGGACGTGTACATTCACTACCAAACAACGGAAGCAGAACAGTAAAATATATACGCGCAGCACTTGACAAAGAAACGTGCATGCATGAGAAAATAAAGCGCGGGACGTGTTCGCGCTGCCGGGCTCACTCCTGAAGCGCGCGCACACGCCGTTCAGACAGCATACGATCGCGACTTCAGTTCTCTTTCGCGGACTATTAGGTTTGAATAGTCAAAATGATAAGTAAAAATGCACGTCCTGGCGAGTATTCACGTAAACACAGTCGGGTATGTCTTTAGTGAACGTAAACCGTCTGTAAAAAGAAATCGTATATGTTCCAATGTATTGGATACGTGCAGGTCTTAAAGGGCCGGACCGGCAGCGTAATATTCTGTGTGATTAATGTTAATCCAACAACAAAAGAAAATAGACAGTCAGTCACCCAATGCTTGACTGAATAAATTTAATCTATTTATAAAGAATCAGTCTATAGTTAATTTATAGAGTGAAGACCTTATTGTTTCAGCTACAGAAGGTCTATAGCTTTCAAAAAAGAAATTAAGCACTGTTTATTTTATTTGTCTCTTATAGTATTTGTCATATTGTTTGTAATTTGCTTTTTTGCTTATTTTTAATTACAAAGATACAATTAAATTAAATATCTGTATTATAATTATAAAATTACATTTAAAAAATATTAAATGACTCGTATCATGAAATAAGATTTTGGTCATCCCAACCTGTTCAGAGTTGTGAAAGGTTTGCAAATGTTAGCATGATTGATAATAATGTGATTGTTGCAAACATCTCGGTAAGGACGTTCACACTGACATAATTATTATTATTATTATTTTTAATAAAGGGGAGGGAATGGTCATAAAGCAGGGCAGGAACATGCTGGTCATGTGAGTTTTTAGCTTTTTTTAATTAATTTATAAAACAATGATTAAGTTCTGTCATATTTTTCAATTACTTTTACCGTTTTAGGTTTTTTGCTGTGGTATCGATTCAGTATCGGTATCGAGGTATTTTGGTCTGGTATCGTATCGAAGTCAAAATTTTGGTATCGTGACAACACTAATTTATACATGGTTGATTATTCATGTTTCTTATGTATTATAAAAAAAAATTGTGTATTCATTGATAATAATCTATTACTACCTTTTTTCCCAAGTGCATGGAAGTGTATATATTAAAATGGATCTAAAATATGTAATAAACAATTCTTATTTTGTATTTGGTTCAGTTTGTTTATTATAATAGAAGTCAATGGTAACCATAGTAACAACATGAAATTAAAGTAAAAAAAAAAATGGTTTGGTTCCTGGAGGCACCCAAAGTGGTTCCGTTCCACACAGTGCCTAATATAAGAGTTCCTCAGGAAACCTGTGTGGTTCCTCAGAGAACCGTCCCTTTTTAAAGGGTGCCTAGAGGATCTACAGACGGGGTTCCGCCGGTGTGGCAAAGTGAAGAACCCCAAAAGGTTCCTCCAGGCACCTTTTATTTTTACAGTGTATAAACTTTTATTCATGTACACTCACAATAGGCTAATGACAAAAGTTTATCTGTCGTCTCTGTCTCCGGGAACTGCGCGTCACAAAAATGAACTGAAAGCCACTTGCCTCAGCTCATTCACAATAAGAAATAGGCTATGTCTATAAAGCTTTAAAGCTTCAAATGTCAAAATATTTAAAGAATGTTATCTGATTATGTAATCCATATGAAACCGAGAGGCACAGAGGATCTGCTCAAACATGTTTATCATGTGTAGCCTATGAGCGCGTCCCAATGAGTAAAAGGACAAGGCAAGAGTGAAAATCTCAAGAGTGAAAAAATTTAAAGTAAATCGCCCTGAATTAATGTAAAAATAGATCAAATAATTTCTTTGTCGAAATGTTGCGATATTGTTTAATTTAAGTTCATAATTATTCTATAGGCCTAAATGTTATTTAGTTTAACAGCAGCACGAAATACCCACTGTGTTTTGAGATTTATTTGAAAAAATAAAAATAACCGCCCTCTGCTTAATTCACAAATCGCATCCTGGTTTTAAGGATCCAAAGATCCAGTCCAACTGAAAGATCCCTGTGGAATTTAATATTGAGTAGAATTTTTTTTTCATGACAACAAATGAACATGAGTTTGATGTTTGTGTTTCGTTTTGCTTGGAAAAAGCTGGCCTAAACCGAAGTAGTGTTTTAATTCTTCAATTAGCCTATTGAAATAATGAAATATTTAGTTAATAAACTTTTTTATGACAGAAATATTACTACATGTAGTTTAAATGATTTAATTCCTTCATTATCAACATTTAAATAATGCTAATGTCTGCGACTTCTCTTTGTCTCAGACTCCTCTCAGAGCCTGTGGAGGGTTTGGTCAGTTCAGTTATCGTGGGGGTGCAGGACAATAGCAAGGTGTTAATGTTCCGTCTTTCATATGGAGAGTGTCAGATAGCCAGCCTTATGATACAGAACAGGCAAAGGCAAAATTCCTTTCAGGATAAATCTCTCGATGTGTCCAAATAGGTTTTCCATAAATAAATTGAAGGGTTCAATCCAGTTGTTTCAACTGGTTTTGTAGAGTTTTAGAATGTTTGAGCAGTGTGAATGACTGTCAACAATCTGGCCTTGTCTAAACACGACCTGTTGACGAAACTAGTTCATGCCAACTAAACGAATGCAAGTGAGCAGCAGACACAGAGCTCTTTAATTCGCGATCAACCTCGTTTTATTGTAGGGTGAATTCAAAAAAGCATTATTTTTCTTTGAAGCAACAAAGGCTAAATAATTTTTTACAGTTATTGTTTGTAATTGGTGTGGATGACACACAGCGAAATACAGTATTATCAGCTGTATGATGTGTTTCTACCCTGAAACATTTAATATCGAGAGACACCCGGCACGCGCAGTGAGGGAGACAAAAGAAACTTGCTAAAAAGAGATCCAGCGAGAGAGGCAGAGAAAAACGCCCATTCTTAAATGTTGCTTTGTAGGCTACTATTTTCATTTTGTACTGTTTTAATTGTACACAACAAAGCTGCAATTTCTTTGTCAATAGACCCTTTTACAGGCCACGTGATCAAATAGTTGCGCGCGCATTTTGGCAACGGAAGTGGTGTTTTTCCCCACTGGCTCTAACGTGTTAGCAACTCCGAAAGTTTCGTTTACGGTTGCACTAATCGATATTCCACCAAGGGGCTTAAGTTTTATATTATTCCGACAGGATCACGGCCGTTTCAGAAGAGTGGCTGCAGGCGATTAAACGTGTTGATTGGAGCGAGGACATAATAAAAAATGCTTGCGTCTGTTGTTTAATCCGCTCGCGTAGCTTGACACGCTGGTGATTCTCGCCATACTTCCGTTGCCAATATGCGTGCGCATACGTCATCATTGTGTACAAACAGTAAAAGGGTCTATACAAATTTAAAATGTCACAAATCTGTTTTGAAAATTTTCTTCCGTTGCTATGGCCTGGTATCACTGTCAATCGTCTCAATTTCGTGAATGATTCACAAAACTATAATTTAGCAGATTAAAGACGAGCCTCGTCATCTTCATCTTCTAGTGCGATCGGCTGATAGCCTAATCTCCTTCAACAGCACCTTCAGGTTTTGTCCTCTGTAGGCTACAGCGCAACAGAGGCTCAACTGAATGTAGCAAATTTATGTTGTAATGTGCCATTATTAATTAAACAAAATGCTTGACTTCTGTTCTGTTCTATTTCTACTGAATCTGTTCTATTTAAGCATCAAGAACGGTAAAACATAAATGCTGTCGGCTAACATCAGTTAGGCCTATAGTATGTAGGCTACAATGTCTAAACGCCTATAAATAAAAAGGACAGACAATGAATAGGCTAACAATGCTCCGAAAAGTGTTTTGAATCAATAAATTAACATTTCAGAAGTTTTTTATTTTTGACAAATAGCACATTAAACAAAAAACTAAATTATGAATATGATAGAGCTGAGATTCAAACTCAGAACGCTTGAAGCACCGCAAGGCATTTGTTGAAGCGTTGACCACACAGCTATCGTCTGAACGCTGTCTCGTGAGCATGAGCTTAACGTCTTATCCTTACGCAAAGCCTCATTGATGTGACATTTTTCTATTGCAATGTTTATGTTGAAATGTTTTCATTATTTATTAAAGAAAATTATGCAAATAATAACAACCTACTGTAAGCCTATTTAATTCTTAATTAATCCAAAAACACAAATGCTGCCGACTAACATCGGTTAGAAAGTCCTGACAATGTTTTAATTTTACGATCATTTATTTTAATTTATTTCACTGTTATGTTTCAGTTATTAAATCTACTAACAAATTAAAATAACACGAAGTAAAAGACAAGTAACCTATTGACATGCATAGCCTTTCTAAATGACAGAAAAACTGGACACACAATGTTAACGTGTGCCTAGGCCTGCTTTGCTTAAATTTGATGCAATAATAGAAGCCTATTTTTTTTTTCAGTTCTAAATTTGTACTTCTTTTCAGTACTGTGATTATGAATTAGTTTAACTACAATGTTTAACTTGAATTTATCTGCGACCTCAGCTCTCAATGAGCCGCAGCAGATTACGTCATAGAGAGAATAAACTGACTCAAAAATAAACTTGTTCAAAGAAGGTTCAAATGTCCGTCTCAATGCAGCTTCAAAGTCTCTACACGATCCTAGTCGAGAAATAAGGGTCTTATCTAGCGTAACGATCAGTCATTTTCTAAAAAAAATTATAAAATTAAATAAATAAATATATATATACTTTTTAACCACAAATGCCCGTCTTGTACCATCTCTGAGATGCACCACGTATTACGTCATCACGTTGGAAAGGTCAAGAAAAATAAAGAAAAATAATAATAATAATAAATCCTGGAATGTTTTCCTCAAAAACCTTAATTTCTTTTCGACTGAAGAAAGAAAGACTTGGATATCTTGGATGACATGGGTAATTTTGAGTAAATTATCAGCAATTTTTTTTACTAATCCTTTAATGTTCAATAAACAACATATTTTTGTTCAACAAGCATACACTATGGGAGTGATAAAAAGCACACTTAGCCCCGTTTTACCCAATTATGTACAGAAAAGTATAATTTTATATTTTCTACACTTAAAATGTTACATTTAAAACACTAATTTCATAACATTATTCCAGCTGCAACTGTAATCTAAATAAGAGAAGTACAATAATAGTAATAATAAATAGCCATTTATTTCTGTCAGTAATGCGCAACATTGCTTGTGCTCATTTACCAATTTCAAGGACATACTTATTCCTTTATTTATTTATATAAATAAATATGAAAGTAATTTAAACGTACAGTATGGAATTTTTTCGCCACTAGGGGTCGCTAACCTATTTACAATAACAAAGGCGTAGTTTGATGACGCAACATTTGCTAAGAATTATGGATCTTGTCGTCAACGTCAAGCCGACCGATCTAATCTATGGATCTAATAATGTTTATGGATGACTGAATACATCGATGCTTTTATCATGACTGTGATATGAAGCAGTTCGGGATTGCTAAGAGACAGCTATCAGCTATCATATAAGGAATATGGACATTTCATTCTACTGAACTAACGTTACACGCGAGTGCAGAATTACTACTCACAGTCACAGGTCAGTTTATTAGACAAATTAAACTTGTGAGGTAACACAGCGTTGTTTCACTTGGTCTAACATTACACTATCACACTAAACTGCATTTGAATGTGTTGAAATGTATGTGTTAGTTTGTCTGTATGAGACTAGCAGTAAGCTAGATCAACATTAGAATAACATACAGATCATATTCTAACATTTCATCATGTTGAGCTATATAACATTGATTATTTTTATGTAAATATGCTCACCTGTTTAATAAAGTACATGTAGAAGAGGTCGAAGTCTCGGACGTGGAGCTCTCGTTTATATACTGTCTATGGGAGCTCTAGGCATCTCGAAAACACCGCGCTGATATTGATTCTCGTTTTAGTTCTCCTTTTGTATCCAAAGTCTGCTTGCCATGGTCCATAATGTTTGAACGAAACAACAACAGCGTGCAAATAGACATTGCGAACTACCGTCAGTCGCTTTGGTTACAATCAGAGGGCTCTAGTTCATAGCTCTGGTTGCTATGGCAGTACGAGCGGAAACCAGGGACAACGCGGATATGACGCCATTGTCGGCGACAAAACGGAAATAAAGAAACGGGACGTTTCTCGAATTAAATTACAAATTTCTCCTGGTTTGAAAGTTGTTGGAAACAGTCAGGATAATGTAAGTACACAACTAAAAAATATATATATAACATAGATATAGTGATTTTTGCTATTTTTAAAGCAAAAAAGGTACATATTGTGGCTTTAAAGGTGTTCTACAATATGTAAAAACTTAATTTTCATGTATTTTATACATTACGTTACCGGTAATTAAGTAATTATAAGAGGGGTGGCATTTTTTTCCACCTGAGCATGTACCTGTGTCCAACAAAATGTCTGTGCACGGCCTTACTTATTATAGGTGTATCACAGTAATTCAGGATAAGACAAAAACATGATTTGGAAGATGGATTCATGATGTACTTGCTCATTATCATCATTTTGCAAATTCCGGAGAAAAAAAACTTTACATAGTGTACCTTTAACAAACCTTTAACTAGCCTATAACTTAATAAATAGTTTGTCACATCTTAACGTTACTTGTTGGTGACTTCTTGGCATCTGTTGTAGACTCATGCCTGCTTGTCTTGTTGCTGTGACTCTTCTGGCATCTGTCTCATGGCTCATCATTTCGCATTTTCCTGTTGCCTGCCCTGAAGTCCTCATTGTGCCAATCTGTGTGGCCAAGAAATCAAAATTTGTACAAAAATGTGCATAAAACGCAAGTTTTGAACACTTGTGAATGTGATTCATTTACGCTGTATCAAGAGACCATCTCGACAGTGAAGAGAGAGACATTGTTATGTTTAATTTTGCATCCGATGACCCCTTTATAGTATTTTGAGAGTTTTTGACTGCATCAAAAATAATTTAGCACAAATTTGGCTATATTCCTCAACATCAGCTCTCACTGCTGATCACAGGCAAGATATTTCGTCCAGGAATCGTAAAATCAAAAATTAAGAGGTTCTTACCGCAAACCGCAGTTCTTGCGCTTCCAACTTCCACTCCGTTTGTGTGTTTGTGTGTGTGCGCGTGCGCGCGTGTTGCCTAGTAACGAACGTGCTTGCAGCGGGAACACGTAATTTACCCAGAAACAACTCATTCTAATTTCTGATTGGCAGATAGGTGGCATTTAATTCTGTATAACTCGAGACCATAGACATACTGTGGAACGTTGCTGCGATAGGTCAACGCGTCCGCCATTGTGCGGAGAGCAAGACTGCGCTGCGCCTTTAATCAAATGCAAGTAAACAGGTGAGCTGCGGTTTTTCTGGATAAAAACTTAAAAAAAACAATGGCGCCACCAGGGGGTGACCGACTCCTGGCCACCCCGCTGGCCAGTATAAATTTTAGTAGCATCAGTTATGCATTTCATCCCTAATGCACAGCCAGGCAGGCAAGCCGCCGCTCTAGACCTTCGATCGCACACAGTAGCCAGTAACGTTACTCCCCGCCCTTCCGTCCATGCCGCTGTTGCGCGCTCAGACAGCAACAGCTCAGCGCGTGCCCGTCGGTCAACAATTTCAAAAGAAGCTAAGAAAGAAGACGAAGAAGACTACCGCGTCAGTTTGGGTGACAAACTGACAAAGTCATCTGAAGTGATTCCATAGCTTAATGTGAGGGACAGAAGTCTATTTACATAATTAAAGTTTACGGAAACTCGTTTTCCCTCCTCTGTGGCTGTCAATCATTCTCCATTTAGTATTCAAACAGCGCGCGCGCCTCTTCCGGTTGGATGCACGGTAAAACTCTCTCCAATATGATATATTCACAGACATTATAATGCATGATCTGTAGATATAAGGCTGTGGCTTTGCATAAAATGACTTTATTTTGTTGGGAGTTTGTTGCTGTTTTTAAACGACTCATACCGTGTGCTTGTTAGATCACACATCACAAGGACTATGAATTGGCATCAAACGCAGAATAACTGGAATTTAAAACTGTGAAACAAATGATCAATAAACTGTTGGACAGATATACACTAGGATTTGTGCGCTCGACATTTCTTCGCCTTGTGCCGTTAACTTTTAAATGCGCACTTGTGCAGCGATGCTGTGACTCCATGTTGCTTTGAGCACATCATTCTGCACCCGCGATGCGCATACGCGCTTTGTGTGCTCTTTTTTGAAGCGTTTCATATTATCATGGTTTTGCGCACTGAAAGATTATTAAAAGCCTATATTTTTTATACCTAGCCTGCTCAATACATTTAAAATAAGCATAATTTAATTGTATATTATTTCTTTGTAGTGTAGGCTATATAAATATATACACTTCTGAATTCTTCACATTAATAAATATAATATATTTGTATCTGCCAGTATCTGCTTTTCCCCAGTAACTGTTTTGTTTGCAATAAATGTACACCTTATGCCAAATATAATTGCAAAATACAACAGAATTGTTGAGCAACTCAAAATGTTAACTATACTGTTATTAGTCTATGCACATTATATAATTACTAGTAACATTAAATATAACACAATAAAACATCATTTAGTATATCAGTAGGAGTTTCCATAAGTCTTTCTAAAAGTTTACTACAGGCCGGTTTACTACAACAGTAGAAAAAAATTCTGAAATTATGGTTTATAGTTTTAAGTGGCCCCATCTGGCCACCCCTATGAAAAATTTCTGGAGGCGCCACTGCATTACATTTATCAACCGATTTCAGTGGTTTGTATGTGGTGTACAAAAAAGTTCCATCTAGTTATTTAAAATCTCGATAGTTAGACTTATAAAATATTTTTTTTTAATAAGGAATAGCCAAAGCTCAGGCTTGTCATGTATTTGGCTTTTTATTCTTGGATAAGAATTGTGAACACCCCCATACTGAGATATAATTACATTTTCACATTAAATTAAATAAAGTTTTCTTATTGTGGAAAAAGCATACTCTGTCATTGACCCGATTTTAGCAATAACAAAGATAACTGATGGATCCTTTATGGTAATACATATGATATGGTACAACTACAGTGCAATGCAAATAGTAAATATAAGATATAAGATATATAATATATATATATATCTAAAATATAAGATAAAATACCGAACTTGTCCTTTACCAGAGTCAGAGATACTGCCTTGCTTAGTAGGAAATACCTCTTGGCAAACTTTTAGTCATAATGGTGTCGACTTCCTGGGTGCAAGAATTCAAAGAGTAAATGTTTAGCAGGAGTGAGTTACTTTCGGTTTCCAGCGAAGGATCCAGCGCGTTGTAAGTTGTAGGCATTGGCTAAAGGCGGCAAAACAATCATAAATATGTAGAGAACACTTGCAACGGAAAATCTGAAAAACCTCCATGTTTGTAATCAACATTTCAAACTGGACGAACACAAGTGTTTTAGGCCAAACGGAGGGGGAAAAAACTTAAAGAAACTGCCATTCTGTCAGTTCTGCTCAGCCACCCGAAGCAAAATGCTGTTGCTTCCAGGCAAAGTCCCTTTCAGGAAAAGTCTGTTCTTTTATTCAGAAGGCCATTAAGGTATTCCGCCATATTGCGCATTGTTTCTCCCATTCATAAGTAAAAGGAGTGCAGTGTCTTTGTATCTATAGTACAGGTAAGAAATCTGTTGCAATGCATAGTGTTTAATTTTTTTTTACCTTAATGCTGTTTAAATAGTAGACATACAATTTTCAGTGATATACAAAATACAATCACTGTTCTGTTAATAACTCTGTCGATCCGACTGCCCGTGGTGGGGATACAGAATGGGGAAAGTATAATCCCTGGAGTTGTCAAAAGTCGTTCAGATGACACCTTTTGCGTTAACCGGCGGACTTTTGCTGACAAATAATCGTGAATTAGGCTACTCAGTCCAGGTATACACGGAAAATGAATTAACGTTGTTCATTTACATACTGTAACAGTACTAAGCGGGTTGAAAATGGGCAAAGTTACACTTTAAGAGTATTATCAAGAAACTTAAACCAGCACAAGCGATAATCAAAGCAGCACTTTTGACTAATGCTGTGGCTGTTTATTGGGGGAACAGTGTAGGACGTGCTCTATAAAAATATAAATAAAGGCGTTCCTTGTTCCACGTGCCCTCCCAACTATTCAGAGAGATTTCCAGTGCTTTCCTGCTGTGAAATCATTACCTGTGCTGGTTGGAAATTGATATAGATTTTATACTTGTGGTTACATTTATCATACATCTCATTAGATTCTCTGTATACAGAGATCACTGTTTGGGAATTGTACATTGCATTGTCTTATTTACTGTTTGAACATTATTGTACAGGCATTGGCAGAACCTTCCTGGCACCACTCATCAGGGATGTGAACATAAGGGCCATTCCACTCTTTTCCCTCTGCAGATTCAGCATAAGATATCAGAGTCACCAAATTAGGTATTTTACTTCTTTTTTTACTTTTTTGCATAGTGCTATCTTTTTTTGCTGCATAGTGCAGACCCGACTAATTAATCATTTAATGCATTGAGTGTTTTCAATATATTTTAGTATTTGCTCGTTGTATCCCTGGTGCATATTAAAATCTGCTGCATTAAAATGTGTTGCACGAGGTTTTTACGTCAAAAAGCTTTGCAGGATTATTAGCAGAGTGGAGCTGCGTTAGGACAAAAATTTGATAAGATTGCCATCTTCTGGTGATTCATCTCACAGCCAATACAAAGCTAATTTGAAAAAGCTTTACACTCTCCAACCATGCAAGAACAGGTTAAGTTAGTAGTTGAATCCCTGTGCAGCACTTCTTTGATATACTTAGGACTGTAGTGGATATTATGGTACTTAGTGTAACAATGGTAATTAAATATGTACATTAAATTTTGACAAATTATAGTCGTGGCCAAAAGTATTGGCAGGGACATAAATTTAGTGTTTCACAATGTTTGATCGGATCCCTAAACGACAGCCTCTGAATGTCTATTATACCTTTGATAAGTACTTTGATCACAGTGGAATATTCAGATCTACGTTGGTGCCGCCGCTGACCCAGAGAGAGCAGTTGTCATGTGGTGAACGTGATTTCACCAAGTACCACATGTTCCTGGATCAACATCTTTGTTGATCCTGGAACAACTTTCCAATCAACCAATCAGATTTGAGGGACAAGTTTACAGTTTATGTCAAGTTTAGGCTTAGAACCAGGGTGAGGTGCTTCAACATCAGTGTTATCCACCTATCATTTCGCTCTGATTTTAGGGAAAAGTTATGGGTAGGGTTAGGTTTAGGGGTAGGGATAGGGTAAGGACACCACACAGTATCATTATTTCTGTCTTATAATCATTCAAATTATAACAGAAGTACTGGGATAAAAGTTTATAGTTCGGATATAAACACTGATGTCTATGGTAGCGATCAAATAATGATTCTTTCTTATATGATTCGTTCAGGTGCAATATTTTCCTGGCCATTTCGATGCGAAGCCATGGCTGCGTGTCTTTTCTGAGGTAACCTTTGCTAACACTGGAGCAATGATTGGAAGCACTTCTTTGCTCTTTTATAGCAATCAGTCTGCTCTTATAATCCAATCAGAATAATGGAGTGATTTCCTCTGACTAGTACTAGTTCACACTTTTCCATGTGTTGATATGATTAGTGAAATGATGTTAGCAGGTCATTTTGGATCAGGGCCACAAACAGTGAAATTTGTGTTTTTGTAAAAAGATCTTTTTTTTGTCAACTTAAGCTTTATGCAATTATTGAAATATGTAATAATGGTACTATCAAATCAGTAAAAACATTATTGTGATACACTTGAGCCTGATAAAAGTAAGAAGTTTGCTCAAGACCTGATGATCGTGTTTTGCAGCATAATTTGAAAAAGGATCCTAACGTAAGCAAGAAAATTGGACTTTTTGTACAAAGGAATTCACATGATCAGTCACAAATATGCTTATTTAATTAGTGACCTTGTGCATAATATTAAATACTTAAGTGTTGTGTCATATTTAAATAATTAAAACATAGTATTTTTTTGTTGTTGTTCAAATTACAACGTTACACCCAGTAAGTAGACTATAGAGTTGAAACCTTGTACAGTCTTGAGTGTAGATTAGGGTACTTGCTGTAACAATGATAAAGTATGTATCATATCATTTTGAAATAGTAAGTACATTTTGTGAACAATATTATGTAAATGGTTATAAATGTATCAAAGCCAGAACAAAATAACATTATTATGGTGATACACTGATAGAAATAACAACACCATTTGAACGACTGTAGATTAGAACTCCACAAAGAAAACGGTAGAGGGAGACATTGAGCTGTTTTTTGGTCTTGTATTTATGGGTTCATCCAGTTTATTGAGAAGTAAAAATAGACAGGACACTAACTTGTATGTGTCTCATCAGCCTTAAAGTACATGTACTCTCAGGAAGTAAGGGGGGTTTGGCTACGGTAATTTGGCTGTTTAACAGGGAGCCAAGTGCAAAAAAAGTGCAAACAGACTTCAGCTTGGAAGAACCAATAATCACCATTCTGTCATGTTCATTTTCAATTAATAACATATCTGAATATAATGTTAAAAACATAATTTTGAAGCTTATGATGAATATGCAATGAAAAGTTCAGTTATTAATAAATTACAAAATGCTATAAGTGTATATAACGTATTTAAATATCTTCCCCCACTTCAAACTGTATGTCTACATGAGTCGTTTCATGTACCATGTCCAATAAACATATTTAGAATTTTATATCTGATTGAATTTTTATGTCTTGGCAGCCCATGTATAATACAGTTAAACTCAGAGCTGTCACTCTATATGGCTTATGAATTAATGTAGTGTTTTGTGGCGGGCTCCTGCTGGCACTCAAAGCACGTTGGCATTTCTATTTCAGTTGTGGACAGTCCTGGTCTCTTCACACAGCTATCTATCCTGATGGCTGCGGTCACAGCCCCACGCCACTGACCTACACAACCAGCTGCAAACTCTGGCTCATTGCTGTTTCAGATGTGGTAGGTCATGCTGTAGAGGCTCATTATAACATGTAAGTGCAAAGTAAAGCTGAACTCCAAAAATCACAGCTTCTGCTTTGGACAGGACAGTGAGGCTAAATATACATTTTGAGAGTCAGCAATAAAACTGGATTGAGTTCAAATGTATACACATGAGGGATACCATAGAACAGTGATTTGCATTAAGATAAATACAAGGAGAGCTGCAAATATAGCAAATAGGGAAAATTCATATTCTGGCAAGTTCATTTACCAAATATCTAAATATAAATGGCAGTGTTGGTTAGGTCAAAAATAATGAAGGTCATTTAATGATTTTGTGTGGAAACTTTGTATGTAGCAGTTAATTATATTTCTTGTTTATTTTTAAGATGCAGTGGGGTCCAGCAGTCTAAATTAAATGCAAGTAAAATGCAAGGGAAAGGCTAAATTAAAGTTTGTTCAAGACCTGATGATCGTGCTATTCAGCATCATTTCATAATCCCACTGGAAGCAAGAAAATGTAACTTTTTGTGCAAAAGAGTTAGCATGCTCAGTGTCACAAATTTGCTTGTTTGATTAGTGACATTTAATAATAAAAAACACGGTAACTTTACAACAAGGTTCATTAGTTAACATTAATTTATTCACTAACATGAACTAACAATGAGCATTACATTTGTTAAGAGTATTTATTAATCTTTGTTAATGTTAGTTAATAAAAATCCAGCTGTTAGTTCACAGTGCATTAACTAATGTTAACAAATAAAACCTTTTGATTTTAATAATGTATCAGTAAATGTTTAAATTAATATTAACTAGATTAATTAATGCTGTAGAAGTATTGTTCATGCTTAGTTCATGTTAACTAAGGTAGTTAACTAATGTTAACTAATTAACCTTATTGTAAAGTGTTACCCACTCAATTGTGTTCAATTGTCTTAACCACAAATTAGGTCAGGAAATTAGCTAAATTAAGCAAATGCACAACATAAAAAGTCATTGCTATCTCAGAAAAACATCAAAGACAGAATTACGTTTTTGGCAGGACATGGCAAGTTGTGTGTGAAATGATGAATCATAATGAAACACGAGTTGCATGGTGATGCTCCAGAGCGCTGTCTTTCGAAAATCTGTCGAGAAATATAACAAGTGCATCTCTACCACAGTGGAGCATTGAAGAAGAGGAGTCATCGTGTCTCAGGAGCCTTTTTAGCTGCTCGTATTGGTGAGCTACTTTACTGTGAAAAGTCATTTAATGCTTTGGTGTACAGGAGAATATTGCAGAATGGCTAGCTTCCCACAGATGAAACTTTTTTATCTAAAGAGAAATGATCAGATGCCCAAATTGCAAAGACAACCAAGAAGTGGCTTGAAGTCCATCAGGCTCATGTTTTGGCCTAGTCAGAGTCCAGTTTTGAACCCTATAGTGAATATTTGGTCTCACATTAAACTTAAACTAACTGGGAAACCTTTTTTAACTACTCATGAAGAGTTTGAAGTGAAACACAGACTCTTCTTCCTGTAAAACGCTGTCTGTAAGTGTATATCCACATGGCAAACTTTTAAAGAAAACAAAAGGGAAGGCTATTCCAGGCTAAGTTATTTTATCTACAGTATTTGTGCAATTCTTGCTAATTTCCTGAGCGATTTGTGATTTAGTTGGTTAAGACCATGAAAAGACCGCTAAATATTTACTTCTGTACACTTTTAAAGCATGCTGATAATGTTGGATGCTCTGTTGTTCAAATCAAAATGGGGAAGAAATGTGATCTGTGACTGATACTGAATGATTTATAGTGCCACACATAGTTTGAGTATAAACTGCTGATCTTCTGGGATTTTCATGCACATCAGACTCTATAGATAGAGGATAGTGCAGACACAAAATAACAAGTGGTATTTTTGTTGGGGGATGTTGTAATGAGAGAGATGAGAGCAGAATGACCAGGCTGGTGCAATCCGACAGAAAGGCAGCAGTGTGTGAAATAGCCACATGTTACAACAGTGCTGTGCTGAAGAACATCTCTGAACACACAATGAACATTGAAGTAAAGTACATTAGACGGCAGCAGAAAACCATTTCTTTCCAGGTTCCTAAACCCAGGTACCATTCCAGGCTATGGTGGGCACCTGCTGAAAACATACTAGATGATCCTTGGTATGATCTTCCACAAACAATGAGTTTGAACCCAAATGGCATCTAGACTTCAATACAACAAGTCATTTTGGGATGTTTCGTAACAGATCTGATACAAATGATGGAATTTGTCTAGCCCTTGTTAACTTCATGCCACTGAAAGTTGATGCATGCTCAGTCAGTGGATAGCATTAGGTGCATATTGATGATTCATTTTGCATTAGCCTCTCCCACACAAACACGCACAATAATGTGTTTACACAGTTTGAAAATATATTCATTTGAATCCATGTTTAACGGGTGGGTCGACTGAAACGGGAGGCGTGGTTTGCACAGAAATACGATTCTGTCAAATAAGTTGAGTTTGGATTTAAAGAGATGTTACAGTCTGTGCCACACTGGGTAACCGAGTTTCCTCGGCACATTTATATTAAATTGCATTTATGAGCATGCTTACAGATGCTTTGGGATCTATGGATGAACATTCGCAAAGCACTACTGTCACAAGACAAGCAGTTCTCAGTAGCCTGCTGAAACTTACAGCAAGTCTGCAGAAAAGCTGAGTGATCGTTAATTCGCTGGATACAGTAGCTCAGGTAATCAGCATTAAAATGTTGTTTTCTCGAAAACACTTGGTTCAAAGTCTAATTAATGATTGCTTTATTATTGTTCTCTGACAGTGTCAAATCCTTTTAAAAGACTACATAAATACATAGGCTAATACTTAATTTATTTTATCCAGCAGCAAGATATTTTATTCTTTTTATATTTTGCAAAGCCTTAATAATGTTTTGTGTTTGTCATCGTATGTAGTCTACATCTTATAACGCGCGTTTTTGCATTATCTTGCTATTTTAATTGTTAGTGTAGGCGTATGTGTCAGACGTACACATAGAAATCTATGGCGTTGCGTTTTATGATAAAAAAATAGTTTTAAACCTTTTTTTAAATTCCGTTGCTTTCCGTTGGACACTTTTTCATAGAGGTAACGTTAGGTAGGCTATACAATTCGTGAACAGTTCTTTTGTAGTCGAATCTTTTTAATGACTCAGATGAACCGGTTCAAAGATCCGATCTGAATCATTCGTTCGTTCACGATCGATCGAATCAACAACTCGCCGAAAAGTAAGTTGCTTTTAATCCGAATTTTAGAAATGTTATAAATAAAACGTTGTGGGAATATGTTTATAACTTTTACTGAACATACAAAACATCCCAAAACTTTTGCAACCAAGAGATGTAAATACATTTTTGTATTGTTTAACATGCAAGTAAAATATTTAGGTTTGAGTTCAACTTTTATAAGCTGAATCGTGGCTGCAACACACTGAACATGGATACATACAAATACAACAGCCTTCAAATAAAACATAACTGAAAGAAACTTAAAAACAGCAATATGCCTTTTTACTGGAACAGTAATGTCAGGGACAATGTGACAGCGTAATTACATAGTTATTTTGGTATTGACACAAATTTCACAATTCGATTCAATTTCGATTACAAGCTTGAAATTCGATTCGATTTTGATTCGATTCAATATTGATTATTTTGGATATCCGGTACAATAGTGATTCTTGGGATTTAAGAATCGATATCGGTTCGTAAAAATGAGAATCGATTAAAATCGAGATATCGATATTTTTTTACCCAGCCCTAATAGTTATGTAAAATAAGTTCTGAATTGATTCAGTTCTTGGAAATTAAGTTTGTTTATTAGACGTTTAATAGTTTTTAAACTTAAGAAAGTGTTCTCTTTGTACACTCCGTAAAACATTATTCGGCAGAATGATGTTGAATATGTAAACAAGAGCTCGGTTGAATTTCCAGAAGCCCTTGCCCATCTCTTTCTCTATATTGTACCTGTTTTATTTCTCAGCTTTATTGCCTGAAAGATCTTCCTCTTAACAGTTAGGCCTACCTGAAGACCCTCAGACGTCATCATCACGTCATCATCAGAACTCATCCACCATGGGTCACTTAACCTCTGCATTACTGAGAGGGATTTCTCTCCTGCTGGTGACCCAGAGTGTGTTTGCTATGGTGTTGTTTAATGCCACAGATCTTGGCATTCTCTTGGATAAGTACCTGGAAGATGATGATGATGGAGACAGGATGGTGGAGAGACAGCGAGGCAAGAGGGCCATCACTGCCAGTGACATGCAGGCTATCCTGGACCTTCACAATAAACTTCGAGGGCAGGTCTACCCACCAGCTTCAAATATGGAATACATGGTAAAACGTCTCTTCTCTGCTACAAATGACTAAATATGGTGAATAACATGTATTAGGAAGAATTATCCACTCAAATTTTTCTTTAGTTTAGTGGTAAGTGTACACATAGAACTTTGCAATCTATTTTGCATTAATTTGTTTTGCAGTCAGCTGTTACCTTTGTGGTTTTGGTATACAGAAAACTATAATTTCAAATTCACAGGTTCTTCATGACCTAGTCAATTTGCAAAAATGATTTTCTGTAGCCTATTCAACATATCACAAAAGTGTTTGAGAATTGATTATCTTGTGATATAGAGCAACATAAAATTCCCTTTTTATTATATGTGACGAGCAAGCAGTAGATTTTAATAAGCAGTCATAATGACTTGCATTTAAGATTAAGATGCACAGTGTAGCCTGTATAATATTGTAATTGGAAAATAGTCTCCATATGCCTGCTTTTTTTAGAAATGCCTTGAAAAAGCTGCTTAACCCTGTTAAGCCTGACATATGAAATAATTTTTAATGAAACAGTTTTGTGAACCTTTAGACAAAATATAAAAGAAAAGCTTTTAAAAAGTTTGCATATGTGTTTAATGTTTTGTATCGTAATTGATATATCATGCTTTTATCTCCTACTGTATAATATACAGTGTATATGATATAGTGAGAATATGGAGGTCACACTCAAGGAGGGAAAAAAAATTCAGAGGCCCAAACTGAGTAAAAACATGCCATTTTTAATTATATATGGCCAAGAAGCAGAGGTGTAAAGAGTTACCTGTAAACCATATTTGAGTAAAAGTTCAGATACCTTACTGCGAAAATGTAATGACTCCATTACATGTTAAGTCACCAATTCCAATACCACTTGTGTAGTCTTACCCCCGGTTTCACAGACATCGCTTAAGCCTAGTCCATGTCTAAAATGCACGTTTGAGCTGTTTTAACTGAAAGCAACTTGCACTGACATATTTTAAAATACATCAGTGCCATTGTTTTGTCAATAAAGATTCACACCAGTAATGGTTTTTTTCTAAGGCACATTTATAAAAGCTACTTAAATATCTTAAATGAACTAAGGTCTAATCCTGGCTTAATCTAAGCCCTGTCTGTGAAACCAGGCCTTAGAGTATCTGATTTTAACAGTACTTGAGTATTTTACTTGTAGTGAATGTAGGCTCTAATGGCGCTTTTCCATTACCAGTACCAGCTCAACTCGACTCGACTCGACTCAGCTCGGCTCGGCTCGGCTCGCTTTTCGCTCCGTTTTCCATTGCAGATAGTACCTCCACAATAGTACCTGGTCGTCATAGCGACGCCGCAGGAAACTGCCGTGACTTAATCTTTTACGCGAGACGCGCGAGACACACCCGCTACCCAAACACACAGGACAATGGAGGAAATCGAGTGTATGCTGTTTTTGGATGTTTTTGTTTTTGTTTTTGCTGTTTTTATTCAGGATACTCCGTCTGGCGCGTGCAATGATGACGCAGGGAATAGTGACGATTCTCTCTGACCAATCAGCAGTCTGCTGTGTTTTCACGTCACATTTTAGTATCGCCTCAGCTCGCCTCAGCTCGCTCAGAACCGCGCCGGAGGTGGTACGAAAAAAAGTACCTGGAAGCAGGTACAGGTACAACTTTTACACAGTGGAAAACCAAACAGAGCCGAGTCGAGTCGAGCCGAGCCGAGCCGAGGCGAGCTGGTACTGTGTAGTGGAAAAGCGCCATAATATCCACTAGTGCTCAACACCTAAGAGACACACCAGTGAAAATAAGAAACATGATTTGTAAAGAGAGAAATCATAAACCTGAACACCTCAAAATTGCAATAAATCAAGGTCAACACAACAGCCTCTTAAACATCTACAACACTTAACACTGAATTAATCTCATGTGCTCAACAAGGCCATAAGTAAACCAATATCCTTCAAAAAGGTCTCTTCAGTATAACAGATAAATAATATAATGTTAAGTAAAATTTGTCAAAGTGTACTTGCATTGGACCAGCTGGTTTTGTCCTCATCACCGACTGCAGTCATAACCTCGTCTCATAAATCAAACACCTACGATTCACAACTACCTGCTAATGCATTGAAATTCATGTAAAGTAGCCTTGTTGACAAGTTTGGGTGAGTAAGGGCAAAACACACAAGACATAGTACCTTCAATGCCCTATAGATAGCGATATTGCTTCTTTATAGCAGAAATAAACTGCTGCAGAGAAAGTTAGGTGTCATGGAAAATGTAACAAGTAATTTCATTACTCAATACTTATCACAAATGTATTGGAGTAAAGAGTACATATACTTATTCAAAAATGTAGTCAAGTAGAGAGTAAAAGTTGCTAATATCTTTGATACTCAGTAAAACTACAAAGTAGCCAAAACGATACTTAAGTACAGTAACTAATTACATTTACTCAAATACTTTACATCACTGCCAAAAAGTAATATGAAATTCTGATAGCTTGTAATGTAAATCACTGAGCTTTTGGAAACAGCAAATTACTTAAAACTACAGTACATAAAATGCATATAAATATATCAGTTGTCACTCTATATCTTCCAATAATATATTTCAGTAATATGATATTCAAATTCAAATTTTTATGATCAAAGCACTAAAGTTTTAATTGTAGGGTGCAAAACATAATGCAAATCAATACAATGATGATTGAGAGATGTACCTGTTAAATCATAATTGATTCTTTGTGTTTAGGTTCTGTCTTCCCTATGCCTGTCATTTTAACCAGTTTTTTTTTTAAACAAAAAACAGTTTACAGACAATTGGTGTCATTGAAGAATAGAAATAAGGTAACAAAATAAGAACATTGAAACATTAGTATAGCTTCACTGAGCTTATTGCTTTGTCTAAACTAGTAACTTATACGTTTTTGATGTCTTTGCTCAAGCACTTCTGTTTTCAGTGAGCTGTATTCGACTAGAGGACCACATACTTGCAGACACTCACTAACAAATTTACTTTAGTCTGCATGTAAAGCACTCTGTCTGAAGGATCATTGTTGAGATCGAAGATAAATTATTATTCCCATTGTTCTTCCAGTCTGTCTGTGAAACTGACAAATAACCCTTCATCAGAATGTTGACTCCTATAAACCAGCAGCATGACTGGATACAAACCAGCAGAATGTCAGTATAAGTGTGTTGTAAAACAAATGCAGTTAAATATTGTTTCAGAAGCAGTGTTTCCTCATGCTTCTTCAGGCTGGCTTAGCACAAAACATTACAACTCCCTTGATGTATTAAAGAAAGAGTCGTAGTTCATTCAAAAACTAACATTTTGGCATCATTTACACCCTCATGTTGTTGGCATGTTCTTCAAAATATCTCCTTTTGTGTTCCCCACTAGAAAGAAAACATGTTTGGAACAACATTACAGGATTTTTTGTTTGGAGAAACTATCCATTTAAGGTGTGTCTAAATTTGCTCTGTTTTACACAACTGGTCAGAAGATTAGATTTTTTTAAAATATATTTATGAAAGTCATCTCTGATACTCACCAAGGCTGCATTGATTTGATAAAAAAAATACAGTAATAATGTGAAATATTACAGTTTAAATTAACTCTGGTTTCCATTGTAATATGTTTAAAAATGTAATTTATTCCTGTGATGGCAAAGCTGAATTTTCAGCATCATTAGTCTTCAGTGTCACCTGATCCTTCAGAAATCATTCTAATATGATGAGTTGGTGCCCAAGAAATATTTATTATTATTATCAATGTTGAAAACCCTCGTGCTGCTTAATATTTGTCCTCTCCAGGATTCTTTGATGAATACAAAGTTAAAAAGAACAGCAGCTATTTTAAACAGTTATTTTGCAACATTTATTAATTTCATAAATGTGTTTACTGTATAAAAAAAAAAAAAAATCAATTTAATGTGCTTTTGCTGGATAAAAGTTAAAAAAAAAAAAAAGTAAAAAAACAATCTTACTAACCCCAACCTTTTGAATGGCAGTGTATCATGATTTCCACAAAAATAAAATAAAATATTGAGAAACAAAAACTGTTTATTCAACGTTGATAATAATAAGAAATGATCTTAGAATGATTCCTGAAGGATCATATGACACTAAAGACTGGAGTAATGATGCTGAAAATGCAGCTTTGCTATTACAGGAATAAAGTAAATTTTAAATTATTGCCAGTTATAAAACAGTTATTTTAAATTGTAATAATATTTGACACTATTGCTGTTTTACAATTTGATTATATTAAATAAATTTAATAAATGCCGCCTTAGTGAGATCAAGGGACTACTTTCAAAAAGATTTAAAAAAAATTATGATTTCAAACTTTTGACCAGTAGTGTAGAAGAACCAAACCAAAATTAGGATAGAATTTGAAGCTGGATTTCCTTGCATGCTAAAGAAAACAGGACCATGAGACTAACCCAGCATAGACCCTTTTACTTCAGAAAATGAATAAATAAATAAATAGGTGCATGCAGCATGAGCAGTCTTGAGCAGTAAGAGCGCATTTATATTGCAGCTTTTCAGAAAGACGGGCAGCGGTTTGAGAGATTGTTAGCTGGGTGTCGGGAGTGGAGTTTGGGCAGCTCAGCAGAGTGAGAGTAATAGGAAAGGTGTGATGGATGTGGAGACATGGAATGTGATGATGCGCGGCTCCAGCCCTCCACAGCCTCTTACAATAACCGATTCTGAATTCTAGGCAAAACAGCAGAATTCTAGACTGCAGCAGGGAAATCCAGCAATCAACAGACCCTCATTTCGAACCCACTCTTATTCCCACACGCTGTACAGCGGCTACATTTACTCTACGTTTCTCATTTAATACTTTCACTGAGGCTCTTTTCCCTCTCAACAGAAAAAAACTGAGCTCCTGAGGGACATTGGAAATTTTTCATTTTCTTGGAATGTGACCAGATGATAAAAAACTTGTAGCTGATGAGGTGTCAAATGATGTAAACAATGGTGTGTGAAAGAGTGTGAGTGTCTGCACTGACGGGATGTGTTTTCTTTTATTGGTCCTGTCTAAGTGCGGTCGGATTCTTTGGGGCCTCCCATACCGAGAACGCTGTGTAAACAGAATCAGAGTAATATCAATTAACTACATGTACTTACTATAGGGTTAAGGATTTGGTTTAGGGTTAGTTACTTGTAATAATGCATAATTTACTGTTATTACTATAGTAACTACATGTAACGTAACTATGTCACCTTAAAATCAAAGTGTTTCTGGTAGGTCTACTTACAATGAAAGTGAATGAAGCCAATTGGTAAATGTTAAGATATGCATTGTTTCAATAGTACAGACACAAGAAATATACAAAATGTGTGTTAATTTTATTTTAATGTGAAAACATTGCTTAAATGCCAAAAATGTATCTTATTACTTAAAGATGCAGTCCATAGTTTTTCCTCTTTGTCGCCATCTCTGTTCGAAATCTGCAATTGCAGTTATTCACGGAATTATCAACTTTATGTGGGTTGTGCCTCGACACGGCACAGCACGGATGAATCCAATGTTTTGAGGAGAATGTGCGGCTGTCAGTCACCGCGCCGGTGTGGATACTGTCATTCGCAATGACAGATTATACTTTTTGGAAGTATGACTAACATAATAATTTTCACCGGACAATGTCATCTGAACATGTAACATTCCCTTTTGTTCTGACCAACTAAGGGGAAAAAAGCATTGCAGTAAATCGCGCTGATTAAATCTAACGATCGCTTATGTCTTACCTGTCCAGCAGAAAAAAAGTTGTCTCTGCGTCCATTTTGAACCGCTTGAAAACACGGAGTTCACGCCACCTTTCAAAAGTCTTTTGCATTTTACAACGGGGGACTTGTCGTTTGAACCTTTCTGGATCCGCCATCAAATTGATAAGTTTAATTATATCAAGTGCTGTGAGAAAATTCTATAAATCTCCACCTCCATCATCCTCACATGCAATATAGCCTAGCTGGGACACATTCTTTATGTGTAGAGACGTGACGTAATGACGCAAAGACATGCTCGAATTTCCCACGGAAATCCACCAGTACCACTGGAACTAAAAACATTATTACAAGCTTACCGTTTTGAATCGAGCTAAGGCAAGCAGATAGTTTTGAACACTGGCTGGTTATGTACTTGCTCATAAATTTATTTTGGTTAATTTTTAACCCAAAAAAGCTACGGACTGCAGCTTTAAGGTTTTTAAGGTAACGCTTTATTTTGATACTTCACTTTAGACATTCTTCTAACTATAAGTAACTGTGCAACTACATGTCAACTACCAGTCATTAGAGTATTAGTAGACTGTCTGCTTAATATCTGCCAACACTTTATTTAGATTTTTCCCCAACAGACATTCTACTGACTATAAGTAACTTTACAAGTACTGCATTTTTTGTATAAAAGGTGCTAGATTTATTTACAACTTTGTTATCATGACAATTTAATGCCTAAAACTTAAATGAAAAGAACAACTTTACAGCTTCTTGTATTAAATGCCGAATATACCTTTAACTCTACAGTATAAAGGCCCACTTTGATGGGTGGCTTAGCAAACCAAGCCGACATCCTGTTGGCAGGTGCTCACTTCAAGGATTAATGTCTCAGGCAATTGTTTCAGCTATTTTGGGGACCTTTTTGGGCCAGATTTACCACTGGACTGTGCTTTGGGACTTCCTAGGGAAAAAGTGTAACATGAATGGGCAGTGACGGGGCAGATAACTCCCCGGTCACCCCCGCCTCAATACTGGCTCAGATTTCTCTCCAACCTTGAGTTTTGTATGCTTTCCATTCAAGGTGAAAGTGCCGTTTTGCTTTTCCATGTGGGTCAGATAGACATAAAAATGCTTAGATTGGTGAGTGGTCTTGAACGGTGTAGCGTGTAACCAAATCTAGGAACAGAGCAGGAAATACAGAAGACAAAGGCATATGGAGAACATTACTGTAGTCCAGTGGTTCTCAAACTTTTTTTGGTCATGCCCCCCGTTTAAATCCCCTGCAATACCTGTGTGCCTTAACCCCCAGTCAGGCGCGCCCCACACTTTGAGAGCCACGTCTGTATCCAAAAAATGATTGTGCCTTTTGAATCAGTGCACAAGAAAAATAAACCAAGAGGTGGACCAGAGAGAAACCTGGTTCTTTGTACAGCCTGCAAGCACTCACAAGGCCAGCTAAAGTCAACTGAATCTATAAAAACTATCATACTGAATGTCATACTGACTAAAACAGCCATTGACTTTTGTAGTATTATACAATTTTTTTATGTTAACAACCTTATAACCAGGTCATAATTACAACTACGCATACAAAATAATAGGGATTTGTTTCTGTAATGCTCTGCTTGCCACCAATTTGGCTGAATCTCAGCCCTGTTTCTGCATTTCTTTTAGGTGTGGGACACTCAACTGGAGCGGAGCGCTGAGGAATGGGCCGAGACCTGCCTGTGGGAACATGGCCCATCTGGTCTGCTGCCTCAGATTGGTCAGAACCTGGGAGTGCACTGGGGAAGGTCTGATTGTGCTTTGTTGCTTTATAGCCATGTGAGCTTAATAGTCAACACATTGTGATATCTAAACTACTCTATTAAAAACCCTTTAAAAACGTAATAAAAAAAAAAACAAATAAAAATTGTGGGGGGAAATATTTCCCAAACTCTTGAATGTAATGTCCAAACACTATACGTACACGTCAGTCTGACAATCTTCCTGTCTACGTGGACAGTTGTTTGCTAGAGTACATTGTGGACAACCAACCCATATGATGTTTTGTCTAAGACCTGGCTATTATTTATTTATTTATTTAAAAGGGACAGTACATATTAATAAACATCTTGTTGTGAATATGCTAAAGTTAGCCCCAAGGCTATTTTACATCTGCAGTCCCCCGTCAGGTCATCACAGTACCGAGTAACACAACTAAACATTGAAATTAAATATACAACACAATTTAAAAGATACCACAATTTTCAACAACATATTATAAGAAATACCACAGTTAGCAGACAGGGCATCTAAAACGGCGGGCATACACATATACGCATACACAGTAAAGTGCTATTCTATGTACATTAAGTACATTTTAATTGTGTTATGCATGACTATGTTTTGGTGGTTTTATTCTGCATTAGACAAAGCATGAAGTTATTAAAGTTATTATTAATTATGCTTTTTTAATGTTCACCCCAGGTATCGTCCACCTACTTCTCATGTACAAGCCTGGTATGATGAGGTCAAAGACTACTCGTTCCCATACCCCCAGGAATGTAACCCTCACTGTCCTTTTAGGTGCAGTGGTCCAGTCTGTACCCACTACACTCAGGTAGATATAATGACTAGAACATACCTCATAAGCATAACATGTGGGCAATTAGGTGCAGACCCATTGATGGATTTGACAGATCTGAAAACAATTCTGAAATTTTTGAGAAGGCAGTGAAGGAATTTTAATACCAATGTAATATGTGCTCTCCTTCTGGTTGTCAACACTTCAGCTGCAGCCTTTTTAAATAGTTTGGAGTATAACCAGAGCTTTTGGAGAACACCAGACAGGAGGGCATTAAAGCGTTTCTTTCTGCAACCAGTGAACATTAGTGCCAATATCTGTGTGCCTATTTGACTGTGATTCTTAGATGTTATAAGGCAGTTGTAGTAACTGTGAATTTTGAAGTGATATTACAACTAAAGAGATTTTAAGATAGAACCTTGAAGAACATCACAAGTTTAGCTGAGCCGCTGTTACAGTTATCTGGACTCATTCCATCTTTAGTTTCACTTTCATGGACTTTCAGTTTGTTTTCATCAGTCACATGTGTTCCTTTGAGTTTTCTCATCAGTTCTCATGGACACTCATCAGATCATCACACCTGTTCGTCATCTCCAGTTGTCTAGATGGTTGTTGTTTGTTTGTGCGTGTTACACACACTGTTACGCTGCCTTCCTCTTCATGGATTACCTTCATTAAAAAATACCCTTTTGTTCATTGAAACCTTTTTGAACTCTCCTTCGTCCTCATCATCTTCATCGAGTGACAGAACATACAACCCAAATGGAATATACTGCAAGATCTGGCTCGTGAGAGCCAGTTTTTTTTAACCTTCTCTGGACAATTCTGCCTTCTTACCGTCTCCAGCCCCTTTGATGACGAGACCCTGAAATCACTGTTCTGGATCAGGGCAAATTACCATCACCCCGTAGACCTCCCAGACACCTCTGGGCTGAACTGGAGGGACGCTATCATTTACTTCAGTGCGGAGGTATCGTCTCCCACCCTATCCCACCCCATTTCAGATTTTTTATTGCTGTTCCTAGACAGCACTATGGACTGTATGAACTTTCTTCCTGTTTCTTCTGAACCTTCATCGCTGTTTCTAGACAGCAGAGACACCTGCATGGAAAATGTATTGTTACCTTCAACCGGCTAGCCATCAGCTGCCTCCGTCACCGCCCTGCTCAGCCAGTCCTCCAGCCTCCTCCTCCTCTCTGCTGGAGGTTGTCATCCCTTCGACATCTCCTGCAATGCCAAGATTGTCTCGCTCCGTCGACCTGTCGGCTCAACCTTGGCCCCTCCCGAGGATCCACCAGACGATCCACCAGACCCCCTCGGCCTTACAGCTCCACCGTGTTCCTTCGTCCCACTAGCTCCTCCTTGGTCAGTCGTCACTCCTCCTCCACCACGGACTTGCGGGCCTTCGTTCCTCCACCCCTACGGCTGCTCTTTTTAAGGCCCTCTTTCCCTTCGTGTACGCCTCGGCCCTCCATCACACCGGCATCTCCTCAGTCCTCAGTCCGGCTCCTCGTCAGATGATCGTCACCGTGGCATCACCTAGGCCTTCTGTGCCAGCGATGTCACTCTTCTCCATTGGCTCACCGTCTGTGCCCTGGGATCCATCAGCTCGGTCTCCATCGGTCGTCCCCGAGTTGACGTCAGCCTCCACGCCACATTGGCACCTCCCTCCCTCATCTCCACCATGGGCTTTCGTTGCTGGGCTCTGGGTCTGTGCCATCGGATGCCCTTTATTATCACCTCCGGGAGTCTCGTCGTCCGAATAGTACCATGCCCTCATCATCACCTGTCTCCTTCACTGTGTCATCGCCTCGGCCACCTCCTAAGTCCCCTCCTTGTTTTCATTTAAATACCCTTTTGTTCATTGAAACCTTTTTGAACTCTCCTTCATCCTCATCATCTTCATCGTGTGACAGCCGCGGCCAAATGGCAACAAAACAAAAAAAAACAGTTAAAGCCTACCAAAACTACCAAACGATTAAAGTGTAATTTAAAGTAATAATTCACCCAAAATTAAAAATCTGTAATTAACACTTTTTCAAGAATCTTCACTCAACTCTTTTCCATACAATAACAATTAATAGCAACCATGATCGTAGTCTGTTAAACTCCAAATAGAAGAATGGACAGTAATACAGTAGACAACCTAAATTCAATAATTTTCTCACACAAAGCTATCTTATGGTTTCAAAAGACTTATAGCGGGAAAAATAGCAAATCATATGGATATAAAAGCTACAGATTGCTTGAGGTTATTGTATAGACAAGAGTAACCCATGCAAATAGATTCAAATTCACTGTGCTGAAGATAATGCCTAAGGTCATTAAATTATACCAACCAGATTACTTATAGTCAGATATAATTGATTGACTGTTTTGCTTCCTTACTTATTCCAGCTTGTTTGGGCAACTAGTAGTCGAATTGGCTGTGCGATCAATGTGTGCTACAACATGAATGTGTGGGGCCAGATTTGGGCAAAAGCAGTTTATCTTGTGTGCAACTACTCACCAAAGTGAGTTACTTATTTGTTATACTTCATATATTATTAAATACTGTACTCATTCTCTCATTTGTATTTTGATAGCTTGTCAATGTTGTCTCTCCTTCTCTGTGTTTTGTTCTGTGTAGAGGTAACTGGTGGGGATATACCCCATATAAACATGGCACCCCTTGCTCTGCCTGCCCATCTAGCTATGGAGGAGTTTGCAGAGAAAACCTCTGTTATAAAGGTTTGGAGCTTATATTACTGTAGCTTCCAACTTTGCCCATACATACACTACTGTTCAAAAGTTTAGGATCAGTAAAATGTGTTGACATTTAAATTGTTACAAAAAAGTTTTTTTTTTCAAATAAAGGCTGTACTTTGGAAATTTCTATTAATCACTGGCCCTACATTTTGAATGGTAGTGTATATACATAATCAATTCAGTTTAATCAATCATTTATTGATTGCTTGATGATTAGGATCAGTTTTTCAAATGTACCATAACTTGATCCAGTCAAAATGGAAGACTCATTTCTTTGTTTCATTTTCAGGTGATGGAACAAATAGACAAAGCCCGCGTGAGGAAACAGACGAAAGAAATTCTATAGAACCTGAGGCCCCTCATAGCCCTGGACCCCATTTACGGGCCCCAAGTCCTACCAGACGCCCAAATGCAGTTGTGAGCAAAGAGCAGATGTGTAAGCTGTAGTTCACTGATTATACTTTTTAGAGTCATGGGGGAACCACTTTCAGAAATAAAAGTTGTGCTTGAAAAACTATTTCTGTTTCATCTATAAAAAAAAAAATCTGAAAGTGTCTGCACCCAAAAATTGCTGGCTCTTAAACGTATTTCTGTTTAACTCAGATATTTTTGATGTTCACCAGGCATGGATCTGTCAATGAATTTTTTTTTATTTTTTTTTACGTATATTTAATATTGCAAGTGCAGCAGGGAGTTTTTTTTGTTCTCATAATGGTGATCACCCTGCTGAGTATGTTTGCTTTGGGGACGATGAATACTTGTGGGTTTTAAATTGCTTCCTTTGCTGAAAGGGGGTTTGGACTGAAAGCTGAGATCTCCTGCTGTTGGCCACCATGAACTCCTGCTGGAATTCCACAGCTTGCTTTTACAGAACTGCAGGAACAGAGCTGTGCATTTCTGCAGTGCTGCTAAACTATACAGCATGTCTAAACACAAATGAACCACCTGTGTTTCTTTTCTCCTTTGTGCAGCACAGATTGTGACATGTGACACAAAGCTAAGAGACCAGTGTAAAGGCACCACATGTAATAGGTGAGATAAAATATTTCATTTAAATATATATATATATATAACCTTAAAACGTAATTTAAGCCATTTTATTGGCACTAATAATAATAGTTCCTGACTGCACGATCTATGTGCCATAATTCTAAAGATCTGTATGCAATTGTATCTTTAATTTCTGCAAAGGTACGAGTGTCCTGGTGGTTGTTTAGACAGCATGGCAAAAGTGATTGGAACAGTGTATTATGACATGGTAAGTGTGGCATAAAGAAAATGTTTTTTCTCAGTTTATCATGTCTCGTGTAGTTCATGCTGACAACATCTTCGCCCTCAGCAATCCAGTATTTGCCGGACAGGCATTCATTACGGTGTCATTGACAATGATGGAGGCTGGATGGATGTCACAAGACAGGGCAGGAAAGACTTCTTCATCAAATCATACAAAAATGGACTTCAGTCCTTTGGGTAAACAATCTCTTCAAGATTGAATTTCATGCACATTAGAAACAACTCCATCTAACATAATGAAAATGTTACAGGAAGTACCAGAGTGCCAATGCCTTCACAGTATCCAAAGTGACAAGTAAGTTTTAAATTAGTTTTTCAGTAAAAAAATAAATACAAATAAAAAATATATATATAATATATATATATATATATATATAATTACACTCTGCAATATTTAATTTTAATTGGTCAGCTGCAGTAATAATAATTATTAATAATTATATATAATAATTATTTCATATCATGGCCTAGGCCTTAAAATGTTTTTTTTAATGTTTTTTCAGCATTATTACTTCATTATCACATCAATTTAATATGCTGATTTGGTGCTCAAGAATGGTGCAAAAAATATTATTATTGTCAATGTTTTAAACAGTTGTGCTGCTTAACCCTCTGGAGTCTGAGCGTTTTTTTGGGCCCTGGGGGTGTTCTGACATGCTCTGACATTTGTGCTTTTTTCAGTTGCTTATAAACATATTAATGGCAAAGGTGTAAATTCACTCTATATAGCACAAACAGGACTACAATAATATGTGAGCCACATGTATGTACATGTTTTCATTTTTGAGAGAATAATGTTTATGCGTGGTTATTGAAAAAACTAAAAATTAAAGTTTTTGAAATAAGGCCACAAAACACATACTAAATATGTGGCAATAAGACTTTTGACTAATGGATGTCGTCGCCTATAGTTTTTTCTTCAAAATTATGTGAAAATAGTCTTGCTTTATCGTTCACATAAAACCATACATTGATTTAAATTGATGTAAAACAGGTTTTGCTTGGAAAGCCAATATGCGAGGGGGCGTGAACGAGGAGTGGTTTACACCTTAGAATACAATGTCCCACCCACTCTGCATAATTAGCCATTCACTCAGGTGTGACACTGACTGAGCCACAATGCAAGGACAAAAGATATATTTAGAAGAAGACTTATATTGACCATTTAAGATTTTGCTTACATCTATCTTGTAAATATGTTTAGCTATTTTATTAAAACGGTTACAATTACAACAATAATTACAATTTCAACAATATTTCAAGTGTACTCTTTCTTTGTAAAAAAAATTATTATAGGCCTACATTTTATCTATGTATTCATTAGTTTGAATATAACCAACATTGGAACAGCTAACATCTTAGTTGGTGACTTTATTTTTGACAAAAATAGTATTTTATATATAGAAATTGCTAAACAAAAGCTTATTTGATGTGGCAGTATATTCTACAGTAAAAACTGTACCCAAATCTAGTCAACAAAATGTTGTCTTTCATATTTCGTCTGACTGTAACGTTGTTTTCATGAAATATTAGGGCATATTGTTAATTTGCAGTTTAATACGTTGCTTATACAAATAGCCTACATTTTATTTCAACATTCAGTCGATGTTTACTTATCTCAGTATAGCAATGCAGTTTGCTAAAACATCATCATTCATTCACACACGCGATTTAAATTTAAACTGTCTTTGCCAGCTGTGGTAAACAGCGCGCATCTCTGCCGTTTATTCATTCATAAACAGAAACCCATGTGAAGAAATTCACGTGAGAAGGAAAAAACGTACTAGTATTCCTCAGCTCGCTCCTCGATATACCCGCATTAGTATTATTCCTCACAGCGCTGCGAGACGGTGTAAACAAGAAATGATCTAAATAAACTTGTGTGTTTTCTCGAGCTGATGGGGGCGTTCACAGGATTGCCTCAGCCATTTGCGTTTGAATAGCGCGCGCTCTCCGTGGGCGGGGCCGATTATAACGTAATGAGCTGAGATAAGCTCGACTGGAATCGCTCTCTTTTAATACAGATTTCACAAGATGAGAATATTTGTTTTTTATATAAATTACTTCATTTAAAAGAAGAGAATTCAAGCTTCATGCCTGTGTGTCTGTATGTCTGTTTGACTGAGTATTCGCTGAGTTATTGTTAATTTTCGGACGCGTTTCAGAATGGACTACACTGGCAGAGAGAAGGCAGAACTCGCTTCGTGTTTATTTTTCTTTATTTGGCAAAAAGCACAACACTTTGTTTTTATTGTGAGTATACACAAAAATAATACACATTTAACAGAATCGATTGATGTATGAAACTCCTATGGAAAATCAAAGTCAACAGAGTATTTATGAGTTTCTTTTACACTAATAAAAAAAAAGCGAGCTGGTATCGCCGGCGATACCGTAGACCTCAGGGGGTTAATATATTTGTGAATATATACTTTTTTTCTCAGGATTCTTTGATGAACAAAGTTCAAAAGAACAGCATTTATTTGAAATAGAAATCTTTGGTTATTTTATAAATGTCTTTACCGTCACTTTCGATCAATGCATCCATTTCTAAATAAAAGTATTAACTTCTTTAAAAAAAGCCCAAACTTTTAAACAGTAGTGTAAATATTTGATAAGTAGCTGAGTAAGAAGCACAACAATGACCAGCCAGTCAGTTATTATCGCAAAATAAACCATGACATAAGTGATCAGGACCGCAATGTGAAACGGGGGTCTTGTATCACCCTGGCTGGGTTACATAAAGTACCTTTACTAATAATTTCACAATCTTTCCTTTGTTGCAGTAAAAGTTATCACATGTGAGACTACAGTTTCTGTGCTGTGCCCTTACCACAAGCCTGCAAGACACTGTCCTAGGTAAAAATCTGTAATGAACCAAACCTCAGGCTGAAATGTTATTTTATCTTAAAGGAACATGCCGACTTTTTGGGACTTTAGCTTATTCACTGTATCCCCCAGAATTAGATAAGTCCATGTACCCTTTTCATCTCCATGCATGCCGTAACTCTGTCTGACGCACCCACCGCTAGCCTAGCTTAGCACAAAGACTGGAGGTAAATGGCTCCAGCTAGCATACTGCTCCCAATAAGTGACACGCTGTGACTAAACAAATCACAACATGTAAATAGGAAAATGTTGGCGTTATTTTGTCACTTATTGGGAGCAGTATGCTAGCTGGAGCCATTTACCTCCAGTCTTTGTGCTAAGCTAGGCTAGCCCACGGTGGGTGCGTCAGACAGAGTCTAACTCTGGGGGATATGGTGAATAAGCTAAAGTCCCAAAAATCGGCATGTTCCTTTAACAGTTTTGAAATAAAACTTGCCAATAGCATTTGAAACTTCATTTGAAAAATTAAAACTTTCCAACCTGTGTTGTCTTCCCACAAGGATTTACTGTCCTCGCAACTGCCAGCAAGAAAATCCCCACCTTTCTCGAGTCATTGGCACCGGAATTTATTCAGATGTAAGCTTTTTTTTTATTTTATTTTATCAAATTTAAAGAGATAGTTTACCCAAATTTTTAAATTCTGTAATGATTTACTCACCCTCAAGTTGTTCCAAATCTGTATGAATTTATTTCTTCTGCTAAACACAAAAGAAGATATTTTGAAGAATATGGGTAACCAAACAGGCCTAGGGCCCCATTGACTTCCATAGTATGGAGAAAAAAAATTTATTATAGAAGTCAATGCTTCAGAATCAACTGCTTGGTTACCGACATTCTTCAAAATATCTTTTATGACAGAAGTTTATGACAGAATTTTAGTTTTTGGGTGAATTATCCATTTAAAGCACAAAGATTGCTGTCCCACTTAAGACAGCATTTGTTTTTCAGAAATCTAGTATATGCAGGTCTGCAATTCATGCCGGCGTATTAAGCAACGGGTCAGGTGGTTACATTGACGTGATGCCCACAGACAACAGGAAGCTGTACATTTCCTCATACCAGAATGGCATAGTCTCAGAAAGGTAAGTTTTATCCCCAAACTGGCCCATGTGCACTTGGTGTAAGGCAGAGTATGGGGCAGCCTGTCTCTCCTTAAGCTTTTAAAATCACAGGCCTTTTTTGAGAAAGCTGATTAGGGTAGAGCTGTACCAGTGGTTCCACTCCAAGCGTGATAGAGTAAACTTTGTAAGTCACTTTGAAGGTATGCTTGCTAATGGTAGACACAATCCTGGATGAATGGGCATGTTACAATTATTTTACTTCACAATGGCGTGTAATGACAAAATGAACATATCCATCCCATCAAATCAACGCAAAGGATTTTTATCATAAACATCTTCTTACACTAAATAAGCTTTTCACCAAAAGTGGTCATTATGAACACAATAATATTTAAGGGTTGGGAAGCATTGCTTATTTAACCTCTGTGTTCTCTCACAGCCTGCAAAACCCCGCGGGAGGCAAAGCATTCAGAGTATTCGCAGTTGTTTGAGCGTGTTCTGAAATCGCGGCCACTCATCAACTCGTTCTGTTGATTAGGCTGTAATAGTGGCCATTGTGAGACCTTTTCTGCTCTAACCAGCCTATACTGTATTTCCTTTCACACAAATGAACTAAGAATTTGCTGTATAGGCTGAGACCCTCTCCAATGCATCAAGCCGATTAGCCATTGTATTGCCTAAAAAGCATGTAATTAGAGGATCGTCAGGGAATATGGTGTCTGTATTGCAGAGAAAAAGCACTTAAGTTGAGTTTTAATCTTCCATTGTTTTTATAAAGAACATTTCAGAGACTATTATAGCATATCTACAATATATTTTAGATAGAAACACGTTAAGTTGTCTCTCATGTATAAATTTATGTTAATTTTTCCACTGTATTTATATATGGACTGAAAGGACTGCTGATAATGTTTAAGGGTTTTTGCTGATTATTTTGATGATAATAAAGAATGTGGATATAATCCTGCAGGGCAGGAGTTTACATCTAAGAACATCCAACAAAACGTTATATGAAACGTCCAGATTATTAAACACTGTAAATAGCTTGTTTTGAATAGCTTGTCTTAATAGTATTCATTGTAATGAGGTTCTGTATTCATATGTGCTGTGTACTGTATCATAAAACAACTTTATTATCATTTAATGTTTTTTATAGGTTACTAAAATGTAGCATTTATATGATGTCCTAATTAATTTGAGGTGCTTTTTTGTTTGTAATTTTTTTGGGAACATTTACATTTTCTCAAAGTCGACATGAAACGTAAGTTGCGATAGTCAATTCTTCCCTATTGTGATGTACTGTATATCTGAGTGAAACTGCTTCTCGAACAAGAAAAACAATTTAGGGCAGGACTTGAGTTTGTCAATCGGGAATTAATTGGATCATTGTGGTTTGTTATTGCTGTAATGTGAGTGACAGGTTGTGCCATCCTCACGCCAGTAAATTGGATTTTCATGGTGACTTTAATGCAGTAGTTCTCAACTGGTGGGTCAGACCCCAAAAATTTGTTGCAGATCTGTTCCAATAGGAAAAAATCTAACCGTATAATTGGGTGAACGTGATTTAACCAAGTGGAACAACATTCCAATCAACCAATCAAATTTGAGGAACAAGTTTACAGTTTGTGTATAGTTTAGGCTTACAACCAGGGTTAGATACTTCTACATCAGTGAACCTATCATTTCCCTCTGATATTAGGGACAACTTATGGGTAGGGTTAGGTTTAGGGGTAGGGATAGGGTTAGGACTATGTTCTACCAGAAAGACTCGGGAGGCAAAATAAAGTATACATTTATTAACAGCCCAGCAAGCATTATCATGATATAAAGTTATTTGGCGTAGGCCCTGTCCGTTGCTCGCAATCTGAGGGTACAGAATCTGCACTTCCTGCCTGAAGATGCAGGTAGGGGCGCAGCCGACCCTCTGGGAGGTATGGGAAGGGACCATCCTGGTGGTGGTAGGGAGGATGAAGGTGAAGGTAGGTGTCAGCATCTGCAAACTCAAATCTTTTATACTGCAAGTATTAGAACACGATTGGATCGATGAGAAGCTAAAAAGTGACGTAACAATTGAGTCTTCCCGGCAGAACTTATGCTAAAGCTTTCATTTCTAGGATCAACACTTTTTTTTAAATCCAGGAACATACCTTACTAGGCAAAATCACGTGCATACAGTAGTTAGGGTAATTGTGCAAAAATGAATAAGCGTATCAACTTTTAAAACAGAGGAAAACATGTATATTGTTCTTAACGTCAAAAACCAGTTGTTAATTACTGTCTTAAAGTGGGGATACATTTGTGAAATTGAATGGTCAAAATGTCCTTTGTCTTTTGTGTAGCAATTTATGAAGCACCGCTCAAAGTCACTTTCCATATGGAAAGAGAGACATTTCCAAAACTGTCCAGTGGCGATTGGCACTTTACATTGTCCTCCCCTTACAATGTCTGTTATAATGGCCTTGTATAATGTATGCATATGGTTGTAAAAATTATTTGTTTTCTACCTCACATTGTTTAAGAAACATTTTACAATAAACTTAATCAGTCTCTTTTATGCCTTTTTAACTGAAAACATAGTGTTTTCAGCTCACAGTGTGATTTTTTTGTTGTTGTTGTTGAAACACTGGACTAGCACAATGCATGGAATAGAGAAGTGATTGAGGCCATCTGTCTGTAATGAAAACCAGATGGAATAATTTTCAGTGTTTACTGCTCTCTCACCCTCAAAGTAACAGCTGAAACAAATCCCTTATGGATTATAGAATCATTTTATTGAGGAACACACTTCCACATTACTTTCATTCATTCAGGTTGATAGATGCTGTAGATCTAATTTGGTAGAAGAATTAAATGTCTTCTCAGTAAGAAGGATGGTAAATTTGGGTAAATAACTACTAAACCGGGTGCTGCTTTTGAATATTAAACACCTGCAGACACCTCAAGTTTTCTTTTATATAACTTGTTCAAGTCCACTTTGTCATTGCACCCTGACTATTTTCAGACGTGCCACAGTCGCAGCCTGCTGAGCCGTAGAAAGCCAGTATTTATGGCTAATGTCCAAAACATCATTCTCCATCCAGGTCATGTTCCACCTGAATGCCTGCAGTCCAGAAACACAACTCAAGTGTAATTACCAGCCACCACACTGACATCATAACAAAACAGAGTAATGCAGGGTGACTGCCACACTAACATATGTTTATAATATAAAGTGCCACTAACATATAATGACATGATTTCAACACCTTGATAAATAACTTTGCCTGTTTATTGGAGTTAGGTGCCTTTGGATGGAAATCACTCAAAAAAGCAATAACATAGGACATGGAAATATTAGTGTTACCACTGCTTTCTTACAGCATAATCGACAAAATGTTTTTTAAAAAACAATAAAAAAACAAAACAGATTCCCACTTTATTAAAGGAAAATGAAATACAGAAATACGTAACGTTTATGCTCAATTGCTCTTTTTCAGCAAAGTGAGAACAGACAAAGAACAACCTTGTGAGCATGTCCGAATTATTATGGCCATTGGACCAAATGGAGCTATAGTTGAATTACAATGTTTTATTCTAATGTATTAGGCTAATGAATATTCATTTAAATGTCTACTGTATAATTTTGCTTGTAAAGTTAAATGTGTGAACAATACCATATTTATTTACAATCAAATGTTGCTTAGAAGGATTGTGAACAAACAAATGACTACTCTTTTGGTGCTAGGCTATTTCTTTAAATAGGTTGTAATGCATTTGTATTTGTGGGTTTTGTCTATAGCTTTAAAGACTCTATATATAATCAGAGCCCGTCTACGGAGAGCCTTGGCACTTCCTATTAGCCCCATTGTATCGATCTTGGTTGCAGTTCCATTAGAATTCCACTGGAGGTGATCGCGGGCGAGTGCAGACTGAATGAGAGTCTATGGGGCTAGACGGCTAAATGTGTCTCTTTCACCCGATTGCCGTTGAGAAATCTCAGATTTTATTGTAGGTTTTGTAAGTTCAACATGGGTTATAGGTCGAAAGTTGAATGAACGAGTACTTATTTCTTTTCGATTTCTTACAGGTTGAGTTGTTGTTGCCCATAACACGCTAGCATTCTGACGTCATTGACATTTTAAAAGACTTTTTAAACCAAATAAGTGACTCTAAAAAATCTAACACCCAGCAATGTGTAATTTCTTTGCATCTCCTTTCGAATACAACATTCAAATTACTAGACAAAAAATTATATCCTGAGAAAAGTGGATTTTGAGGGTTTTTCGCCATAGACCTCCATTCATTCTGCACTCGCCTGCGAGCGCCCCCGCATGGACAGAGACGTGTTACTGTAGCCAGTCCAGAAACCGGAAGTAAGCAGAGAGTGCCAATTCTCTTCCTATTAGACATTCTCTGATATAATGTAGGAAAATGGCCCAAAAATATTGATGACTCATCCTGTACTTTTTGTCCAATCAAAATGTCTCTAGAATAAGAATGCCCCGCCCCCACATACCATTTACGACAGTAACATTAAATACAAGTACTCCACAGCGACTCTAGGGGTCGCTGTTTGAGAAAAACGGAAACTGCATTGTGTGCCTTTTAATATTTTGTATATTTATGCATATTTTGCAATAAACATAAAATGATCGTTCTATACACAATCAATATCTTTGAATTAACAGTTTAAAGGGTTAGTTCACCCAAAAATGAAAATTCTGTCAGTAATTACTCACCCTCATGTTGTTCCAACCCCGTAAGACCTTCGTTCATCTTCGGAACACAAATTAAGATATTTTTGATGAAATCTGAGTGCTGGATCACTCCTCCACAGGCTTATGGACACTATAACTTGCTGGCCCAGAAAATGTATTAAAGATATCGTTAATATAGTCCAAGTGACTCCAGTGGCTCAATCTTACACTCTAAAAACTGCTGGGTTGTGTTAACCCAATTTTGGGTCAAATATGGTCTCACCCAACGTTGGGTTAAAAATTAAATTTAAAAATGGACAAACCCAGCCGTTGGTTTACATTTTTAATGTAACCAATGCAATTTGTCCATTTTTAAATTGCATTTTTGTCCATTTTTGATTTTGTCCAAAATGCAATTTGTCAATTTTTAAATTGCATTTTTTAACCCAACGTTGGGTGAGACCATATTTGACCCAAAATTGGGTTAACACAACCCAGCAGTTTTTAGAGTGTAAGTTTATAAAGCGACGAGAATACTTTTTGTGCGCAAAAACAAACAAAAATAACAACTTTATTCCACTTTTCATTTCCTTCTCTCTGGGCCTCGAGTCTTTTCACGTAGTGTTTAAGCGTAGCGCGTCTGTGTTGCACGTCACCACGTATCACACACATGACCAGCGTCGGCCAATAGTAAGCCTCAGAGCCATGGAGAGAGAGAGTTGCGACACTCTTTGATGTCGCCGCTATGGCTGTCACGTGGTTCATGTAAGCCCCAATAGTTCCAAAACGTACGCTGGCTGTCATGTTCTTCTATGGGACAGACAGCAGCGATTGCATTATTGAACGGTAAATATAAAATAAAACACACACCCAAGTACTTTTTCAGCTGTTATTGCATTATTGCATTTTGTTAATGTCAGTTTTGCATTTGGAGATAAGTTTTAAGCTATATTTTTGGAGGGAAAAGCTTAGTGTTCATGTTCGCATGGGTAGTAGCACTGGCTTTAGCGGCTCTAACTTAACTTTTCCATATCATTCATCTGATGATGGACGTCTCATGATATTTATTTTAGCACAACTGGGCTGTATTAGGCTATTGATTCCCGTGATTTTGCTTATAAATTTAGATTTAGCCATTAGCCTACCTTTGTGATCACGCAAAGAGGTCTGCCGTGGCGGTCCGTTCAGAATTCGCTTAGAAGCTAGCTCACTTCTTCTGATGAAAGTGGCCACCCCCAGGACCACAACGTGAAACATAATCATGTTAAGACTAAGAATATTATTTTAAGATTAAGCCATACACATTATCAAAACTATAACAGATTAAAAACGAATTTAAGCATGGCTGATACAAATGAAGGTTTTCAAATAAAATATTTTTTATTAAACAATAACAGACAACAAAAATGTGTGCTTGTGTGTGTGAACAAGAAAAACAAAAACCAGGGGCAGGTGATCCATGAAATACTAAAGGTCCAGCATTGTTCTCACAAGCCGCTTCACTCAAGACAATAATAACATAATGAAAAGTTAGTATATCCCAAAAAATTAAATTAAATAAAAGTTGCTATAAAGGTGGTAGCGATTCATTACCGAACTCTTAGCTGACGAAGTCGCGCTAGCTAACTAACGTTAGCTAGCAGGCAGTGCTTGAAAATTGGTTGAAACAACCAACATAAAATATAAATAATTACGCTGTGCATGTACAAATGAAGACCAGTATAAGCATCGCAAAGGGCCTCTGATACAATATAGACAGTTGACAATTCAAAAGAGGTCGACATTTCGGCAACTTAACTCTGGAACAACTCGACGCGCAGCAATGTAAGTGAATGGTGTCCAACGCCCAAATGACAGTGTTTGGAACTATTCCGATCTTCATATCCCGGAAGTAGGCGGTTAAAAGCGCCGCCATTATTTACAACGGAGGTCTATGGGAGTGTCGCAACTCTCTCTCTCTATGACTCTGGTAAGCCTACGTGTGACGTGCAACACAGACGCGCTACGCTTAAACACTACGTGAAAAGACTCGAGGCCCAGAGAGAAGGAAATGAAAAGTGGAATAAAGTTGTTATTTTTGTTTGTTTTTGCGCACAAAAAGTATTCTCTTCGCTTTATAAACTTAAGATTGAGCCACTGGAGTCACTTGGACTATATTAACGATGTCTTTAATACATTTTCTGGGCCAGCAAGTTATAGGGCCCTATTTTAACGATCTGAAACGCAAGTGTCAAGCGCAAAGCGCAAGTAACTTTGTGGGCGGGTCTCGGCGCTGTTGCTATTTTCCCGGCGGGATAAATGACTCTTGCGCCCGGCGCAAATCTAAAAGGGGTTGGTCTGAAGTAGCTTCATTATTCATAGGTGTGGTTTGGGCGTAACGTGAAATAAACCAATCAGAGCGACATCTCACATTCCCTTTAAGAGCAGGCGCTTGTTCTAAAGCGGATTCCTATTATAACGGCGGATTTGCCAGGCGCGCGCCAGGACATTGGGGATGGAGAAAACTCACCCAAATTAACTTCGGTTAAACAGGCGTATTGTAATTTGGGTAAATGTGTAAGCTAGATGTATGCTTTTATAATAAATTGTCTGTCTGTCTGTCTGTCTATCTATCTATCTATCTATCTATCTATCTATCGTAATAATGTATGATTTGCAAAAATGAAAACTGCTGCTTCTGTGTAGATGAGAGAATCAAAGTGCGCGTTGTGCACACGCTACATTGATTATGGCCAAGCATGCGCCCTTAAAATAGCATATGAATAACATGCGCAACGCGCCAATGACTTTAAACAATTTTTTCCTGGTTAGTGGCGCAATTGTTTTCTAAACCTGCAAAATAGCATGAAGGAACGTTTGCGCCGGAACACGCCTCCTCTTTGCGCTGAACTGCCCCTGGGAGCGCAAGTGTATTTCCTAACTTACCGACGTGCGTCTGAGGAAGGAAAAGTCCGCTTTGCGCGGGTGCAAAATAGGAATGATACATGCGTCGGTGTACAAAGTCAATTGCGCTGGGTGCAAGATAGGGCCCATAGTGTCTTAGAAGCCTATGGAGCAGTGATCCAGCACTCAGATTTAATCAAAAATATCTTAATTTGTGTTCCGAAGATGAACGAAGGTCTTACGGGGTTGGAACAACATGAGGGTGAGTAATTACTGACAGAATTTTCATTTTTGGGTGAACTAACCCTTTAATATGTATCTGCCGTTTTTAATTTGATTTTGTCATTCAGTGTTTCGTGTGATAGTTCTTTCCCTCATTGAAGCTTCTTTGTCTTTTTGTCTGATTTTTAAATACTTTTTTGCTTCAAATCAAAGTTTGTAATGTTTTCATTCACCTCGTAACTGGTTGGTTTGGTTCATGGATTATAAAGCCAATCTCTGCTTTTGAAATCTTTCTAGTATTTTTAAACTACACTGTAAAAACATACACTGTATTTTCATGATTTGTTACCACAACTTTTTATCTTTGGTCAAATCAACTTATCAGATAACATAATATTTTGAGTTTCTATTTATTAAACAAACCTCCACTGTATTAACTAAAATGTTTCATTTCAATGAACTCTAAGTTAAACCAACAAAATATATATTTACAGTAAAAAGGTGTTCTTTACTTATTTACACCAAAGAAAAGGTCTTCTTTAGCTGGTAGATAGTATTTTTTTGTCTCACACCGAACTCAAACTTCTCCTATAAGCCCAAACAGAAGGTTGTGCAGTTAATTTGACTAAATAGAGCATAAAGGACTGCCTTTGGACAGCAAGGCATGCAGAGGTTCATGCAGGACAAATGAGGCTGGGAGTTGCCGCAACTTTCCATCGACACGTGCAGCGGTTGGCAGCAGCAGATTGAAGACTGAAGATGTTTGTGCGTATGATGAAAGACAAACCTTAAGACTTATGTTTTCTGAGAGTCATTTGAAATAACAGTCACCATTAATAACTTTCTAAGCTGCAGTTTGATGAACTGAACTGAAAGCAGCATATATTCACTGCCTGGCAAGGGAATGTTAGCCTTTTCTCTTTCAGTCTTTTGGAACATCTTCAACAATCTTACTCATTCGTTTTTCTATTTACATGTGGCATTTTCCAAAACCTTTGAAAACGATTCAGTCTGGCAACCACAAGGTTGTTGATGATGAATTGAAATATTATGGTGACCAGAGGTAATGTCTGCCTTTCTACGCCCACCTTTTCCTTGGCATCAGAATTGAATTTACAGATGAAGGAAAGCACTAAAAATATGACACACAAATTGAATACATTTTGAGTGGAAGGAGCTTTTTAGACTTCTCTTGACCTGCCAAGTGAGTCTTAAAATGAGCTATTTCAGTTCTTTAGACAAAACCCCTATATAAATATGAGAAGTGATTTTAAATATTATTTAATTACTACCTGGGCTACAGAAACACAAGCTTCTGCTTGTTTCTGCATGCTTTGGATTAATATGAATGTGAAATGCACTTGAATTAGTGATAATATGATTTATTACTTCAGTCACATTAACAGGTCTCACTCAGTCTGCAGTCAGCATCCCATTTGTTCATATGAAAACGACAAGTCTGTTCCCTATATGCAATTTACACAAAATTTCACATTTCGATATTTGTGGTTCTTAAAGTAACCAGTCAGAAAAACAGAAAATACTTCAAATTGCACAAAAGAGAGCAATCTGAACATTAGACAGCACTGAACATTCATTACAGCAGATGAGATGTCAGATGGATCTGGAACATGTGCTCCAGTACAGGCAGTATTGAATAAATAAAGCTGTCTTGTTTCCACACTAATGCAGTCATTTTGTGCTGAGTGAACTTTTCCTTTAAACATGCATTCTGTGCCATGGTTAGTTTTTGGACGACATTTTACTCAAATATACTATCACTGGTTGAAATAACAAGATTGCTATTGTTATCTTCATGCACACAAGAATTTTTGCTTGAAATTTGCACAAAAAAACATAATTGCATGCCATTCGTTGTATTACTACATGCCAAAAGCCCAAGAAAAACATTTGCTCATTAGACCAATGTAACATTCTCTTTTGAGATGTCAGGAAAACCATAACAAAGTTTTTCTTCAGGTGTTTACCATATGTAGAAGGTTTTTAAAGCAAGCTCACAAGTATCAAGAACATTCAATATGCAAGATATTCCCCAGGGACTACTGGAAAACTGCTGGTACTCGTGCATTAAAAATCAAATTCAAGGAAAGATTTATGATGAAAGTCTTGGAATAAGCATGGTGTAGTTTTCTAATACAGATTATTATTATGATTATTATGAACAGATTTTTATTATGGTGGAATATGCATGGTGTACTTTTATATATGTATGGATTATTATTATGATCCTGTAAGTCCCACTGTTTTAGTTTACTGAAACAACACCACATTCGTGAAATGAGGAAATACCTTTAAATACAGGAACTACCACAGACGTTATAGCGCTGTCTGTTTTGGCATTCCTGTGAGAAGGAATCTAGATCAAATAGGATGATGAAGAATACTGTTGTTTTTTTTTTAATCAAATTTAGAAAGAATTAAGCTGAGAATGAGTGAATCCAAAATATTAATTTATGAAGGAAATATGGGATCTTGTCAGGCAAGACAAGATACACTATATACAATATATGTATGGTAAATATCCATGATGAAAATCTCCCATTCCCCCACATCCCAAAGGTGATCTATTGGATTGAGATTTGGTGTCTGTGGAGTCCATTTGAGTGTGAACTCATAGCCATGTTCAAGAAACCAGTTTGAAATGATTTGAGCTTTGTGACATGGAATGTTGTTCTGCTGAAGTAGCCATCAGAAGATGTGTACACTGTGGTTATAAAGTGATGGACATGATCAGCAACATTACTCAGGAAGGCTGTGGTGTGTAAACGATGCTCACATGGTACTAAAGGGCTCAAAGTGTGCCAAGAAAATATCCTCTACCATTACACTGCCAGCACCAACCTGAACGGTTGATACAAGGCAGGATGGATCCATGCTTTCATGCTGTTTACGCCAAATTCTGACCCCGAATGTCGCAGAATTCGAGACTCATCAGACTAGGCAACGTTTTTCCAATATTCTGTTGTTCAATTTTGTTGAGCCTGTGTGAATTGTAGCCTCAGTTTCCTGATCTTAGCTGACAGGAGCGGCACCCGGTGTGTCTTCTGCTGCTGTAGCTCATCTCTGCTTCAAGATTCAATGTGTTGTGAGTTCAGAGATGTTCTTCGGCATACCTCGGTTGTAAAGAGTGGTTATTTGTGTTACTGTTGCCTTTCTATCAGCTCGAACCAGTCTGGCCATTCTCCTCTGACCTCTGGAATCAACAAGGCATTTTTTTGCCAACAGAACTGCAGCTCACTGGATGTTTTCTCTTTTCTCTGTAAACCTTATAGATTCATTATAGATGCATTGAAATCCCAGTAGATCAGCAGTTTCTGAAATACTCAGTCCAGCCGTCTGGCACCAACAACTATGCCATTTTCAAAATAACTTAAAACACCTTTCTTACCCGTTCTAATGCTTAGTTTGAACTTCAGCATATCGTCTTGACCATGTCTATACATACAATAAGTGCCATCTGAAATTTTCTTCTAGAATGATCATTTTTATAAAGCTTGTATATTTAAGTAATTTCACTTAAATGACAATTAATAGGTCATTTTCATTGCCATTTAAGTGAAATTAATGAACTTAAATATACGAGCTTAATAAAAATGATAATTCTAGAAGAAAATTTCAGATGGCACTTAGAGGCTTTTGCATCTGAACTCTTCATATACATATATATATATATATATATATATATATATATATATATATATATATATATATATATATATATACAGACATGGTCAAGACGATCTGATCTATATATATAGGCTACAGTTGTAATCGAAATTATTCAACCTCCATTTGCAAATCAGGTTTATTGGCAAAATTACAGACTTTCAGCTGTTTGCAATGAACAAATCACCCAAAATAATTAAAATAGCTCAACACAACAAATGTTTCAAGTGGTTTCCCCAAATTCAACTGAAAATGCCACTTTTAATGACTTCTGCAGTCTCAAAATTATTCAACCCCTTCATGGCAAGCATCTTTAGTAGTACTTTGTATAGCCTTTTGCTATTCTGACAACCAGAGATGTACAACCAGAGAATTTTAGCCCATTCCTCATGAGCAATGGGGGTTGAATAACTTCGATTACAACTATATATATATATATTGCTCAGTTTATATGGTTCACATCCGTTACAGCAACATACAGGACGCAGTTAAGGTTACAAACTGTGGTGAGCACTGGGTCATCCACGTCACCACTGACCCCTTCTCTGTTTATAAAATGGATTTCATTTCGCTTCTTTTTCCATGTTCACACATGAGCCGTTGTCAGTACCCACAGTGAGGTAAAAGAGTCGCTTTGTCTTAATGAAATGGCAGTGGCGGCCACACATGTTTCTGCCAAAACCAGCCAAGATTCAGAGCTCCACAAACTTCACATGCTTTATATTAAACCTGTCAGATTAAATGAGTGAGCCGATAAACTTCTGTGAATACAGTGTGAGCCAAAATACACGCCTCTACCCCCTCACTGGCCCTAGTGACAGCTCGTGTAATGAAATCTGGTCTGAAGTTATCAACAGTTGCTTCTTAATCAATTAATTTCCTGTCCAGTTTAATAACTTATACAGCAATAAGCAATACCGGATAATCAGAATTTAACCGAGTCTTACAATCACTTGTTGCATGCTGTAATAATAAATAGTAAATATAATTTGACGTGTTCAAAAATGTTCAAAACATTAAAGGAAGAATTCTTGTTCATAAATTAAAATCGTGCCATCATCTTACCATCATGTCCTTTTAAATCCATAATTCCACAATTTTTCAATTGCTCTTTTTCATGAGATTACAGTGAATAAGGACTGAAACTGAAAATCTTGCAATTGTGACTAAAATCAGCATGTATTACAAGAACGAGTTTTACAGTAGTGGCCAAAATAAATTTGGAAAATTGACATTCAATGATCAAAATCTTCACCCTTTACTGAAATATTATAAAAACTGGTTAATGTTTTTTTTTAAGCATAATTGTTGTGCTTGAAGTCAATTGTTTTATCTGTGATAACACAATAAAACATGTCAAATTGTGCAGACATAATTTCTGTCTTACAAAAAATTATGAACATGAAAAAAAAAATGAAAAAAAAGACAGAACCAACGTGTGTTGTCAATGTACTATGCTTTTTCCTGTGAGATTTTTAGTTTTTCTGTGCAGTTTGTTTTGCACAGTAAAATAAAACCTGTAGCTGTTTTTGCCAAATAATTTAGTCAGATAACCAAGTCTTCCCTCATATTTAAAATATTAGAAATATATAATGTATTTGACGTAAATACGTTTAGTCGAACTTGTAGGGTCATTAATAGCAAATATCCCCTCCTGACATAATTTTTAGCCCACTACTGTACATGTTATTATAATAGTTCTAATTTAGTCACTTTCAACACATCATTATAAACTCTGAGTCTTGTTTAAAGAGGTGGTATAATGCCCTTTTCACAAGATGTAAAATAAGTCTTTGATGTCCCCAGAGTGTGTATGTGAAGTTTTAGCTCAAAATACCCCACATATATTTTTATATAGCATGTTAAAATTGTCACTTTTTGAGGGTTAGCAAAAACGCACCGTTTTTGTGTCTGTCCCTTTAAATGCAAATGAGCTGATGCTCGCGGCACATGCGCTGAAAATGTCAAAACGTTTAGCCTTTTATGCTCAAACAGCAACATTACACACTAACTAAAGTTAGAAATGTGAAATCATAATCAACCACCCCTTTAAAAAAAAAAATTACAAGTACAAAAAAGTACAAACTGAAGTCCAGACATATGCTGGTATAAACAAAATTAACAAAATAATCAACCAAGCCAAGTTCATCCACTTTGTTCATCCACAGTTGTTAATGCACCATCCAGCCTATAAGATAATAATTGATCAACTACATAAAAGAATTGACGTCATAAGTTCCCTGTCCTTGGCCGAAACCCAGTGCGCCCTGATTGTTTGTTGAATACACGGTGAGTAGAGGATGCAGACAATTGATGAATTCTTGATTCTTGTCTGAGGCCCATGAGGACCAAACTCTCCACAGGCTCAGCAGAACAAAACAGCCCAACATCATCCTTAACAAAGGACAGCAGAGAAACAAGATCTAGCAGTTATCCACATCACACCACCTGCAAAACGTTTGCCTGTGATGACGTCAGACACCCAAACTGAGAACAGCAGAACTTGTGTGTGATAGAGAATGATGCCGGTAAGCGGTTTTCTATAATTAGCACAGGCATTGCAGCATTAATACCCTGATGGTTTATTCTTGCATGACTTATTTTGATGACCAATTTTGAAGCCTTACTGTTTTAATTCATAATTGATTCCAGTCTTCAAACAATTCATTAGCCAGAGCATTGTTAATTGCATATAAATATTTATGACTCCAAAAAAAGCAAACAAATTGTGTCTCTGGAGAGGGTTGTTTTATTGAAATGACATTGCACTCTCTGAATACACTCTGTACTCAGTTACACTGCTCCAGTGTTGCCTTTATAGAGTTTGGATTTTTATTTCAAGGTCAAACATTAATGTGCAAGCCAAAGGAAACTGATGTAATCATTGTTATGCTGGATTTCATCTACTAACTGTGCATGCATACATACTGTAATTCTGGATAAAATCTGCATACACACATACTGTAATTCTGCATAAAATCTGCATATACACACATACTATAATTCTGGATAAAATCTGCATATACTGTAAATCTGGATAAAATCTGCATACACACATACTGTAATTCTGCATAAAATCTGCAAACGATTTCACGCAGAAATCCTGATTCATCAAAAGGTTGACATGTTGTTTTATTTTAGTGTGCATATACGCACTTGTGGAAAATGTTTGCGTGCAAAATGTCCTGTGCACATAATAAATATGCAAACTGCACGAATTATTAGTGGATGAGGCTCATTGTCACATGAACAAAACTTCATTAGTTTTATTTATTTCCTCTCAGATTGATATTAACTCTTATATCGATATTATTTCACACAAACCTATATCATCTGAAATACTATACTATTATTGTTTAAATATTTTGAATTATTCAAAGTTTGTGTTTGTGTCATTTTATTAGTTATTATTTTTTGTAAAAAAAATCTATATAGACATTTCAATAAGTCGTTTTCAATTTTAGTTTTAGCTATCAGTCATTTTAATGTAATTTAAGTTTAAATTACTTTTAAGGAATTTTATAGGCAGCCACTTTTTTAAAAAGTGTAACTAAAATAAGTTATATTCTATATAATGTATATTCTATATTCTAAATATGTATATTCTATTTCAGTTAAGGTTTATTTCATTTAAATAAAAAAATTTAATAAAATAAATAAATAAAATAATAATAATAAATTAAAGCTGCAAGCAGCATTTAGCGGGGTTCAAGCATTTAGGGTCTTTAAGCACATAAGGCAGTTTAGTGAGTTGTCTGAGTTTTTGTTTAGGATTTACAGGCTTTTGAGTGTTTTTTGCCATACCCATTTTCTAAATGATCCTGTTATGGCTACCCAATGGGTAAAGTTAAAGTTTTTTATATAATTAATAATCTAGAGCTTCCAGAGAATTGTACTGCACTGGTATATTTCCGATCGGGCGAAAAACCTAGGACTAGTTCGCAAAAGTAGGTTTTTAACATAATCGCAAGTATTTAATGAACAAATTGATTGACAGCAGTAGTTCTTGAGGCAAAGTTGTTCTGTATGAGGAGATCTATCAAATGATATGCATCACGTGATTACATAGCCGTAAAACCTGTTAGCGTCAACTAGTGGCTGATTTTTCAAAATTCTTACAGACCTCTAGGGCCACGAGTCGAACATGCCCACCGAGTTTCGTTCTGATCGGCCTCCGTTAAGAGCAAACTAACAGCTTTGAATTAAAATGGTGAGGTATCCTGTTGTAAACATCAACCATGCCTGTTGACAGTTCTCTTTTGTGGGAAAGGAATGAAAAGTTCTCAAATCCGCAGCACAGCCTCAGACATAACATTTATATCCATGATCTGCCATTTTCACTATTGTCCTTGCTTGCTTCTTCACAATACCTGCAGATCTTCTGCTGATTCGGCTGTGCAGGTCCACATTAACACTGCCTGGCCTAGAACATGGACTGGAAAATGCAAATTTGGGGGGTATAAATACTAGCAATTATGTGAAGTGTCAGTGCAAATGAAGTGATAAACACTGACAAAATATGATTGTGTTATAATAGTTATTGTAATATAAGTGTGTTCCATGTTAACTCAATAATGCATGCTTACACACACACACACACACACACACACACACACACACACATATACAAATATGTTTTCAATGTCTTTAGGATGTGTTATTGTGAAAAAAATATTTTAATGGTCTAACCATTTCATATATTTCATTGTGATCTATATTATCAGTCAAAAAAAAAAAATAGCTTTAACCATTTGTTTGTTGACCAAAGCTGAAAGCTGATAAAAAGATTAATACTATGTCTAATACTGCTGCTCCCTCTAGTTGACAACAGTGGAATTACAGCCTACATCTTACAGTTGAAGTGTTTGAATGAATGAATGGGAATTTGGTTTTTCACTTATATCTCGGGAACCAGAAGGCGAAAAATTCTGAAATTCAGAGCATAGATAGTTCTTGAGGAGCCCTGTTGAATGAGACCATCGCGGTGTTTTTGGGCGATTGGAGCCCGGAAATATGACCGTTCAAAGGCATATCTATTGGGGCTTTTATCTCTGGAATGCCCAGGGCAAATTACACCACATTTGAATCGAAGCTAGCCAAGAACTGGCCCTTTCCAACGAGCTCTCACACAAGGTTCGGGGTGGTCTGGGTCGGGAGTTTCGGCCGTTCAAAATCGGGGGTCCCACGAATTTGCGATTCGTGGGGGGCGCGCTCCCGAGGCCCGCGATGACACGTTTCGATCAAGAGCCCGGAGAGGACCTTACCATCAAAATTTGAGCGCGCAACGACTTTCCGTTTTCGAGTTATGAATGAATTTGTACTGGGGGGGCGTGGCCTAAATGCCGTTTTACTTTCGTTTTCAATTTCCATATCTCAGACAGACAGTGTGACACAATTGTCAATAATAATACTCCAATAGATGAGTTTTGACAAAATGTGATTGTAAATGTTAAAATAATGATTTTATAAAGTCTAAATATGAATGATATAACAATATTAGGAAGTAGTATGATGAAATGGCAGCAGGGGGCAGTAAAATACCACTTATTGGCTTAATATGCCAATGTTATTCATTTTCTTTTTTAACTGTTATTTTTTATACTTTTTCTGATAATTATTGATCTATAGAGTCCAGAGATTTGTACTGCACTGGTTTTTAACATTATTTTATAAACATTATATGATATATATATAGGTTATAGGAAATATATGGTTTTAAATCTTTTTGACAGTTATAGCGCCACCTATGGTCCGATCTCCATAAAAATTTCCATGCTTCTTTAGCTTGTTATGTCACATATGCTCATCAATTTTTGTGAAGTTCTGAGTTTTCATTTAGGATTTATAGGCTTTTTAGTGTATTCTGCCACGCCCATTTTCTAAATGACCCCATTACAGCCATCCAAATGCAAAATTTCAACTTTTTTTCGATAATTATTGATCTAGAGAGTCCAGGGAATTGTCCTAGACTGGTCTGGTTCTGATTGGGCGAAAAACCAGGGACTAGTTCGCAAAAGTAGGTTTTTAACATGTTTGCGAATATTTAATGAACGGTTTGATTGACAGTAGTGGTTCTTGAGGCAAAGTTGTTCAGCATGAGCAGATCTATCAAATGATAGGCATAATGTGACAATAAGTTTAACACCACGTGATTACAGAGCCATAAAACTCGTTAGCGCCAACTAGTGGCCGATTTCTTTCAAAATTCTTACAGACCTCTAGGGCCATGAGTTGAACATGCCCATCGAGTTTTGTTCCGATCGGCCTCCGTTAACCTTGTCTAATAGGTGCTCAACTTCATTGGCCGATGGCGGCCATGTTTTTTTAGATACGCCAATGTCCTCATAGATATACATGGCACCCTGGACCAAGAGACTGCATGCCAATTTTCAAGTCAATTGGACTAACGGTCAGGTGGTTATAGCCCTTTTCATGTATTTTTCATGTTATAACGCCACCTAGTGTCCAATCGTCGCAATTTTTTTACTGTGACCCCAGATTGAACTCATACACATGTGTTCCGAGTTTGGTGAAAATATCTAATTTCGTTCATGAATTATAACCATTTTAGTAAACTGGCTCCGCCTCCTGCGAACGTTTTGACGCCCCTTAGCAACCGTGGATCGAAATTTCAACTTTTTTTCGATAATTATTGATAATCAGACTCCAGAGAACATTTCTGCACTGGTTTGGTTCCGATTGGCCAAAAAAACCCTCTACTAGTTCGCAAAAGTAGGTTTTGGACAAAATTCAAAATGGCGGAAAAATTTGCATACCGGAAATGAAATTGAAGATATACATTTTGTCCGTCTTGAGACAAGGATTACAGTGATATAAGACACTTGAGTCTGTGACAAAGGGTTAAGGAGATTTAAGCAAAAACGTGATTTTTTTTTGTTTTTTGCACTATAGCGCCACCTATGGGCCAATCGGGATCATACTCTCTGAACCTCTCCTCGATTTTTGTACTACCTTCTGGCAAAGTTTCAAGTCTCTAGCACTTACGGTTTGGGCTGCACGATGCGTTTTACGGCAGAAGAATAATAATAATAATATTAAAGCTGCAAGCAGCATTTAGCGGGGTTCAAGCATTTAGGGTCTTTAAGCACATAAGGCAGTTTAGTGAGTTGTCTGAGTTTTTGTTTAGGATTTACAGGCTTTTGAGTGTTTTTTGCCATACACATTTTCTAAATTATCCTGTTATGGCTACCCAATGGGTAAAGTTAAAGTTTTTTATATAATTAATAATCTAGAGCTTCCAGAGAATTGTACTGCACTGGTATATTTCCGATCGGGCGAAAAACCTAGGACTAGTTCGCAAAAGTAGGTTTTTAACATAATCGCAAGTATTTAATTAACAAATTGATTGACAGCAGTAGTTCTTGAGGCAAAGTTGTTCAGTATGAGGAGATCTGTCAAATGATATGCATCACGTGATTACATAGCCGTAAAACCTGTTAGCGTCAACTAGTGGCTGATTTTTCAAAATTCTTACAGACCTCTAGGGCCACGAGTCGAACATGCCCACCTAGTTTCGTTCTGATCGGCCTCCGTTAAGAGCAAACTAACAGCTTTGAATTAAAATGGTGAGGTATCCTGTTGTAAACATCAACCATGCCTGTTGCCAGTTCTCTTTTGTGGGAAGGGAATGAAAAGTTCTCAAATCCGCAGCACAGCCTCAGACATAACATTTATATCCATAATCTGCCATTTTCACTATTGTCCTTGCTTGCTTCTTCACAATACCTGCAGATCTTCTGATGATTCGGCTGTGCAGGTCCACATTAACACTGCCTGGCCTAGAACATTGACTGGAAAATCCAAATTTGGGGGGTATAAATATTAATGATCCTGACTCCAACGTCACAGTCGGTGTTATGGTGGGATTCACTCATTTTTCAGCGGTCTTTTGCAAACAGGAGATTTACACATGAAGGAGGAAACAATGGTGTTTGAGGCTCACGGTATGTCAGTTCCATGTCCAGAACTCTTATCATTCAACTATGCCAAGATAAATACAGTTTTCAATTGTATGGCACCTTTAAAATAGATGATTAGTAATATAATGCTTACTTGGAGTCTGAAATGGCTTTAACAAAAGAAGAAAAATAGTCTTAGATTTCTGTTCATTCTAATCATGTACAAATAAAGTAGCACAGTAAGATTACATTTATTTGAATGCATTAGTGAGTGTGTGATTGTGCTGTGTGTGCAGTGTATCAATACTAAAAGTGAAGGTGTAGTTGATATCTTTGGTGATAATATCTGTAGTAATCATAAAAAAACAATTAAGAAATAAAGAATTAAAATTACAAATAATATTCTATTAAGATATGAGTTACAATAACATGATTTGCAATAGTAATAATATCAATAATATATGCACAATACACACAGATTAGACTATCAGGTCTGTGTTTTACAAAAACATTAGTATTGCAGCCAATGTGAGTCTGTGGGATTTATAAACAGACAAAATATGATTTGAAATGTTATTTTAATGATTTTATTAAGTTTAAACAATATTTCAAATGGAAAAAAAATGAAAAATAATATTTTAGTGAGCAGAATGAACCAATGAGTGTTCTTCTGGTGGTTAAAATGTAAATGAAAACAATAATACTTAAACAATAATACTTAATACACTAACCATGCTTGAACACACACATGCACACACATTTTGTTGTAGATGTAGATATTTAAAATAAAAGATAGGTAACAAAATGATAATTGCAAATCCCCTCTGTATAACACCATTTTCAGATTTCAAATTAATCACTGAGAGGCAGAATTGTTCAAACTGAGAGCTCAGTAAAAATGAAGTGATAAACTTTGACAAAACATGACTGTGTTATAATAGGTGATTTTCATGCAAGTAATTTTATATAGTCCAAAAACTAATGCAAAAGCACAGATGAAAATATTTTATTAAGTAGAATGTCCTGCAGAGGGCAGTAGAAGACCACTAATTGACTCACTTTCATTTGAAAGACTTTTTTATCCACCAGTAAAACAAAGCAGTTTCTCCATGTTCTTTCCATTAAGCATGCTTACACACACAGACACACACACAAACACAAACACATCCATCCACACACACACACACACACACAAAGACAAATATGTTTTCAATGTTTTTATGATGTGATATTGTGAAAATATCTTCATCTCCTCATCTTGAACAACTTTGCCTCAAGAATCACTAATGTCAATCAAACCGTTCATAATCATAATAAAAAAATAAAATATATACAAATATCATAATAAAACAAAAAACATCGTAATAAAAAAGATTGCTTCTTAAAGCATTTGTTTATTTCCCAATACTGAAAGCGAATTAAAAGATCATGCGTAATCCTGCTGCTCCCTCTAGTGGACAACAGTGGTATTATAGCTTTTTTTACAGTTGAAGTGTTTGAATGAATGAATGGGAATTAGTTTTTTTACTTATATCTCAGGAACCAAAAGGCGAAAAATTCTGAAACTCAGAGCATAGATAGTGCTTGAGGAGCCCTGTTGAATGAGACCATCAAGGTGTTTTTGGGCGATTGGGGCTGGGAGTTATGACTGTTATAAGGCATATCTGTTCGGGCTATTATCTCTGGAATGCCCAGGGCAAATAACACCACATTTGAATCGAAGCTAGCCAAGGACGCGCCCTTTCCAACGAGCTCTCACACAAGGTTCGGGGTGGTTTGGGTCGGGAGTTGCGGTCGTTCAAAGTCGGGGGTCCGCGGGCTTGCGATGCGCGGGGGGGCGCGCTCCCGAGGCCCGCGACGACACGTTTCGATCAAGAGCCCCAAGAGGTCCTCGCCATCAAAATTTGAGCGCGCAACGACTTTCCGTTTTCGAGTTATGAATGAATTTGTATTTGGGGGCGTGGCTTAAATGCCGTTATACTTTCGTTTCATTTCATTCATTTACTTTCGTCCATTTCCATATCTCAGTGTAACACAATTGTCAATAGTAATACTCAATAGATGAGTTTTGACAAAATGTGATTGTAAATGTTAAAATAATGATTTTATAAAGTCTAAATATGAATTTTATAACAATATTAGGGAGTAATATGATGAAATGACAGCAGGGGGCAGTAAAATACCACTTATTGGCTTAATATGTCATTATATTCATATAAAATCACCTTTTGAAGAAGTTAAACTTTTTTTCTGATAATTATTGATCTAGAGAGTTCAGAGAATTGTGCTGCACTGGTTTTGAACATTATGATATGAACATTATATGATAGAAGACACCATTTACAGCAAATACAGGCAATTTACCATAGGAAATATATGGTTTTAAAGCGTTTTAACAGTTATAGCGCCAACTATGGTCCGCTCTCCATAAAATTTTCCATGCTTCTTAAGCAGGTTATGACACATATGCTCATCAATTTTCGTGAAGTTCTGAGTTTTCGTTTAGGATTTATAGGCTTTTGAGTGCATTTTACCACGCCCATTTTCTAAATGACCCTGTTAGCCATGCGAAAAATGCAAAAGTTCAACTTTTTTTTGATAATTATTGACCTAGAGAGTCCATAGAATTGTCCTAGACTGGTTTGGTTCCGATCGGGCGAAAAACCTAGGACTAGTTCGCAAAAGTAGGTTTTTAACATAATTACGAATATTTAATGAACGGTTTGATTGACAGCAATGGTTCTTGAGGCAAAGTTGTTCAACAAGAGGAGATCTATCAAATGGTATGCATTTTGTGACAATAAGTGTAACACCACGTGATTACAGAGCCATAAAACTCGTTAGCGCCAACTAGTGGCCGATTTCTTTTAAAATTCTTACAGACCTCTAGGGCCATGAGTAGAACATGCCCACCGAGTTTCGTTCCGATCGGCCTCCGTTAACCTTGTCTAATAGGTGCTCAAACTTCATTGGCCGATGGCGGCCATGTTTTTTTAGATACGCCAATGTCCTCATACACATACATGACACCTTGGACCAAGACACTGCATACCAATTTTCAAGTCAATCGGACTAACGGTCAGGTGGTTAAAGCCTGTTTTATGTTTTTTTCATATTATAGCGCCACCATGTGGCCAATCGCCGCGATTTTTTTACTGTTACCTCATATTGAGCTCATACATATGTGTACCAAGTTTGGTGAAGATACCTCATTTACTTCTGGAGTTATAGCCATTTTAGTAAAATAGGCCCCTCCCACAACGTACGTTTTGGCGCCCCTTAGCGTCCGTGAATCGAAATTTCGACTTTTTTTCGATAATTATTGATCTTCAGTTTCTAGAGAACATTTCTGCACTGGTTTGGTTCCGATCGGGCGAAAAACCAGGGACTAGTTCGCAAAAGTAGGTTTTTGACAAAATTCAAAATGGCGGAAAATCTATCATGGCGGAAATGAAATCGGAGATATACGTTTTGTTCGTCAGGCATCCAGCTTTCCAATGATATAAGACACTTGAGTCTACGACATACGGTCTAGGAGTTATGAGCAGTTTCGCGCTTTTGGTCGCTATAGCGCCACCTATGGGCCATTCGAGGTCATAATTTGATAACCTCTCCTCGATTTTTGTACTACCATATGGCAAAGTTTCAAAGTTCCAGCTCTAACGGTTTGGGCTGCACGATGCGTTTTACGGCAGAAGAAAAATAATAATAAAAATCAGGACAATTACAATAGGGTTTCAGCACTTCGTGCTTGAACCCCTAATAAAAAATGTGTGTGTGTGTGTGTGTGTGTGTGTGTGTGTGTGTGTGTGTGTGTGTGTGTGTGTGTGTGTGTGTGTGTGTGTGTGTGTGTGTGTGTGTGTGTGTGTGTGTGTGTGTGTGTGTGTGGTTTTAGTTTTAGTTAACAATCACCCTGTGTGGTAGCCTACATTTTGCTCTTGGTTCTGAAAACAAGCAACAGGAAACATTTCACGAAAGAAAAATGACAAGAAACAAGCTTTAACATATAGGCCTGCATTTGCTTTTCAAATATTTTCAAATATTTTATTTTGTAAGAGACTCAAGTATATAAAGTGAGCATCCAAATGAAAGCAAATGAAATTTACTCAGATATAAATAGTCAGGTGATCCAAGGGAAGGACTGAAATGTTGGCAGGAGCTCAGCTCAATGACCATGTGACAAGTACTGGCATGTACTAACTGGACCCTTAGGTTTCTTACTACATGCATCAAATGTAACATTGCCATCTAATGGACAATAGCTGCTGTGACAGCTGACAGTGCAGGTGTTTGTCATCTCAGTCATGTTTCTAGAGCACAGGAGATATTTTGATGATTTATGATATTTTGATTTAAGAATTTCTCACCAGCTAATCTTAATAGCCAAAAGCAGCAGGGATTTATTTATTGCCAAAGTTCATATTAAAGAATAATCTTTAAAGTCGATATGAAACGGAAGTTGCGATAGTCTTGTGACCTGAGTTGTGATCTGACTGTTGTGATCTGAGTGAAACGGCTTCTCGAACAAGAAAAGATTTAGCGCAGGACTTGATTTTGCCCATCGGGAATTGATTGGATTGTTGTGGTTTGCTATTGCTGTGATGTCATGTGAGTGACAGGTTGTCTCGCCCTCGCGCCAGTGAACACATCATCAGAGAAGAGAAGAGATGTCGCTGCAAGAGGAAGAAGTTATTTTGCTAAAAGATTACGAGGGCACGTTAATTAAGAAAAAATAATGATGCGAGCAGATAAATCATTTTTATAATATGCAATATTTAATTAAAAACAAGAATTGCCCATTTTGATTTCATGGTGATTTCAAAGGGATAGTTCACCCAAAAAGGGAAATGATGTCATCATTTACTCACCCCCATGTTGTTCCCACCCTTGCTGAACACAAAAGAAGATATTTTGAAGAATGCAGACAGTTGACTGTAGCCATTGACTTCCATAGTATTTTTGTTTTCCATATGGAAGTCAATGGTGACCAGCAACTCCGGTTATTCCGGTTTTCCCCACAGTCCAAAGACATGCAGGTTAGGTGAATTGGACTGTCAAAATTATTTTTTGCCTGTGTGTGTGAGAGAGCCCTGTGATGGACTGGCCATCTGTCCAGGGAACTTTCTTCTGCCTCTGGCCTAAGAAAATGAAATAGGCTCTAGCCCTATGACTTGGAAAGGTCATATAAGGAATAGAAAGAGAGAGAACCATTCAATGGCCTTCATACACAGCAAGAAATCGTTTAATAACAAAGAAAAAAATACTAGATGTTGAATGAAAATAGTCGTCTGTTTAGAATGTGCTTTCAGCTGAGTTATCAAGCATGATCAAACATGCAGCGAGATTGTGACATTTCACATGCACAGCGTGTATTTGTGTGAATGAGTGTGACAGTTAGAAGTGTGACAAGGCACACATTTTTTGACAGTAAATCTCAATATAGCACAGCCAGCCTGTGATTAATAGTTTGGAGTTCACACTTCACACACTGCACAATGGAATGTGTGAAGTTTATTCCAGTGGAAGGCTTTGTTCCATCTTCGAGTGAACACTTTGTCACCTTCAGTGACAGCTCTCAGACTGCTTATGCCCGGTACGCATTGTACGATTTTGGGCTGTCCCAGACAAAGATGACCAATCGATTTCTGTGGCTCCTAAACGGTGGTCCTCTGTCAGTGTCAGAAATTTGACATGATCATTTTGGTGTGTTTGCTGCTACGACCTACGTCTACTGACTAGCCAATACAAATGCAACACGAAATGGCGTATTGATCAACGCGACATGGCGCTAAAACTTAAAACTATCTCAAGCTAAATTTGCAAAACTCACTTGCCAAGTTGGCTTCTTTTCGTGTCCATATTCTCCACTATCACTTCCTCCTCTTTTTTCAAAACCACAACTGCCAAAGTGTGATTCATCTTGCTCTGTTTGTTTACCACTAGCGCATGCTGATGATGTTTTATTCTTTTATACTAACTTGCGTCATAGCCTATGATTTAAAAGGTGTCATCATCGTACAGTCTACATCATACATGTCGTACCAAAGTTTATTAGATCCATGTCGTACAGTGTGATTTGTAATGATCTTATAGGATTGCTGAAACCACACAGTCTGTAGCAGGCATTATACATCAAGGGTTACATTTGTGTAGAGCTTTCATTTATAAGTGAGTTATCTTTGTCATCAGCAAATAAATTACTTCAAAGGCAGCTGGGCTGCTAAAGTATGTTACCTCAAAAGTGAAGGTCAAGGAAGCCCTCAAACCCTTTCCTCACTGTTATGAATAAATCATAACTATGATACCAGACTCCTGAGGGTGGACAGTGGAGATTTCTTTTTTTTTATGCATTACAGTAAGTGAAAGGCTTGCAAATAAAGTTGCTGTGAAAGGTACTTCATCTAAGGGTTGCGTGTCTGTGTCAAAAAAAGAAAGATGAAATGTTGGTTGTGAGACTTGAATGCAAAATTATCTGCTTTCTTAACACATGAAGTTTTGTTGAGGTCAATGTGTTGTTGCTTTATTCAATATAACTCACTAGAGGTACACCTGTTCAACTGTTGGTGATCTACTGGGATTTTCATGCACAACCATTTCTAAGATTTACAAAGAATATCCAGTGAGCAGCAGTTCTGCGGGCGAAAATGCCTTGTTGATGCCGGAGGTCAGAGGAGAATGACCAGACTGGTTCGAGCTGATAGAAAGGCAACAGTAACACACATAACCACTCATTACAACCAAGGTCTGTAGAAGAACATCTCTGAACACACAACACATTGAATCTTGAAGCAGAGATGAGCTACAGCAGCAGAAGACACACCGGGTGCCGCTCCTGTCAGCTAAGATCAGGAAACTGAGGCTACAATTCACAGGCTCAAGAAGAATAGAAGATTTAAAAAACGTTCCCTGGTCTGATGAGTGTCGAATTCTGCTGCAACATTCAGATGGTAGAGTCAGAATTTGGTGTAAACTACATGTAAGCATGGACCCATCCTGACTTGTATCAACGGTTCAGGTTGGTGCTGGTAGTGTAATGGTGTAAAGGATATTTTCTTGGCACACTTTGAGCCCTTTAGTACCAAGTGAGCATCGTTTAAACACCACAGCCTACATAGAGTTTCTGATCATGTCTATCCCTTTATAACCACAGTGCGTCCAACTTCTGATGGCTACTTCCAGCAGAAGAACATGCCATGTCACAAAGCTCAAATCATCTCGAAATGGTTTCATAACAATGAGTTAACTAATGGCCTCCACAGTCGTCATGGATTTGCAGCCGACAAATCTGCAGCAACTGCGTGATGCTATCATATCAATATGGACCAAAATCTCTGAGGAATGTTTCCAGCATCTTGTTGGATCTATTCCATTAAGAATTAAGGCAGTTCTGAATTTGACTGCCAAAAAAAAAAAAAACAATCAATGTTGTAACAATCAAGTAGAAAGTACTAACATACTTTCCATACATGTTGGATCCATGTCAGTGCACACATATTAATCATCATTCTCAATAACATTTTTTTTTTTCAAGGTAATATATTATGCCACCTCAAAGAATGACTTCAATTCATGAAGGTTAAGCATGTTCTTCGAGAGGTGTTTTCAAGTCATTGTATATGCATGAAATGTTTAATGTTTTATGAATGCTTAATGATTTCATTAAAAAATTATGTTTTATAATTCAATAATGGTTCAAAAAATGAGGGTCATGTCATTGTACAACTTTTATTTCACTCATTGTCTCGTATAAACTTCAGTGCCATTGAGTAACATAGATTTGCAACATATTCTCTTGCTATGTTTATGTCTGTCATTTTAATGAAATGATTGAATGAATTTAATTTAATGTAATTTTCATGATCAAGAGAAGAAACAGTGGTATAATGTTGTGCCTCAAAACAAATTAAACAAATGAAAAATGATAGCTCTCAAAATAACTATGTTCTTCTTCTTTCTGCAATTTTTTTCCACTCCAGTGTAAGTGGAATGGATGTATGACAAGATGATAAGATAGACAGGGAGCCAAACTAATGTATAATATATATATATATATATATATATATATATATATATATATATATACTTTACTGAAAAGATCATATTTTATGTGATCACCCATGTGGATTGTGTGCCTGATCCATTTTACCATTTGACTTCAGTAATGTGAGAGATGTTTATTCACGTAACATCTTTCATTGTCATGAGAGATGCAGAAAACCCTCTCACACGTGTAACTGTGTCATCAACTGTATCAAATTGGTTTTGCCATTTTTCCACAGGCAGGACGTCTCTATAAAGTAGGATTAAAGGAGGAGGCTTTTTCAGTATTTGTGTCAGTGGAGCTTCAGCACGCTCTAATATATGAATATAACATCCCATCCATTTCTGTACTTTTTTTCTCATTTGCTTTTGATCTGCTTTGATATTTTAATCCCAAGGATCCAATCAGCAAAACAAATCTCCCATCCACTAGTTATCTATTATAGAATAATTCTCATATGAAAGTAAAACTGTATTTTGCTAATGAATGAAAATTAATTCTCAAAATGTTTAAAGATATCACATGTAGTTAGTTAGTTTTTTATTACTTAATGTGACATGTTTGAGCTTATAATAACATGTAACCTAAAAGACTCATATTTCATACTAACAATAATTTTTTTTCTTATTTAAGGCCTGTTTTAGGACAATTAAGAATTTATGCACTGTGACATTAGTTTCAATGCATAATTCTCCCTCCCCGAATGAATGAATGAATCAATCAATCAATCAATCAATCAATCAATCAATCAATCAATCAATCAATCAA